>NW_006399769.1:27920817-27943398 GCF_000299155.1 Elephantulus edwardii
CTGTGCCCAGAAGAAGGTGCTGGGCCGCATAGCAATGAACCGTGGCTTGTGCTGATGATGCAGGGCCCAGTGGGGTAATGGGAACTTGACCTTGGAGTCATGGACCTGCTTGACTGCACACCAGTGGCAATTGTTGGCTGCAATCTTCTCCACCTTCATGATCTGGATGGAGTGGGCTGGCCTTGGCATGATGCCGAGTTCCCATGTCGCGATAGCACTGGGTGAGAGCACCCGTCCTAGTATATGTTGTGGGTCCCACTGCAGGAGTCTTAGCGCAGGCAGATGCCAAAGTTCTTTACATGCAAGGGTGACTTCTAGAACACCTGTCCACAGTATACAATCTCCCCAGATGATTTCTTCATCTTTTTCAGCCGTGACACAAAGTACCAGAAGTAGGACTTGGCAACAACATGGTTGGGGGCGAAGATGTGCATGTGGTCAAGCGGTGGTGTCCGACACCTGGGGGTGGGCAGCCAGCGCCCCATTACAGTGTACTCACGAAGTGTTTCCAAGGCCTTCATAGCGATCACTCTGCTCACCACGACCCACAAAAGCTATACTGAATTCTTGATAAAAGTATTAAGAAAATTAAAAGACATGGCAAAAAAATGTCTTATACAAACTCTTCTAACTAGAACATATAAAACTCAAACTTACTGCCATCAAGTTGGTTCTGACTGACAGCTAAACCTCCACTAAGTTACTGAGGTGGTAAATGACATGGGAGGAAACGTCCATCTTTGGCCCTTGGAGTTGCGGGGAGGTGCAGAAGGTAAGGGGACTTAACTGGTTAAATTCAAACTCGCTGCTGTTGAGTTGATGTGGGCTCACAGACCCCCTCTACTGGATTCTCAAGGTTGTAAATCCCACATCTTTCTCCTCTTGAGCTCCAGGGGATTCAAACTGCCAGAGATGCACAGCCTTTGGGTAGCAACACAACTCATTATGGACAACACTGTTAGAGTTCCTATTTCTGGTTAAATCTATTGCCAGAACTGAAAGCAAAAGTTGCTGGAGAACAGAGTAAAGCTTTCAAATGACTCACAAAAAAAAAAAAAAAAAAAAAAAGGATTAAAAAAAATCAGGCATGTCAAAAACAAGCCATCTAAAAAAAAAAAAAAAGAAGCAGCAGTCACATGTGTCACGGTGGCCATGATTCTGAGTATAAAGAAACTATTTTATGTACTGTAAATTCTAACCTCCATGATATTAATAAGAATTTCTAGCAGATATCTAAGGTATTACGGTAAAGGTAGAAATGACTGAAGTTGTTAAGGATATAATTTTACTTGAATCTGTAATCAACATTAATGCAAGCAGCAGTAAAGAAGCCAAAAGACATGTATTTGGCAAATCTGCCACCAAGGACCTCTTTAAATTGCTCAAGAGCACAGATGTCAGTTTAAAGACTAAGGTACCACCATGGTATTCATCACACCATGGTATTTTCAATTGCTTCATATTCATGTGAAAGTTGGACAATTGTGGCCTAGTGGCAAGAAGCTGCACTACAATCTCAGAGGTATGTGGTTCAAATCAACCAGATGCTCTGCTGGAAGAGGGGCAATCTCCTCCTTTACCAGTCAGATCCAATCTGACCAGATCCAATTTGACTGTACACACACAAAAAAAAGTAATAAAATTTTTTAAAAAAAGAAAGTTCGACAATCTTTGAACAGTCATGTTGGTTAAGAGTGTTGAATTATTTTTTTTTTAACTTAAGTTAAGTTATTGAATGCTAATTATATACTAGATAGTATTACAAATACTTGGGACACATCAGAGAGCAAACAGATCCCTACCCTCAAGGAGCTTACATTTTAGCATTTCCCACTTCACTTGCACACTGACCCAGGCAAGTCTGTGCCTCTCTATGCCTCAGCTGCCAAATGGGAGGAATATGCAGAATCAGCACAGACCATGGATGACATCCTTACTGTTCTGTAGACACCAAACAAGACCTTTACCCCTCGCCCTAGCCTATCTCTTAGGCAAGAAATAAGGCTGGATGTTGATTTTTAATAAGAGAGCACACTGGGGATAGGGGGTTGGAGCTGGAAGGGTTGTGCAGGGCTGATGATGGCTACACAAACTGTTGCTGCTGCTGCTGCTGCTGCTGTTTCTTGGTGGCTGCCTTGCTGGCTAGGTCCCTGACCTCTGTAGTTGCCAGTGCTGTCTCTTGCCTTTTCCTTGGCTTCCTTGGCAGTTTCAACAAGTGTCTTAGAAGGGGCTTCACCTTGTAGCTTGGCCAAGATGTATTCAAAACCCTACCTAGTCTTGGTCACATTTCTTTTAAATCGAGCCAGACCAAATTCCTGGACAGCTCTGGAGACACCAAACAAGCTAGAGGAGACCCAGTCTTCTCGGCGGATTTCGGTCTAACCACTGTTATCAGAGTTCACACAGTAAACACAGCGTTCCTCCACCACCATCAGCCAGGCATGGTTGAGGTGCCAGGTGAAGGTGGTCATGGTCTGAGTCTGTGGGTCCACAATAAGAGTCCTCAGGATATACACCAAGTGAGCAACACTGGCAGGAAACAATCGCTCAGCCCATTGCGGCATCCTGTTGGTATTGGTCAGGAGTCTCCGGGACAGGAGTTTCTGATCAGGGGTAACCTCCTGGTGCACTGTCTTCCATCAAGACCTGTTTGCTGTAGTTATTTGGGTACCGCTGCCAGAAGGCGGCGAACACTTGGTCCCAGGAACTCCGGAGCACGCTCTGGCCCGGGAAATATTTCACCATTGTCCCAGCCGGGTAGGGCTCAACACCCACGAAGCATTAGGAGTGCAGAGCCTGGGGGGCACGTGGAGGCCGGGCCAGAGCTCGGCGCCCGCCTGCCAGGCTCGCTCAATCACCACCTTACCATGCCCAAGCTTCCGCTGCCATGAGGAATGGTCAGGGGGTCGAGTATTGAATATTTTTTGAACTACCAAAAGAACAAATCTGACTTAGAGGAAGTGAAATGAGGGTGATCTTTAAATGGTTTAAAACTTCATCTCATATACTTTGGGCAAACTGTAGGGAGGTGTCAGTCTTTAGAAAAGAACATTATCCTTGGAAAAGGAGAGAGTAGGAAAAAGAGAAGAAGATCCTCACTGAGATTAACTAACTCCAACAATTATCTCCAATGAGATAACTACTCCAAAAACAAGTTTGAGTATAGCAAAGGACAGGGCAGCAGACTCTATGCTTTGCTGTTCAGAGAGTCACTATGAGTCATAATTGATTCAACCATTTCTAACAACAAGAAGGCAGGTCTTTCATAAAAGCAAAAGTGACATTAAGTAAACATTCAAAAAATAGGACACACATACACACAAAAATACAAACTTTTTTGGTAGCTAGCGTATTACACGCTGCCTAACAGGCCAGAGGATCAAATCTACCAATTGTTCTGAGGGAGAAGGGAGGGTAGTCTCTCCTCAAGGAGTTTTACAATCTCAAAAACCCTATAGAGGGTTCTTACGAGTCCTAACTTGGCAACAGTGGGTATTTTGTGTGTATACACACACATAAAATCTGTATTAATTTATAAACATCTCTATGACTTTATAAACATGTGTCAATATAATATAAATTTATTAATATATGCTGTTATTATTATGTGCCAGCAAGTCACCTGTGACTCATAGTAACTCTATGTATAATAGCTCTGAACCTTGCTCTATCCTAAGCCAGTCTCTGACAAACCTACCCTCACTGTATACACATATATGCATAAATGCATAACACATACAAACACACCCCCCCCTGTGTATAGTTTGCCACATGTTGTACCACCCAAAAGGCCATAAAACTCTGGCAGTTCCAATTCATCACTGGTTCCTCAGTAAAAAGATGGGCAACCTCCTCCAAATTAAGTTTTTCTGCCCCAGAAACTTGATGGAAATCATTCAGTGGGTGCCAACTTCACTGCTGTGAATTTGAGGTTTTTGTTTCGAGTAAAAACTCTTATACGTGTATATAGATTAAGATGTATGAGCACATGTAGAAATGTGTGTTGCTAGGTGTCATTAGGCTGATACATAATGGCCTTGAACATCTGAATCCTTGCCTTACCCTATGCCATTTTCACAATCTCTGCCATGCCCTACCTCTGCCATTGTTAAAATCACTCTCAATTCACCTCTCTTTTACTGACCCCTCTGCCATTCTCAGCATGATATCCTTTTCTTTTTTTTTTAACTTTTTTTCCCCCAAATTTTATCTTATTATTTCTGTGTGTGTACCATCAAATCAGATCTGACTGGTAAAGGAGGAGATTGTTCCTCCTTCTCCAGCAGAGCATCTGGGGGATTTGAACTGTGCATCTCTAGGATTGCAGTACAGCTTCTTGCCACTAGGCCACCAGAGCTTGATGATATCCTTTTCTAAGGACTAGCCCCATACTCTGTGGGCAACTGTCCTGCTAACACAGAGGTGGTTGCCTCTCTGGCAGTTGAAATCCACTGGTTTCAGGGGGGAAACCTGGTAAATCTACTGTATGATTTACAGACCCCAAAAAAAGCTGCTGGATGGTCAGCTACTAATCAGTTCTAGCTCAACAGCAATGAGAGTTAGTGAAAATATACACACACGTGCATGTGTGTGTGTGTGTGTGTGTGTGTGCGCGCGCGCGCACGCACGCGCCAAAAGGGAAAGCTGGGTTTAGAAGAGGCCATGGTACTGGGGACACCATAACCAAGGTCAGATGGATGTTAGGTTGAAAGCAAAGAGTACCAAAAAAATGTATGTCTATGTTTCACTGACTATGCAAAGGTATTTGACTGTGTAGATCACAAGTTGTGGCTAACCTTGAGAAGAATTGGGATTCCAGAACACTTGATTGTGCTCATGTGAAACCTCTATTTGGATCAGGAAGTAGTCCTCAAAACAGAGCAAGGAAACAATATATGATTCAAAATCAGGAAAGGAGTACATGACGAATGTGTCCTTTCTCCATGCCTTTTCATTGTATACATGGTACATATCGTTTGGGAGGCTGGACTTTATGAGGAGTAATGTGGCATGAGGACTGGAAGAAGACTCATCAACAACTTGTGTTATGCATATGTCACAGTTTCTTGCCACAACTGTGGAGAACCTGAGGTGTTTGCTGCAGAAGGTCCAGGCCTATAGTCTTCAATATGGACTAAAGCTCAACATGAAGAAAACAAAGATTCTCACCACTAGGTCAACTGGCAGCACCATGATAGACGGAAAACTGATTGAAATTTTTTACAATTTCAAATTGCTTGGTTCCACAATCAACTCTGGCACCAGTAGTCTAATTGTATTGGGAAAATCAGCTGTCAGGGACCTCTTTAGAGTGCTAAAAACCATGTCAATCTAGGGACTAAGGTAGCCTGACCCTGGCTATGGTCTTCGTCAGTTACTTGCTAAGCATTAGAGAGCTAGACAATGATTAAGGATAAGAGAAGAATTGACATCTTTGAGTTGTGGAAGTGGAGAGGAGTACTGAACATATCATGACTGATAAGAAAACGAACAGGTCTGTCCTGGACTAAGTGAAACTAAGTTGCTCCTTGGAGGCAAGGATTGTGAAGCTCCATGTCACATACTTTGTGCATGTTGCCAGGAGGGACCAGTCTTTGGAGCAGGACATCAAGCTTGGAAGGGTGGAGAGACAGTGCAGAAGAGGAAGACCCTGGATGGGATGGACTAACACAGTAACTAGGGTAGGTGTATTGGACTGGTGACACAATGGCATAAGACAACAACAAACTCAGGTGGTCTAGCAGTAAGAAGTTGATCTGCAATCCCAAAGTCACGTGCTTTAAATCCACCAGGTATTCTGCTGGAGAAGGATGTGCAATCTCCTTCCTTGAGATTTACTGCCTCTGAAAACCTGGGGGGATGGTTATGCATCAGTTTTGATTCAATGCCATACAATTGTGTGTATGTGTATATAAACATACATGTATACATACATTATGAAAAAAAATTAAAGGAATACCACAAGAAACAACATATGGCCTTAAGTCTATCCTACCTAAATTTAAAAGCCATAGGTTTGATGCACTGAACACTAATGATAGAACACTAAGTGAGTTATGACATGAGCTTAAAGTACAATCCATGAAGGTTCTTACAAAGACAGAGGTAGAAGGACCAAAATGGATGACAGAAGAGACTCTGAAAATTGCACTAAAGCATCAAGAAGCCAAACCAAAGGGAAGAAACAAAAAAGTGAAAATAAATAAACAAACAGATTTCAAAAGCCGTTTGAGAAGATAAAGCAAAGCAGCTTCTGGCTGCAACTTTTCATATTTATTCTTTTGGCATCCATGGGTCAGTTATTCAGTATTGTTCTCCAACACCAGCTCAAAGGCATCAATTCTTCTGCCATCCTTATTCACTGTCCAGTTTTCAGATGCATGGCAAGTAATGGGAAAAGACCATAGCCTCAATCAATCTTTAGCCTTCAAACTGACATTATTGTTCCTCAGTAATTTGAAGAGGTCCCAGACTATAGACTTTCCCAATGCTATATGTCTTCTGAAATCCTGACTACTAGTAACAAGGGTTGATCGTGTATCTAAGTAAGATGAAACTGTTGACAATTTAATCTTTTTTCCATCTATCATGTTACCTATTGGTCCAGTGGTGAGAAATTCTGATTTCTCATCATTGAAATATAATCCAGATTGAAAGCTATAATCTTTGACCTTCTGCATTCTACATACACAGAAGGAAATTGTGGTGGTCTGGTGGGTAAGGCGTTGCACTGTCAACCCATAAAAACATGATTTGAATCTAACTGCTGCTCCTCAGGAGAAAGATGGACAGTCTCCTCCCATGCAAGTTAAGCTGGAGGGTTAACTATGAGTTGGTTCTGATCTGACAATATGTAGCACTACCACACACATAAATAAAAAAATTATGTACCATATATAAGGATATACAGACACATACCATATGTGTGAATAGATGATGGATGTAGAAATTTTTTAAAAAAGTACTTTATTTCTGGTCTTAAAATGACAAATTCTTCAGGTTTACATTATACTGAGAAACTAGCTTTCTGTTTCATACAGTATATTTGGCCCTTATTGTCATTCCTACACATGGAACCACACCTACAGAACTTGCACCATGTGCCCAGGAGATCGCAGGCATGCTGCAGCAGCCCCACAAAACATGTGAGGTCAGGTTCTGATTAATTTAAGAACCACTAGTATCACTTCCTGTTCTCCTCCAAATATTATGAAGCGCATCATCAATTTTAAAGACCAGAGAACTGTTTATCTAAACGCTTCCTGCTTCTGCTACTGTTGAGTTTACTCTTTCCATTTCAATTTATTCACATAAAAAACCAGATACTCTAACAGTCTTCCAAAGATACTCAATAATTAAGACAAAGACACCACAAAATTATTTAACAACTTAAGAGGAAGAAAAAGGAACATGAAAATATATACAGACACCCGTTGGTATCCTGCAGGGAATTGGTTCCCAGACCCCAGAGGAGACCAAAATTCTCACATGTGCAATTCCAGTCTATGAAAATCACATAGTATTTGCATATATTTATGTATATTCTCCTTTACTTTAAATCACTTCTAGATTAATTATGTAAAACAATGCTAAGTTTACACTCCTTCGCCTTTGAAGAAATGGTTTTTTGTTGGTTTGGTGGTTTGTTTTTTTACTGTATCACTGCAAATTTTATTCAGAAACCCATCTTTGTGGCTTTTTAAAAAAAATTCCCATTATGAACTGGTTTTGTCAATCAACAACAACACTTTCCAGCAGACATATGGTAAAAATGGCATGGCTCAGAATCATCCAGATCTCTCCCGATCTCTGGATCGCCTCCTATCATGTTCCCGGCCACCTCCTCCACGACCACGGTCTCTCGACCAGGACCTACATTCACCAGACAGGGATGGAGATCTATGCTTCTTACGACGTTGGCATCCAACTCCCAACACAATTCTCTAGAAATGGACTTCAAATGCAGGAAGTTGCTAAAGCCTCCTTGTGTACACTCTCCCATTTCATACTGACAACAGGCTTCTCTAAAGTCAGTGACAGGGGAGAGCTCTGCATGAATTGGTTGTCCATTAAACCAGTGGTTATTTAAGTCAGTCACAGCCTTTTCTGCTTCTTCTGAAACTTGACATAGACACTTTCAACTAGATGGTCTCCAAGGTTATCACAGACGTCCATCTCTTCAACTTCTCCATACTTTTCCTCAATTTCTGTCAAAACTTCCTCACAAAATTCATCATAGTGTTCCTGCATGTCCACATTGCCCACCAACGTGCATAGTGCAAACCATCAGCAGACTGGGAAAAGTTTTGAGGGATATGGTCTGGCTAAAGGTCAGTTTCTTGTGTAACGGCAAGCATTTGTCTCCATGATGGCATGCTCTAATTCTGAAATAAAATGAACAGTTGACTTTGTCTTTCTCAGTGCTGAAAATGGAGGCCAAGCACTCCGCCATTTCCGACCATCAGAAGCTGACACTTGAAGGAATGTTTTGGCAATTTCTATTTCCCCAAATATTTTTCACTCAAGATTGGCTGAATCCTCAAATTTAAAACTTGATGATATGGAGGGTCAATTGCACACTTATTAATCACACAAAAACTGTCACACTGGAGAAGTAAGTTTTTTTAATTTTACAAGTAACACCTAGAACACAAAATTGTACTTATTAAGTAGAATCTAATAGATGTTTATACAACACCATGTATTTTAAGATTTAAAATGTAACGTCTCTTTTGATTAAATACTGCCCTCAAGTTGGCTCTAATTCACAGCTATCTGTCATCAGGTAATCAGGTAAGAGCTGGAAATCCTTACAAGTAGACGGCACATCTTTCTTCTGCATAGCACTTGGTAGATTCAAATCGCCAACCTAATATTTAAATAGGGAGTTCTGGCAGCCTGGTGGTAAGGAGCTGTGCTGTCAACCCAAAAGCATGAGTTTCAAATCCACCAGCTACTCTATGAGAGAAATATGGGCAATCTCCTTTCATGCAAGCTAGAGGGTCAGGTATGATTCAGTTCTAACTCCAGGGCATATAACAACAACACTTAACTTTGTTCATTAACAACAACATGAGCTGAGGACTAATAGCTGACAACCCTTCACCTCGAGGGTTTTCAGAGGTAGTAAATAGCACTAAAGACATTGCCCAGCTGGTAGATTTGAACTGCATGCCTGCGGGTTAAGAGTGCAACTCCTTACCACCAGAGCTCCCCAATATTTAGTTAGGTAAACAGAATGTGCAGTACTTATCTTCTCTATTTAAAAAGAGTTTGTCTTCAATGAAATAAAAGTTTTCATAAAAATTCAGAACAAAAGTGTGGTATTCAAGAGAAGAGATGGAATACATAACAGTTACCATATAAACCACATCTAAAAGCTTGTTGTTGTTTGTTGTTATGTGCTGTCTAGTCGCTTGCGACTCATAGCGACCCTATGTACAACAGCCCTAAACCCTGCTCTATCCTGTGCCAATCTCACTGCCTCTGACACATCCATCCCGATTACCCCAGTCACTGAATCAATCCACCTCATAGAGGGTCTTCCCCTCCTGCGCTGTCCCTCCACTCTGCCCAGCATGATGTCCCTCTCCAAAGACCTGTCTCTCCTTACAACATGTCCAAAGTATGTCAGGCGAAGCCCCAGAATCCTTGCCTCCAAGGAGCAGCCTGGTTTAACCCTCTCTAGGATGAATCTATTTGTTTTCTTGGCAGTCCATGGTACATTCAATACTCTTCTCCAGCACCACAGCTCAAAGGCGTCAATTCTCCTTCTATCCTCCCTAGTCATTGTCCAACTCTCTGATGCATAACAAGTGATTGCAAAAACCATGGCCTGTTTCAGGAGCACCTTAGTTTCCAGAGAGACACCGTTGCTCTTGAGTACTTTAGAGAGGTCCCTAACTGCAGACTTTCCCATCGCAATACAGTTTTTTGATTTCCTGGCTACTGGTGCCAAGAGTGTTGACCGTAGAGCCGAGCAAACTGAAGCTGTGAAGCTACTTTATTAAAATGAGATTTAATTTGTTTTTTATCATTTCCAGGTGTTGGTGGTGTTGTTATATGCAGTCTGTCAAGTTGCCTGAGACTCATAGTGACCCTATGCACAGCAGCCCTAAACCCTGCTCTGTCCTGTGCCAATCTTATTGTCTCTGACACACCTACCCCCATTACTCCAGTCACCGAATCAATCCATCTCATCAAGGGTCTTCCTCTCCTGCGCTATCCCTCCACCCTCTGAAGCATGATGTCCCTCTCCAAGGACCGGTCTGGCCTTTCAACATGTCCAAAGTATGTCAGATGATGCTTCAGAACCCTTGCCTCCAAGGAGCAGCCTGGTTTTACCCTCTTCAGGACAAAGCTTTCATTTTCTTAGCAGTCCATGGTATATTCAACACTCTTCTCCAGCACCACAGCTCAAAGACATCAATTCTCCTTCTATCCTCCCTAGTCCTTGTCCAGCTCTCTGATGCATAACAAATGACAGCAAAGACCATGGCCTGTATCAGATGCACCTTAGACTCCAGAGTGACACCATTGCTCTTTAGTACTTTGGCGAGGTCCCTAACTGCAGACATTCCCATCGCAATCCATCTTTTAATTTCTTGGCTGCTAATGCCAAGAGTGTTGCCAAGCAAACTAAAGCTGTGAACAATCTCAATCTCTTTACCATCCATCCTGATGCTGCCAATTGGCACAGTGGTGAGAATCTTTGTCTTCCTAATATTGAGCCTCAATCCATATTGAAGGTTGTAGTCCTTGACTTTCTGTAGCAAGCTCTTCAGGTCCTCCTCAGTCTCAACAAGCGGGGTTGTGTCATCTGCGTAACACAGACTGCTGATGAATCTTCCACCAATCCTGATGCCACACTTCTTGTTTTGTAATTCCAAGGGGGAATTCTGGCATCCTAGTCCATAGCGAACTATACTACAAAACCACAGACTACATCTCTCTAGTAGTTCAAATCCATCAGCTGCTCTGTGGAAGAAAGATGAGTAGTCTCCTCCTGAGCAATTAACAGTTTTGGAAACTCTCTACAGCATAGCTATAAATTAGAACCAACTAGGTAGCAATAAGAAGTAAGACTATGGACTGAAAGGTGTTCGTGAGGCAGTGTGTTATAAACTGCACTCCTAACCAGAAGTCAGTAATTCCTCTCCATGGGAGAAAGACAGCTAGTCTCCTACAACAGAGAATTATAGAGTCTGGATAGAGCGTTGCTAGGAGACTGAACTGACTGGACAACAATGGATTAGTATAATCTCAAGTAGCCCCCTTCACCTTTGTGGCTTTCAAGACACTCAGCACAAAATAAAGCTGAAAATTAGGGCATGATGTTGGTATTAGTTGCTGTGGAGTCTATTTCGACTTAGAGAACCCAAGTGAGAGAAAAACTGCCCCATAGAGCTTTCTTGGCTGTAATCTTCACCAGAGCACTAGTCAGGTCTCTCTCCCCACAGAGCAGCTGATAAATACTGGTTATAGAACTCAAAGTTCTATCATAACTTATTCTGATGTCTACATTTAAAAAAAGTTTCTATGAATACAAACATCACTAGTGAAAACAGAGAGAAGTCTTTATAGAACATAATCATATTTAAAATATTAATGTGACAAAATAAGTTAAAAAAATTTTAAGACATTTTAAGAAGTACATTGCAAATTGGACTGAGGATAGGGTTGGGAAGGGGAGGAAAGAGAATGTGCAACAATGTATAAATAAAAAAACTAAAGAGAAGCAGTGGGGGGAAGTCATGAACATGAAAGCACAGTGTCCATCCTATGCCTTTGGGCTGTAGTATACGTCTTAGAGAAGGTGAGATCAGGGCGCTCCATGGAAGCAAAGATGGTGAGCCTTCATCTCACCTACTCTGGTCATGTTATTAGGAAGAGCCAGGCCTTGGAGAAGGCCAACATGCTTGGAAAGGTGGAAGGTCAGTTTAAGAAAAAGGAAGATCCTCAACAAGATAAGACTGCCACAATGACTGCAAAAATGGGCTCAAGTATATTAGAGATGGTGAAGATGGCACGGGATAAGGCATAAAGTCGCTCTGAGTCAGTCAACTTGATGGCACATTAACAACATCATTGTTCAGGAACTGCCTTTCCAGTCCATCCTTATTAATTTTCTAGCCTTCTTCCCCTCTCGTAACAATATTAGAATAAATTTCTTTATGTGTAAGCTTACTTTAGCTTTTTTAAAAAATTATGGTTTTTAATTGTAATTTTAGTGAAAGTTTACAAGTGTATTCTTATAATCGTTCATGCACATTTTGTTGGATAACAATGATTATATTACCCATATTATTTGATTATCCATTCATTCCATTTGTCTTTCTCTTCATCTATATTAGTTCTTTCTTTCACTCACTGCCATTAAATCACAGAAGAGACTCATAGCTAACCCTCAAGGGGCTCTGCCTAGGCGGTAAGTCATACAGGAGGAAGACTGCTATTCTTCTCTTGAAGAGCCTTAGATGGATTCAAGCTGTCGGTGACATACGACCTTTGGGTTGGAAGGGCAACTTTCTATTGACTACACCACCAGAATTCCTGAGGAATTTATTATTTATTCATTAATTTTCTACACTACCCCCTTGCCGTCTTTGGTAACTGTACCAGTATGATTCACTGTGTGCAAAATTGTTAGCTTTTTATAATACTGGTCTTATACAAGATTTGTCTTTTTACCAGATGCTCTGCTAAAGAAGGAGAGGCAATCTTTTCCTGTACCAGTCAGATCCGATTTGACGGTACACACACACAAAAATAATAAAATTAAAAACCAACAACAACAAAAGATTTGTCTTTTTTAAGATTGAATCATTTCACTCAGTATAATGTCTTCTAAATACATCCTTCATTGTGGATTACACTCAACATCAAGAAAACAAAAATCCTCACCACTGGGTCAACAGGCAACATCATTACAGAGGGAGAAAATATTTAAATTGTCAAAAATTTTATTTTACTTAGATCCACAATCAACACCCTTTATATCAGTAGTCAAATCAAAAGATGTATTGCACTGAGAAAATATGATATCAATAATCTCTCCAACATGCTTAAGAGAAATGATATCCGTTTGGGTTTTGGATTTTTATTTTTTCTTTTTAGGAGTTTAAAAACTAAGGTGCACTTAGTCCAGGCCATGATCTTTTTCATAATCTGCTGTCCATCAGAAGCAGCTCTGATTTAGTAGTAAGAAGTTGTGCTGTAATCCCAAAGGCATGTAGCTTAAAACTATCAGTAGCTCTGTGGGAGAAGTCTGAACCGTCTTTTCATTCAATCTATTGTCTAAGGAGGTCATAAAAATTAACCTGCTGGAGGGTCAGCTATAGGTTGGTTCTTGATAATATACAAAACAACAACATGTATCTGAAAGCTGAACAATGAATAAGAATGACAGAAGAAGAATCAATGTCACTGAGTTGTGATGTTGGAGAAGAGTCTATGGACTGCCAAAATAAAAAAACAACAACAAGTATGTCATGGAGAATGTGGTACCAGAATGCTCCTGAGAGGCAAGGATGCTGAAGCTTCATCATATACTCTGGGCATGATGTGAGGAGAGGCCTGTCCTTGGAAAGATATATCATGCTTAGAAAGATAGAGAGCCGGAGAAAGACCAAAATACTTTCAACAAGTTGAACTGATACAGTGATTGTTATCAATGGATTCAAGTACAGCAGAAATGATGATGCTATGGGATAGGGCAAGGTTCAGATGTTATTCATAGGGTTGCTACGAGTGTAGTTGACTCAATGGCACCAAACAACAACAGATTCATCAGGATTGTTTTAGAATACCTACATTTATTTTTCTTGATTGTGGCTGTCAACCTTGTTCATCTCTCATCATCAAGTATTAACTAAAAGTTCCTCAAAATTCCCAGCATTGTCTTTTTTTTTTTTTTTTTACTTTTTATTGTATTATTTTTACATGTACCGTCAAATCAGATCTGACTGGTACAGGAGGAGATTGCCCCCTCCTTCTCCAGCAGAGCATCTGGTGGATTTGAACTGCATACCTCTGGGATTGCAGTGCAGGCATCTTGCCACTAGGCCACCAGAGCTCCCTCCCAGCATTGTCTTTTGTCTAGAAGAACTGACAATGGTACATGAGGGCACTAGGCTGTGAATGTCTCTTAGAAAAGGCCACAGGGGGTGGGACTAGCATAGACCCTCATAGCCCTGGAGCCAAAAGCAGATAAAGAGCCCCCAGTTCAGCCCCATGGTGCATCTAGAACCACACCAGCAGCAAGAGGTTCATTTAGTTGTTGCTGACTCACAGACAGACAGTTGCAGTATTGAGAATGGGGTTTATTAGTGAAGTTAGTTGGAAAGCGAAGAAGGCAAAGAATATCTCACAATATAAGTCCAGGTTTAGTAAAAAGTCTTACTTCAGTTCAGCAAAACATTCAAGCCTCTGGTTTCCTTAATCATCCAACAAGGTTTCATTCAGAGCAGTTTGGGTTTTTAAATTTTTAATTTTTTTTTTCCTTTCTCATTGTGTACTGTCAAATTAGATCCGACTGGCACAGGAGGAGATTGCCCCTCCTTCTCCAGCAGAGCACCTGGTGGATTCTAACCAGATGCCTTTGAGATTGCAGTGCAGTTTCTTACTACTAAGCCACAAGAGCTCCCTTCAGAGCAGTTTTAAGTCAGCTTCTCCTTCAAGCATCCAGCAAGAACAGCAAAACCTTTATCTGTGGCCAGCACAAATATGAGAAGCCTCAGGTCACACCTTGCTACAGTTTCCCTACAGCAATGCCACAGCCTCTCCACCATCGTCACCAGGGTCTTATTCTCACCAAGGTTTTGCCTGTCTTAAGTTTTGTCTGCCACAGGTCTTGCTACTCACTGTGGGAAGCACTCTCTTTCTTGTGCAAGAACCACAGCTGTTGATAGTTTGTCTTGTGTCAGCAGCCAAGGTAGCTGGAGATCAGAGGGGGTTTAACGTAATGGCTAAAAAAAAGCCAACTTTTAGGCTAACACCACACTTCCTTAATAGAGCAATTAAATAATTCACTCTTAAAACACATTCCTTCTATCCTAAAATACCTAGATTAGTAAGTTTCAGAAAACCCCACTGCAATAAAATAAAATATTGTCATAAAACAGTACATCTCTAAGAGATCATGTTGTCCTTCTGTACCATAGAGTCAGAACCAACCAACATGGGGGGTTGGAGGGGAGTTCAGAGGCAGTTAATTGCATGGGAGGAGACTGCCCATCCTTCCCTACCCAGCTCCCCCCACCCCCAGCTGGTGGCCTCACTCAAAACAAACCACATGCCTTGGGGATTGGACCCTTATTAATCCTATTAATAGGGGATAGCACCCCTATTAATCCTTCCCAAGAGATCCTTGGATGTTCGTCAAATGTAAGGAAAAAAAATTCCTTTTGTAAATATATAGTATTTTTATTTAAAATGTAACTCCCTCGTAGTTTTGTTTTGAAGTATTCATATTTATTGAATCTGATGTGATATAATCTGAAATTTCTAAATTCCAAATATATTGTCCTTTTAAAATATCTGATCCATTACTTTTCAGCACCAAGAGGCTTGGTAACAACTAGATGTTGAGCTGACAATGAAAATGACGTCCAAAAGAAGAACGAACTGGGGAGGAGGGTAGAGAAAACAATGCAACAATGAATGAATGAAAACCCAAAATCTCTGTAAATGTTCATTAAAACTAATAAAATTTAATAATAATAAAAAAAGATTACGAAAAAAAAGAAAATGACGTCCATACTCAACTGGCACTTGTAATAACAAGTCCTTCGCAGCTTCTGTTATGTTCTCAGGAGACGGCCTACTGCCCTCCTTTCTGTACAAATCGACTGGTGATGCCAAGAGTAAGTAGCAATAAAGTAGTGTACCTTAACTAGAGAGATTTCTTAGTGAGACAATCTAGACTCATTCCCTGTTCCTCCACATACTTATCCTATCCCAACATATTTTCATGAAATGATGCACCTGGGCAGTAAACTTCCGCTGCTTGGCAGCCAGACTGCACTTCACCTACCTCACCCAGCTCTGCCACTGCCCACAAGTCACCTGTGTCTTCATCTTTGAACTCTCTTAATCTTCACTTTGTGATTACATTCCAAGACTCAGACAAATACCTATCAACTTCTTTCCCTATGATAGTCTTGGTGGTACAGTGGTTAAAATAACTGGCTGCTAATGTCAAAGCTGGTATTTCAAACCCAACCCACCAGCTCAGGAGAAAAGGTGAGGGAGTAGTTATTCCACTAACTAGTTAGTGCTTTGAAAACGCTAAAGGACAGCTGTACTTTGTTAAGTGCATTGTTTTAAGTTGGAACTAATTCAATGGCAATAGATTTGGGTCTTTCCCTATATCCTACTGTTCACTCCTAGGCCCCACCATAAATAAACCAGTTTCTGTACAACTAAGATCTTAACAATTTCTCGGGTTGGTAATGTACAGACATGACAAACTGCAGAGGGCTCCTTTTCATAATGGATAACACAAGTTATTTAATTGAGGCATGGTTACAAAGATTAATTTCTTTGGGAGTTAGAGAGGAAGTAAGATCTCTGCATACTAGGGATAGAAATGAAAGGAGAGAATTTTAAAATGCAGTATCACTTATTCTAACCATTGTTTATGATCTTCCATCACTAGCTATTAATATTGTTTTAGAAGAGCCTACCTTAACCACTAGAAACTTAGTTTCTTCATCTGTAAAATGCTGATATTAACCGTACTTTCACCTCACAGTGTTATTCCAAAGATTAAGATAGCACATACAAACCTAACTGCAGTTTCAGTCATGCTCTACAAATTGGATAAAAAAAAAAGTGAGCTTAAAGAAATCTGAGACTTAGTTAATGGATTAAAGTGTGTCTTCCCCAAAATATGGGTGCTATAAATTCTAACCTCTTTTATCTACATCCCATTTGGGAATGGTTTGTTATGTTAATGAGACAGAGAGTAGGATATCTTAAATCAATCTTCTCTGAGACATTTAAGAGATTAGCCAAGCAAGGCAAAGGGCGATGGGGAAAGACTAATGCCAAATCATATGGGAATCTCCCAAAAATCAAGAAACAGATGCTCAAAAGACAAGAACTTTCTTTCAAATTGAACAGAAAAAGCCTCTTGTTCAAGTTGGTGCCCTGGATTCAGACTTGCAGCCTCCTGAACTGTGAGAAATTTATTAATGTCATCCACTTGTGTTATGTGCTATAGCACCAGTAGCTAACCAAGATAAGATAGTGGTGTATGATCCTCGCTTCCATAAAGTTATATTGGAAAATAGCATGTGAAAGTTTATCCTATTCATTCATCTACCATTTCAGATTAGAAACTTAAACCACCTCAAAATACTGGCTAAACAGAAAAACAAAGCAACCAGAAGCAAAGTATTTATATTAAAATACAACTTTCCTGGAAAATACTTAGGAGTCATTATATTGATAAAATGTCATCCAACTTTCAAAGTAATGCAAATAAAACCGTAATCGCATGCAGCTGTTCCTTTCAAAATTAAGTAACCGTTTGTTTTGGTTGGTGTTTTTTTAATTTTCTTTCTTCACTTTTCCGCCCTGACACACATTTTTTTTTCCCACTAAAAGCCTGTAACAAGGTACAATTTCTTCGACATCAAAACCTTCTGGAAACCTGGCTCTGACGGCGTCGCACACTGTTTGCAGTGCTAGAAAGGATCCGTGTGGTCACTCTAGGACAACTGTCAGTGTCATCGGCACGTCTGTGTGTCTCACAAAGTAAGGGGGGGCGGGGTGAGAGGAAACTGGTGTCGGAAACAAAGTGGATGACTGGTGTGTCCTCACAGGGCAGGCGACTAAGAGACAACAGTCAAGGATAGGGAGTTTGATTTGGGGACGACTAACAGACAACAGTCAAAGATAGGGAGTTTGATTTGGGGGCCAGCACTCTCCTGGGGCAAATCAATTTTCAGGGCTGCAGGAAAGGGACTCAGGTGTTACCTTCCATCTGCGACCCCACCCGCTTTCTTCCCGGTGCATTCCCGTCCCCGAGTCCTCAATACCTTTCTCGTCCTCATCGATGCGCAGGGCGATGGAGATGTACTCGAAGGCCTGCTTGTGGAAGTCTCGGACACGGTCGGCCTCCCCGCCGGGTCCCGGGGCCGGGGGCGAGGCCGGGGCTGGCGCCGGCGCGGCCCGGGAGCTCCTCTTGGCGGCCATGAGGGCGCGGGAGAAGCGCTGGCAGAGCCACACGAAGAGGAGCCCCAGATGGAAGGCAACCAAGCGCAGCAGCGCGAAGCCCACGATCAGCGGATAGGAGAAGTAGTACAGGTTCCGTTTATGCGGCGACCGGGGCGAAGGGGCCGGCCCGGCTGCGGAAGGGGCGGGGGCCAGGCAGGGGGGCGGAGGCCTGGAAGGCACCGCGCTGCTGGGGCCGCCGCAGCCTTTCTTCTTCCCTCGTCCGCCCGGAGAATTCATTCACAGCACCCACTGCCGCCGCCGCCATAACCCGCCTCCCGCAGACCGACGGCGACCAAGCGACAGCGGCGGCCACTGCGACGGTCACAGCCCCCCGCGCGCCCGCCGGTCCCCGGAGCTCCGCACCTCCACGCGGTGCTCGCCGGCCCCGCCCCTTTCTCCTTCCTCGGCAAGGAGCGCAACCCTTCTGAAGACGGTCGGAGACTAGCCCTTGCTCCAGCCCCTCCCTCTCTCTGTCCCCTCAGCCGCCTGGTAGTGCAGCGCTGCGGCCTCGTGCACGCGCACGTCTCCCGTGCCTTTCTCCGGCCCACGCGCGCGCACGTCGCTGTCTTTGTTGACCTGGGCTCCCTTAGTGCGCGTGTGCGGCGCCCGCGACGCAGCCTATTCCCAGCGGAACTGCAGTTCCCAGCATGCACTTCGGACCCTGCTGGTCCGGCGGGACTCTTCCGACCCTGCATGGTCCGCTGGCCGCGGTGCACCTGGGAACACCTTCCCGGCAGGGAATTTTGGCTGTACGCCTAGCTCTGGGTCGCCCAGCTACCCAGGACTCTTAGCGCTCAGTGTCATCGTTTTCTTGTGTTTCTTTCATTATTTTCTATTAACTCAACTCTTCAGCAAAGGGTGATTTCTCCGAGTTACATCTAAGAAGCAGTGTATACCAATGTGGGATTTGGAATTATGAAAGGAAAGGAACAGTAATAATTAAAAGCAAATTTGAGGTCAACCAAAACAAAAATGATAGCTCAGCTGAATGTAGTCCTGAATCCAGACGTTTAAATTTCTAAAATGTTTAGATACCTAATCTGAAGATTTAATTTGTTTAAAAAGAAAATTCTTATTTATCTACAATTTACGGAGGAATTCAGTTTTTGGTTTTGGTTTTTTTTTTCGTTTTTTTTTTTTATCCTGCACAGGCCTTATTCCTTTCGGGAAATACTTAGTTTCCCTCCATTCCTGTGAACTACAGTGGGCTATAACTCCCAGATCATAGAAGCGGAAACCCTTGGCCAATCAGACTTCCGTGGGAACTGTAAATCTTGAGTAAAAACGAACTGGCACGGAAAGGACTCGGAATTAAGCACTCTCAAGGACCTTCTATATACTTAGAGCTGCTTGGATTCATGATTATTTGATTATATAACCTATATGATAAATTATATTCTTTCTGCCTCCCTTTTTAGTTCATCTCGCTCTCTCCCTTTACATCTCCATTGATCTTGGATTTTTTTTTTTTTTTTTTGCTGAGTGTAGTGTACTTTATTGATGGTACCTGACAAGATAGGCTCTCCAAGCCCGTCGCCTTTCTCAGGGGGATTTGATGGAAACTTGTGTCAAGGATATGATTGCGGGGGATGGTGGTCTAAGGCCCTCTTACTCTTTGGAGGCCATGTGAACCATCAGGTCAACCACCCAGTTGCTGTAGCCAAATTCGTTGTCATACCAGGAAAGGAGTTTGACAAAGTGGTCATTCAGAGCAATACCAGCCCCAGCATCAAATGTGGGAGAGTGAGTGTCACAAAGTCACAGGAGACAACCTGGTCTTCTGTGTATCCCAGGATGCCCTTGAGGGGCACTTCTGATGACCTTTACTACTTTCTTGATGTCATCATATTTGGCTACTTTCTGTAGAGGGTAGATAAGGTCCACAACTGACACATGGGGGGTAAAGATACAGAAAGCTATGCCATTAAGTTTCCCATTCTGTTCAGGGATGACCTTGCCCAATGGCCTTGGCAGTGCCAGTAGATGCAGGGATGATGTTCTGGGCAGCTCCACGGCCATGAACACAACAGCTTTCCAGAGGGGCCATCCACAGTCTTGTGGCAGTGATGACATGGACTGTGGTCATTAATCCCTCTACAATGCCGAAGTTGTCATGGATGACCTTGGCCAGGGGAGCCAAGCACTTGGTGGTGCAGGAGGCATACTTTTCATGGTTCACACCCATCACAAACATGGGGGCATCGGCAGAAGGAGCAGAGATGATTACCCATTTGGTACCACCCTTCAGGTGAGCCCCAGCCTTTTCCAAGGTTGTGAAGACACCTGTGGACTCCACAACATACTCAGCATCATCACCCACTTGATGTTGTCAAGATCTCACTCCTGGAAGATAGTGATGACTTTCCCATTGATGACCAGCTTCCCATTCTGCCTTGACAGTGCTGTTGAACTTGCCATGGGTGGAAACATATTGGAATATATAGACCATATAGTTAAGGTCAATGAAGTGATCAATGATGGCGACAACATTCACTTTGCCAGAGCTAAAAGCAGCCCTCATGACCAGTCGCCCAATGCGGCCATTACTCCGACATTCACTATCATGTCTCAGGGATGCAGCTGAGGCTGCATGAGACCAGAGGGCAATCTGGATCGACGAGGAGCAGAGAGCCTGATCTTTCAATTATTTCCCCTTAATTTTTTTTACTTGAGTAAAAATTGTTTAGAATTGTTTCTTGTTGCCAAAAACTAAGAAATCCTAAACGATACAAGCTTTACATTGTTTACACGGTAGCATTTACATACAAATGCCTCATACTTACTAGTTGTCTTACAGGAACAAATATTAATTCCTCTGTAAAATGGGAATAAGAACTAAACTACAGGATAAATACTACACTTAAATCCAGCCTAGTATTTGCAACATAAAAAGACTCCATAAACATTATTTCTGCCTCTACACCTGCAATATCATTTGAAATTTTAAACTCTATTGAGATTGAAATTTTCAGTATCAGTTATTCACTGGGTTTCTGTGAGTCATAGTTGACTTGATAGCACATAACATATCCACTTTTACTATTCCCTAGAATTATATTCCAATCTTAAATCCATTTTCTGAGTTAACACCCTAATTTGTCAAGAAAAATAAGGCCTTGGCATCACTCTGGCTTTATAATCAAGCTGGGCTGAAGATTCTAACATTTTTAACCATTTAATCTGCTGTGTGACAGTCTCCTATTTTTTAGATTGGAAGAACTTCCAGGACACTTAATCTTAAATGGAATCTAGACTAGTTTGATTAACAGTAAAAGAGTAACTCTGTACTGTCCTAACTCGGAATATGACATTTGGTCACTGTATCATTTAACCCATTAATTTGTATACCAGAGCACCCAATATAAAATAACTTAGGGGTTTTTTCATTGTTTCCCTCTGCTTGTCTTCTAAAAAACTTCAAGTCTTCAGCTTGAGAGATGTTAGCTTATTTGATATAGAAAGCAAAGAAAGACTTCTATTTCATTAAAGTAGAATAAAATCACACACTTAGAACTAAAGAGATGACAGATTTTTAAAAATTTTATATCAGTTTGCAAAGATGACAGATTTTTTTTTTTAAAAAAGCAGAAAATACAAAACAAACAAAAGAAAGGGATGCAGTAAAAGAGGGGAGGAACAGAGTAGCTTTTACCGGATTAATATATTGTGGCTGCATTACCAACTGATCATTTTCCTTCATTGAGGCCAATATACGTATAAACACGTATAATTTATCTAAGGTGTACTAAAGAGGCTCTGGTAAAGGATCAGCTTTGAGTTGGTTTCTACTCAACTGTATGCAACAACAACAACAACAATATATATAAAACACACAGGATGTGTCAGGCAAAGAAGAAGGTATCATGATTATAATACAAAACGAAACTGATTTTATAGCCTAATGCAGTGGTTGAAAAATCTACAGCAGCAAGTACTGTCAGACATATAGGAGATCCCTGTGTGGTGTTGCACTTAAGAATATGTATATTGTATGAAAACAATCTGGAACAAGGGGTACATTGAGGGGAGGGCTGGGGAGAGAGAAGGGAAGGGAGGAAGAAAATGTGCAACAATGAAAAGAAAAACATTTTTGCTATTTAAAAAAAACTTAGGCCATAAAAATAATTTTAAAAATAAGTTAGAAAACAAGAAAGCCCTGGTGGCCTAGTGGCAAGAAGCTGCACTGCAATCCCAGAGGTGGTGGTTGTTGTTGTTATGTGCCATTGAGTCGCTTGCGACTCATAGCAACCCTATGTACAACAGCCCTAAACTCAGCTCTCTCCTGTGCCAATCGCACTGTCTCTGACACTCCCATCCCAATTATCCCAGTCACTGAATCAATCCACCTCATAGAGGGCC
>NW_006399769.1:27944926-27954033 GCF_000299155.1 Elephantulus edwardii
AATTTTTTGAAAAAATTTGAAAAAATAAATTAAAAAACAAAAAGAATGCATATATGTTGTGAATAAGAAAGACCATGAAAAAATGGAGAAGAGCATCTAAGTAACATGGCGGCTTTTACTTAGCTCCAATGGTGCTTGTCTTTCCAGACTGTGGGACTTAATGTAGCTAGATTTTTTCTAATTTTTTTCAACATAGATCAAAATTCTGAAGTATATGACATCTACTGGCCAGGAAAAAATGCATTCAAATATTATAAGACAAAACTTGGTCATCATTCTGAGATTTTCTATTTTACAGAGGATTTGTTTTAAAAATCTCTGAAAAATATAATAAAATATCTCTGATTTTTAAAAACTTCTGGTGAAAGTGGTTGCAAATGACTTTATGGTTTTTGAAATACTATTGCACATAAGACATGTTCAATTTTATTTTTGAGACTTTGGTGTGATGGAAGCATATGCAGAGTCAGTTAATACAGAATTTTAAATTTCTGCTCCTGTGATGAATAACATTGTGTGTCAATGTCGCAATATTCCTCAGTCTAATGGTTTTGTGTTGTAAATGTAACCTCTCTGAGGTTAGTAAGGCAAGATTACAGGTGTTGTGTAAAGATAGGATCAGCCTGATCTGATGAAGAGTGAATGTCCTCAAAAGTGATATATGCACACCCATGTTTACTGGAAACAACCAAAATGCCCATCAACAAACGAATGGATAAAGCAGCTCTGGTATATTCATACAATGGAATACTATGCGACATTGAAAAACAAGGAACTCATGAAATATTATACAAAATTGGTGACCCTGGATGACATTATGCTTAGTGAAATATCTCAATAACAAAAGGATAAATATTGCATAATGCCACTGTGGTAAATGGGATTGGCATCGCAGTTGAGGGAAGACAGAGAAAGAAGATTAATTATGTATACTGCAATGAAACAAATGAGGGAGAGAACTGTTGAAAAGTGGTACATGATTAGGTATTATTGTCATAACAGGAGTCCAGAATGGAGGCTGTAGAGTGCAGTGGACTTGAGAGGGATTGTATAACAACAAAAGAATGTTTCTCTTACTTTTCAAAGAGAAGAACGAATTGGGGTGAGGGGTGGACAGGAAGAAAAGTACAACAATGAGTGAATGGAAATCCAAAGTCTCTGTAAACATTCATTAAAATTCATAAAAATAATAAAAGGGGGGGAAGTGATTCCTACATTGAATATCCACATTGACTCTGGCAAAGCTGGAGAGCTTGTTGTCTAATCCTCTTCATGACCACCACAAATAAACAAGTGGCCTGCCATACTTGTCAACTTTGGACTCATCAGCCTTTGAAGGCAGCAGAACCCAAAGCCAGCACTCTGACATTTTGCCTACCTGCCAATAACTTAGACTCATTAACCTAGCAGACACCTTTCTCCTGAGGTTTGAACAACAGACCTGAGATTAAAGAGCCCAGCAAGCATCTAAGCTTTATCTTGAAATAAATCTTTCTCACACTCACTCGTGTCCTTGCTTGAACTCGATGTCTGTCTGTCTATCTATCTATCTATCTATCTATCTATCTACCCATCCATCTATATCTGGTGACCTATGGTAGGAAACTGCACTGCAATCTCAAAGGTATGCAGTTAGCATATGTGTTAATACATATTATATGTTTCAGACCGAGGGTAAAGCATATTAATAAGTATTAATAATGAGACAGAACATCAAGAATGTAGGAAAAAACAATAACAGGTAAAGCAGGGGGTGAACAGTGAACTGAAGACCTGACCTTAGCTTCCCTGTGTCTTTATTGAAAATTGCCAGGGAGCAAATCACCGAGGGAATTCAATGTAAGTGAATCTGTGCTCTTTCTATTGAAAACCTTCTGCTTGATTCTGGAGTGAGGGGTTAGCAAATACAATGCAAAAATCCTGTAAATGCTTAAGGATTGCATTAGTGCCTACCCCTGTAAACATTTAAGGATTGCCTTAGTGCTTCAGGGTGAATTCCAGTTTGTATCATTCTCTCTCATAACCTGAAGTAACATTGGGTTTTTATTACAAATATTTAGTATGAAATTTGGCTTCCCATAATTATATGTATGTAATATATAATAGTGTAGGAAGCTCTAGTGGCCTAGTGCTAAGTAGCGGTACTGCAATTTCAAATGCATGCAGTTCAAATCTACCAGTTGCTCTGCAGAAGAAAGTCAATCTCCTGTTAAACTGCCTCTTAAAACCTGAGTCAGCTATGGTCAGTTCCAACTCGATGGCACACAGTAACAACAATATCCATAGTCTAGTGTGTCTATCTTTCCTGGCCCTTATTCCTCTATGGACAGTATGTGAAACAGTCATGGTAATGGGCAGAATAATAGAGATGTGTGGATGGTTTTAAAATATGAACCTGTTACTCTGTGCATGGGTAGTTGGGCTATCAAAAAAGGACTTACTCTATGGATTGCTCAGTGGAAACAACATGAGTGAATTATCAGTTATTGATTGCCCTTTGAAGGGTTATGGAAAGATACATTAAAGAACACAAGGTGTGGATATTACTGTTTTTCCACATATCTGCACATAATATTTTATCACTCCCTGGAAGCATTCAGATGGGTAAATTAGCTCACCTGATAACCATATGAGACGTACTCATAGATCAGTTGGCAGAATGGCAACAGAAAATTGATCATAAAGGGCATGATCATTACAGACTTAGATTACAAAAGGGCATGATCCTTATGGACTTAGATTATAAAGGGAATGATCCTTACGGACTTAGCCAAGAAATTTAATTTTCCCTTATTCATGAAGCAAATTACTGAGGCCTGTCAACAATCTGTAGCTGCTCTCTGGAGCACCACACATCCATTCTCCAAATATTGCAAACTGATATATAGGGTCTCTCTCTATGTCTAATAACTGCAGGTATGCTTTTACCTGCACCAACACTGCTCCTGGACAATGTCAGTAAACATGGAGCATGCAAGCATACCACTCAGAGGTCAACAAGCAAGGGCTCCAGGTTTTATGTGCTGCATATGGCCCGCCATGGATATTGGCAGTGACCAAGGGCTTTATCTTGCCAGACAGGTAGGACAGGAGTTTGCTGACCAGATAGGGAAATGCTTGGCATTTTCATCTCTATGGTCCCTCAGTAGCTGGTTTCCTTAAATGCATGAATAAAGTGCTTAAACAAACTTTGAGGCATCAGACTAATTCCTTCCTAGAATGGACTAGAAGATTACATGAAGCCTTCCCATGACCAATAAGTATCATTTATAAAGTTGTCCATGCACTTGATAACTGTTGGAAAAAAGGGCCCCAGAAGATATGAGGATACGAGTCATTGTGACTGAGGACAAGCCACTACTCCAGCATGGATAATCTAATAATATTCCTTTGCTCTTGTGACAGGATCTTCTGCTGTAGACAGTTGTGGCCCTCCATGTAACTGGCAAACCATTACCCAATGGTTTGACGTTTTGGCTCCTTGGGAAATTAGGGCAAGAGAACAGTTTACAAACTGTACCATGACATTTATCAAAACCTCTCAGGTTTTTCTTCACTTAATGTTGTTGTTGTTGTTTTGTGCCATCAAGTTGTTAACAACTCATAGCGACCATACAGCGTACAACAGCCCTAAACCCTGCTTTATCCTGTGCCAATCGCACTGCCTCTGACACACCCATCCCAATTAACCCAGTCACTGAATCAATCCATCTCATAGAGGGTCTTCCCCTCTTGCGCCAACCCTCCACCCTCCCAAGCATGATGTCCCTCTCCAAGGACCTGTCTCTCCTTGCAACATGCCCAAAGTATGTCAGATGAAGCCCCAGAATCCTTGCCTCCAAGGAGTAGCTTGGTTTAACCCTCTCCAGGATAAATCTGTTTGTTTTCCTAGCAGTCCATGGTACATTCAATACTCTTCTCCAGCACCACAGCTCAAAGGCATCAATTCTCCTTCTATCCTCCTTAGTCATTGTCCAACTTTCTGATGCATAACAAGTGATTGTGAAGACCATGGCCTATATCAAACACACCTTAGTCTCCAGAGAGACACCATTGCTCTTCAGTACTTGGGAGAGGTCCCTAACAGCAGACTTTCCCATGACAATGTGTCTTTTAATTTCCTGGTTACTGGTGCGCCAAGAGTGTTGACTGTGGAGCCAAGCAAACTAAAGCTGTGTACAATCTCAATCTCTTCATCATCCATCCTGATGCTGCCAGTTGGTCCAGTGGTGAGAATCTTTGTCTTCTTGACATTGAGCCTCAATCCATATTGTAGGCTGCAGTCCTTGACACTCTGCAGCAGGTGCTTCAGGTCCTCTTCAGTTTCAGCAAGCAGGGTTGTGTCATCTGCATAATGCAGATTGTTGATAAATCGTCCACCAATCCTAATAAGGCAGCACAGACTGCCCCTTGCTGTGTGAAAACAGCTAATACAGGTTACAGTCATAATAAAAGGTGGTTGCCAAAAAAGGCTTGCCACATTAATCAATATTACCACCTGACTGAGTCATCAGAATATTAACCGTACAGCAGAAGCCTTCCACTCTCCCTTGGTGCTGGTTTTGGACCTATGGACCACATGGTTAATTTGATCTTCCTTAAAATTGGTCTAGTATATATGTAGCTGTTCTTTTGTGCCATCAAGGAAGAACCTACTCACAGCTGACCCTCCAGCTGGTTTTTAAGGGCTGTAAATTGCATAGGAGATTGCCCATCTTTCTCCCAAAGAGCAGCTAGTGGATCCAAATTGCCTGCCTTTGTGTTGGCAGTGCAACTCCTTACTACTTGGCCACCAGAGTTGGCCTTACACACACGCAGCACAGTTTGGAAGAAATTACTCAGCAAACCTAGTAATTGGGATACTGTGCATAGTAATTACCTGTGGAAAAGACTCACCTCATGGTGGTTTTACTTGCTTATTTTTTTCACCCTCGAAGCCATCTCTACTGATGTGACATGGTAAGTTGAGGTCATTGTAAAACATACTGTTTCTGCCCTTAATCAGACATATTACTTTATTATCTGCTGAAACAGAACAAATGCATCAAGCAGTGGTGCAAAATAGGATAGCTCAAGATACTTAAACTGCTGCTCAAGAAGGAACTTGCACCTTAATTCACACTGAATGCTGTGTATGTATCCTTGATTGTTGTTGTTTTTATGAACACAATATTGCTACTCTTTACAGATGCACAAACGTTTATCTGCTACACAGAAATTATCTATAGATCCTTCTTCGTCAGGGATGAAATTACCTTCATCTTGGTATGATACTTTATACTCCGTAAAAGGCTTATTGTGCTTTATATTGATGTTGTGGCCTCCTATTGCAACTCTACAATGCCTCAGCTTTAGGGATATTGCAGAAGATTGGCACAGAGATTTTAAGAGCCTTGGGGTGTTGGGATGAGATGTAAGGGAGATCCTAAAACACTCTAAAATGGCTGATTTTACACTAAGCTGATTGTTGTTGTTATGTGCCGTTGAGTTGCCTGCGATTCATAGTGATCCTATGTACAACAGCCCTAAATCCTGCTCTATCCTGTGCCAATCTTATTGTCTTTGATATACCTACCCCCATTACCCCAGTTACTGAATCAAAATCCATCTCATCAAGGGTCTTCCTCTCCTGTGCGGTTCCTCCATCCTTCCAAGCATGATGTCAGTCTCCAATGACTGATCTTGCCTTGCAACTTGTCCAAAGAATGTCAGATGAAGCTTCAGAATCCTTGCCTCTAAGGAGTAGCCTGGCTATACCCTCTCCAGGACGAATTTGTTTGCTCTCCTAGCAGTCCATGGAATATTCAATACTCTTCTCCAGCACCACAGCTCAAAGGCATCAATTCTCCTTCTATCATCCCTAGTCATTGTCTTTCTTTCTGATGCATAGCAAGTAATTGCAAAGACCATGGTTTGTATCAGATGCGCCTTAATCTCCAGACTGACATTGCTGGTCTTCAATACTTTGGAGAGGTCTCTAACATTTTGTTATTTATTTTCCTTCTCTCTCTTAATGACTATCTCAAGGGTCAGGTGACCCTTCCTCTTACTGTTTGATAGTTTCAGTAGCTGTGAGTCTTGGATCAAGCATGTGATGGTTTTCCATTTAGACCATATAATGTTGGCACTTTCTGATAGTTTATAATCCTTAACTTAACCATGTAGCCAGGACTTGTTTGTGTATAAGGGTGTAAAGTAGTTGCTTCCCCGACCCTCAGTGGATCTCTTCCTGTTCAGGCCATTGGGCCTTCTCTGTACTGCTTCTCACAGTTTTAAAGTTTCCCCAGCCAATAAACTGAGATAAATGTCTTTTAGCCTGTCTCCAGGTCATTTTCTCGGGCTCCTGGTAAATACTAATAAAAGGCTTTCCCTCTGGGGAGTGAACCCCAACAAATAGGTGTGGTGAAAGGATACAACCCTCATGCACACTCACTGTAGTGAAAGGAATTAAGTAATATAGCTATTCCAGACATGGTCTTCTATTTCACAAAGTAGTGTACATTCTAGTCTCTGCATGCTTATCCTGTAGCAAGCTGTTTGTTGTGTTAGTGAGGAAGTATTGCTGTTGTTGTAATTTTTAGGTGCCACTGAGTCAAATACAATTAATAGTGACCCAATGAACAAAACACTTGAATCCTTTTCTGTTGTGGTTCACTCCTCTCATCATCTCTAATACACCCGAGTCCATTGCTACAGTCACCATCTCATTTGGAGTCTTCCACTCTTTTGCTGACCCTCCACCTTTCCAAGCATGATGTCCCTTTCCAGGGAATAGCTTCTCCTAGCAACATGTCAAAAGTATGAGAGATGAACTTCACCATCCTTGCCTCCAAGGAGAGTTCTGGATGCACCTTTCCCAAGGTATATCTATTCATTCTTTTGGCAGTCCATGGGATATTCAGTACTCTCCTCCAAGACTACTGCTCAATGGCATCAATTCTTCTTCTGTCATCCTTATTTATTGTCCAGCTGTCAGATGTATAACAGGTGATTGAAAAGACTACTGCCTGAATCAAGTTTATCTTAGTCTTCAAATTGACATCTTACTCTTCAGTATTTTGGAGAGATCACTGACAGCAGATTTGCCACATGCAATACATTTCCTGATCTCCTGACTGCTGGAACCAAGGGATTGTGGATCCAA
Organism: Elephantulus edwardii; assembly: GCF_000299155.1. NCBI lineage: Eukaryota > Metazoa > Chordata > Mammalia > Macroscelidea > Macroscelididae > Elephantulus > Elephantulus edwardii. The sequence goes on from NW_006399769.1 coordinate 27,952,071, forward strand.
GTAAAAGTAAAACATCAACAGTTTCACTCTTTTCTCTATATATCCTGATGTTGCCTATTAGCCCAGTAGCAAGGACTGGGCTAATTTGTTTTTTTGATATTGAGATGTAATCCATATTGAAGGTTGTGTCATTGCTCTTTGGTCGCAAGTGCTCAGTAACTGCAGTAAAGCGAGATATATCTTGAGTTCATACTTACTAGAAGAAATTACCCAAGTCATCACTCTTAGTTCTCTTGGGATGTAGTGAATATTCTGATCTCATTGCCACAGAATGCTATTGGAAGGTTCAATCCTTTTAACCCTGGACACAGTATCTAACATTAGCTAGCTGCTCCAAGAGCCACCATCTGAACATGACTCATCCATTTTTCAACAACTTCTACAACCATGTGCATGATTTTCCCAGCTGCCATTCAGACTTCTGCTTCTGATAGCTTCCTTTCCAATAACTTTGATGCAAATGTTTGGAACTTGCCAGCCTCCACAACCTTGTGATCCTTAACTGTGGATTTTTTTTTAATTTTTTTATATCTGTGGATTTTTAAAAAAAATTATTATTAATTTCAATGAACATTTACAGAGACTTTGGATTTCCATTCATTCATTGTTGCATTTTTCTCCCTGCCTAGCCCTTGCCCCCAGTTCGCTCTTCTCTTTGGAAAGTAAAAGAAAAATTCTTTCATTGTTTTACAATCTTCCCCCCTCCCCCAACCCCAGAGTCCCTTCCACTATGCAGCCTTCATTCTGGACTACTTTCATGTCGGTAATGCCTAATCATATATCGCTTTTAAACAGTTCTCTCCCTCATCTGTTTCAATGCAGTATACATTGTTTATCTCCTCTTTCTCAGTGTCCCCTCAACCCCAATGTCAGTTCAGTTTTACAACAGTGGCACTATGCAATATTTGTCCTTTTGTGACTGAGCTATTTCACTCAACATAATGTCCTTCAAGGTCATCCATTTTGTATAATATTTCATAAGTTCTTTGTTTTTCAGTGCAGCATAGTATTCCATTGTGTGAATATACCAGAGTTTCTCCATCCATTCATTTGTTGATGGGCACTTCTAAAAATCAAATCCTTATGAACATCAAAAAACTTCTCCAACAGGGTAAAAGGAAAGACACAGACTGGGAAAGAATATTTGGTAATGACATATCTGCTAAGGGATTCATATCTAAAATTTATAGAATACTACAGCACCATAACAAGAAAAAGGTAAACAACCCAATTGCAGAATGGACACAGGATATGAATAGATTCTTGACCAAAGAAGACATTAAGATGACATACAAACACATGAAGAAATGTTCAAAATCCCTAGCTATCAGAGAGATGCATAAAAACAACTATGAGATATCACCACACCCCAGTAACAAGAGTAAAGTTTAATAGATCAGCAAACAATAAATGCTGGTGAGGTTGTGAAGAGATTAGAACCCTTATTCACAGCTGGTGGGAGTGTAAAATGGTGCAACCATTATGGAAGGCAATTTGATAACTTCCTCAAAAAGTTAGGAATACTCTCTGAGGAAGACGCGGTCGCTCCTGCAGGCGTGCGGTGTTCTCCCACTCCTGCTCCTGACTCACCGCTGTTCGCTCTCTCCGGGGAACAAGTCGGTCAGGAAGCCGCGCCTCAGCCATGGCTTTTAAGGACACAGGAAAGACGCCTGTGGAACCGGAGGTGGCCATTCACCGAATTTAGGATTACCCTAACCAGCCGCAACGTAAAATCGCTGGAGAAGGTGTGTGCCGACTTGATCAGAGGCGCAAAGGAGAAGAACCTGAAGGTGAGGGGACTGGTCAGGATGCCTACCAAGACTCTGAGAATCACTACAAGGAAGACTCCTTGTGGGGAAGGTTCCAAGACCTGGGATCGTTTCCAGATGAGGATCCACAAGCGACTCATTGACTTGCATAGTCCTTCTGAGATTGTCAAGCAGATCACCTCCATCAGCATTGA
>NW_006399769.1:27954548-27956765 GCF_000299155.1 Elephantulus edwardii
AGTAAATATATAAAACAGGGTTGAGAGGAGAATAGGATAAGAGTGGATAGACAATGATCATTGCATTGGAACAGATGAAGGAAAGAACTGTTTAAAAATAATATATGATTAGTCATTGTACATATGACTACAGCCCAGAATAAGAGGCACATTGCAAAGAGGACGGGGGGATAAAAGGAGGGAGGTAATTATGCAACAGTGAATGAATGTTTTTTTAAAAAAAATTAACTGGGGGAGGGGAAAGGTAGAGAGAGGGGGTAAAATTTGGAACAATGAATGAATGAAAATCTAACTTCTCTGTAAACATTCGCTAGAATCACAATTAAAATAAAATTTTATTTCAAAAAGAGAAAAGTACTTTGTTTAATTCTACATGGCAGAACAGTAGAGTGACTAGAATGTAGCATTCTTTTTTTAAAAAATAATTTTAATGAACAATTGCAGAGAATTTGGATTTCCATTCATTCATTGCTGCACAAACGTAGCATTCTTTAGATGCAAAACCAAGTTGTTTTTCACTATGTGTATTGTTTTATACCTAAAAAGGAATTAGGGAGCATTGGTGGTGGAATCCTTAGGTAGTTGCACTGATAACCCAAAAGCTCTTTTCAGGTGGTTCAAATCCACCTTCAGCTTTGAGGGGAAAATATGAGCAATTTCCTCCTATGTAATTTACATCCTTAGAAAACCCACTGGAGAGTCAGCTATGAGTGGGTTCTGATTCAACAATGAGTTTGAGTTTGAAATAGATGTTGCTTATTTCATAAATTGATGTTAGTAAGTTTCTCTAGAGCTGGAGTTGAGAATTCAGATTTCTAGCTTCATAAATAGTCTCAGAATAAATTTCTGTTCGTAAAAACCATATACTTGGGATTTTTCTGGTATTGCAGTTGTAAATCATCCCAAAATGGCTGGAACAGAAATCTAAACTTGATTTAGAAGAGGCTGTGCTTGCAGAGATATCATTGCTGCCAGATGGGTCCTGGCTGAAAGCAGAGAATACCAGAAGGATGTTTATTTGTGTTTAGTTAACTATGCAAAGGCATTTGAGTGTGAATCATAACAAATTGTGGCTAATACAGAAAAGAATGGGAATCCTAGACACTTAATTGTGTTCATGTGAAACCTAAACCTAAACCAAGAGGCTCTTGTTCAAACAGAGTAAAGGAATATGGTTTAAAATCAAGAAAGGCATGAGGGGTATAGCCTTTCTCCATACCTATTCAATCTTTATGTTAAGCAAATTTCAAAGTCTGGACTTTAGAAGAATGTGGTATCAGAATTGAAGGAAGACTCGTTCACAACCTGCATTATGTCAATGACAAACCTTGCATGCAGAAAACCAAGAGGACTTGAAGAGCTAGCTGCATAAAAGTCTTCAATACAGATTAAATCTCAATATCAAGAAAAGAAAATCATCACCACTGGGCCAATAGGCAACATCATGATAGATGAGGAGAACACTGAAGTTGTCAACTATTTTTTTTTTTTTTTAGTTGTCAACTATTTTAATGTTACTTGCATTCACAATCAATATCCTTGCCCCAGCAGTCAAGAAATCAAACGATGTCTTTCACTAGTTTACTGGGTAAATCTACTGTCAAGGACTTCGTTAGAGACTAAGGGGCATCTGATTCAAGCCATGGTCTTTTAAATTATTTGTTATGCATCTGAAAATTAGACAGTGACTATGGATGACAGAAGAAGAATTTATGATGTTTTTGAGTTGTGGTGTTGGAGAAGAGTACTGAATAGCCCATGGACTGCCAAGAGAACCAACAAATATATCTTAGAGAAAATGTAGGCTGACTGCTCCTTGTTTATAACCATTCTTATAGAATGAGTATAAGGTTCTAATGAGGGCTGGGGCAGGGTGGAACCAGAGGGATGAGGATGTGCGGGGGTTGTTAATCATGGAGTTGTACAATTTGATGGGTTGGGGAGGTGAGGGAAATTGAAAGAATCTGTTCTGGAAAACAATGTATTAAAATTTTGTAAATAAACTAGTATAATAATAATTTTTTAAGAATGAAAACAACTATGAGATATCATCTCACCCCAGTAAGAACAGCAAAATATAACAGAACAGCAAGCAACAAATGCTGGCGAGGATGTGGAGAAACTGGAACTCTTATTCACTGTTGGTGGGAATGTAAGATGGTGCAACCATTGTGGAAGGTGGTGTGGCGCTTTCTCAAAAAATTGCAAATAGAGATA
>NW_006399769.1:27958450-27963555 GCF_000299155.1 Elephantulus edwardii
AGGGTAGAGAAAACAGTGCAACAATGAATGAATGAAAACCCAAAATCTCTGTAAATGTTCATTAAAACTAATAAAATTTAATAATAATTAAACAAACAAACAAACAAAAAAGAATGAAAGAAAAGTAGGGTCAGTGAAGGAGAGGAAGACCTTGCAATCAGAAGGATTAACACAGTGACTACAATAATGAATTTGAGCGCAGCAGAGATTATTGGTATGGCTCAGGATCTAGCAGGGTTTTGCTCTATTGTGCTAATAGTTAGAATCAATGTGGCAGCATCTAAAAACAACAACAATTTTGCTGATTGTTCTCTAACCATAGTTGCAGAAAACATTTGATGGTAAGTTGATCAGTCAACTCACATATTTGCATATGTCCACGCATACACGTTACATCAGTCTAACAAGGAAAATAATCCCTTGCTTCATGTGCGGTATGCAGTTAGGCACACAGCTAATCATAGCACTAAAAAGAGGAATCTTTAAAACAATACTTACAAAAACAACAATAAAAAAATCTATACTCACAATTTGATTTCCTAAACAATTTATAGAAATTTATCTGTGCTGTTTTAAAGCTTTGGGTCAGAACCAGCCTGTAGTTGACCCTCAATGGGATATCAGAGGCTGTAATCTCAGGGGAGATTACCCATCTTTCTCCTGAGAGGCAGCTGATGGATTCGAACCACCTGCCTTTGAGTTGGCAATGCAACTCCTCATCTACAAGGCTATCAGAGTAGCAAAATATAAAAAAAGCAAAAAAGAACGTAAATGGTATAATAAATATTTCTTCATACTTAATTTAAAAAAATTAATAATTGTTCTATCATAGAACTCTAGTGGCCTTGTGGATAAGAAGTTGTACTGTCAACTCAAAGACTAGCAATTTATATTCATCAGCTGCTCCAACAAAGGAAAATATAGTCTCTTCCCATATGATTTGTAGTTCTGGAAACTTGCTACAGAGTCAACCATGGTGCGGTTCCGATTCCACAGCAATAAAGGAATAAGAGAGAGTCTATCAGAATTGATTTTCAAAATATTTGATGTCAAATTTACAAATTATTAAGTGCAACTACAATTGATTTTAGAATGCAAGCACTTTAGTGTTTCATTAACATTGACATTCAGAGAAGCAGAATTTTGTGATATTAAATATTCCAATGCATTGACTTGATTGATATTTACTAAATATTTTTACTAATTTTTTTTTTCTTCTTGCTGTTTACCTTCGAGTCAGATCCGACTAGCACAGAAGGAGGTTGCCTCTCCTTATCTAGCGGAGCATCTGGTGCATAACAGCCCTGTGCCTTCCTTTGCAATTGCATTGCAGCTTCTTGCCACTTGGCCACAGATAAGGCCACCAGAGCTCCCGCTCTTTACTTTTTTTTTTAAAGGCAAATTATCCTTTGTGTACCAGTGGTTTTCCTCAAATATCAAAAAAGGGGATTATGATGCCTGCTGTAAGCACTATTAAGTTTTAAAGTGACCACATTGGTTTTTATTAAAATAATGTCTATGGCATACATACAAATTTAAGCGCTCAGTGAAAACCATGCAACCTCCAAATACCATTTCCTACTCAAGGTTTGGAGAAAAGTACTTAATATCCTATCGTCTGTCAAAAGAACAAACAGATAAATCTTGGCGAAAAGTGCAACCAAAGTGCTCCTTGGAGGCAAAGATGACAAAGCTTCGATTCACATACTTTGTACACATTTTGCTAGGACAGGCTATTCCATGGAAAGGAACATCATTCTTGGAAAGGTGGAGGATCAGTGAGGAGAGGAAAAAACCCTTAAGGAGATGGATTGACACGATGACTGCAGCAATGTCAGAAACGATGGCACAGGATGTAAGGTCTAAGGCACCTAACAATTGCTTAAAGAAGGTTTAGTTGGCAGAGTTGCGCTGCTAATACAAAATCAGGGGTTTGTAATCCACCCACTGCTGAGCGAGGAAGAATGGCAATCTTTTTCCTTGCCTCTGAAAACCCGCTGAGGGTAGGCTATGAGACTGAGAATACCTAACAACAGATGAATTATATGGGCAGTCTCCTCTTGTGCAATTTAGCCTCCGAATACCGGTTTAGATGGTCAGCTGGGTCAGTTCCATAGCAACAGCAATAGGTTTTTTTGCTTTTCACTGATTTTAGAGTAAAATACCGACATTCTTTAGCAATTTACTAAGCAAATAAGTGGCCAGTCTTCCAAGAGCAAGATATTCAACATAAGCTTTTGTACAGCGCTAAAGCTGACTGAGTCAAGCCCTGCAGCTAGCTGGGCTTGTCATGAGATCTGCAACTGGAATTCGGCTAACTCAGAACAGGAAGATCCCAATCTCAAGCTTCCCAGTCTTCAGGTATACCGAAGACCACAGAAAGTACATATGCCCGAATCAAAAGAGCTTCCCCGACCCCGGCCGCAACCAGCTCAAGAGCTCTGCGCAGGCGTGGCATTTTGCGACATCCGCCACTTACGGCCGTAGCGATTAGTGCTGTGAATGGGTGGTGTGGTGCTGGACTCTTAAGAACACACTGCTCGGGCGCGGGTAATCTGCTCTCATTACTCCTTTTTCTTCTGAGTACTTGGGACTACGGCTGAATGTTTGTTGCTGATGCGAATGTCTAGTCGTAGACTGTTCCATTCTGGTCCTCTAGTGCTCCCTCGCACAGATCGGGGTGAGGGGCGGGGTCGGGGGCTGGCCAAGACTCCATTCTGGCATCTTGTTGAAATCTCCCGGGTAACTCAGGCTTCCTTCTTCTTTTCCAAGATTGGTTTCCTGGGACTGTGGCTTGCAAGGTCCGCCATGGAGCCAGAGCAGATGCTGGAAGGGCAGACGCAGGTAACCAGGAGGCGCCTGGTTTCGGGGTGGTGGTGTGCAGGGATGCAGCAGAAAGGGGGCTGATTTTTCTTGTGACTCCTGTTTTATTTTCCAGGTTGCAGAAAATCCTCACTCTGAGTACGGTCTCACAGACAACGTCGAGGTAACTCGCTTAGTTTCTGTGCCGCATCTGTGCGTCCGTCTCTTCGTAGCTAGAGAAAACTTAGGGATGCGTTTGTACTAAGCATCCTTAGCATAAGGAGAAAAAAAATTACATTAAACAAATTTAGCATCAATTTATAGATAGATAGGTATACCGGCAGTACTAATCCTTCACGGTGTACCGACGTACAAGTTAGTTTGAGCCACCAGTAGAACTTTTAAAGCGGAAATAAGAAACAAATACATTACTGAAACATGACAGAATCGTTTTATTTGGTCGCTGTTAACACATCTATTGTAGTATTACTATGTAAAATTGTACCCATTAAAATTTAGAAACCCATCGGTCGGTGTACTGTGCTGTTGAAGTCTGCAGTATTAAATGTTTGGTTTATTTTTACATAAATAAGAATTTAAAATCGTTGACAACTTGTATCATTTCTCCTCTATCATAATGTTGTCTATTGGTCTCGTAGTGAGGACTTTTTTGTTTTGTTTTCTTGATGTTGAGATATGTAATCCATATTGAAAGCTGTTGTTTATGGTGGCGGTGTTATGTGCCCTCGACTCTTAATGACCCTATGCATGGTGCTCCGAACACTGCCCTATTCTGAGCCAATCTCATTATGTCTGACACACTTACCTTTAATACCCCAGTTTTGTGTCAATCCACCTCATCCAGGTCTTTCTCTCCTCTGCTGTCCCTCAAACCTTCCCAGCATGTTATCCTTCTCCAAAGACTGGCTCTTGGCTACATGCCCAAAGTATGAGAGATGGAGTCTCAAAATCCTTGCCGCCAGGGAGCATCTTGGTTTCATCCTCTCTAGGACAGACCTGTTTTTTCTTAGCAATACATGGTATGTTCAGTATTCTCCAGTACCACAACTCAAAGGCATCATTTCTTCAGACCTTGGTCCTTGTCCAGTTCTCTGATGCATATTAAGTAATTGTGAAGACCATGGCCTGGATCAAGCACACCTTAGTCTCTAGACTGACTTCATTGCTCCTCAGTACTATGGAGAGGTCCCTGACAGCAGGTTTTCCCAGTGCAATTTGTTTTTTCAGTTCCTGACTGCTGATGCCAAGAGTGTTGATTGTGGAGCCAAGCAAGCTGAAATTGTTAACAACCTCAGTCTCTTCTCCATCTGTCATGGTGCTATCAATTGTCCTAGTGGTGAGAATATTTTTCTTCTTGATTTTGAGCTTCAATCCATATTGAAGATTACAGTCCTTGACTTTCTGCAGCAAGTGCTTCAGGTCCTCCTCAGTTTCAGTAAGCAAGGTTGTGTCATCTGCATTTTTTGCAGGTTGTTGATCAATCTTCCTCCAATTCTGATGCCACATTCCTCCTCATAAAGCCCAGCCTCCTGAATGATTTGTTCCACAGATTGAAAAAGTATGGAGACAGTATGCATCCCTGATACACTCCTTTCCTGGTTTTGAATCATGCCATGTTTTCTTGCTCTGTTCTGATGACTGCTTCCTGGCATGAATACAGTTAAGTCTTCTAGGATTCCCATTCTCCCAAGGTTAGCCACAATTTTTTGTGATCCACACAGTCAAATGCCTTTGCATAGTCAATGAAACACAGACATTTTTCTGGTACTCTTTGCTTTCTGCCAAGATCCATCTGACATTGGTAATAATGTCTCTAGTGCTACTGCCTCTTCTAAACTCAGCTTGTATTTCTTGTAGTTCTCTGTCCATGTACTACTTGTTCCAGTCATTTTTGAATAATAGCCAGCAGGATTATTGTTTGTGTGTAATATTAATGATACTGTTCTATAATTTCCACACTCTGTCGAGTCACCTTTTTTTGGGATTGGGAATAAATATGGATCTCTTCCAGTCTGTCCGTTGGCCAGGTAGTTGTCATCCAGTTGTATTGACACAACCTGATGAGGATGTCCAGGGCAGCATCTATTTGTTGAAAAATGTTAATTGGTATACCATCAATTCCTGGGGCCTTATTTTTTGCCAATTCCTTGAGAACAGCCTGAACTTTCTCCTTCATCACTGCAGCCTCTTAAGCATATGCTGTTGTTGTTGTTATGTGCCGTCGAGTCATTTTCGACTCATAGCGACCCTATGCACAACAGCCCTAAACCCTGCTCTATCCT
>NW_006399769.1:27964445-27972471 GCF_000299155.1 Elephantulus edwardii
CAGGTTTCGCATTAGCACAATTAAATGTTCTGGGATTCCCATTCTTCTCAGAGTCAGCCACAGTTTGTTATGATCTACACAGTCAAATGCCTTTGCATAATCAAGGAAACACAGATAGACATTCTGCTGGTATTCTCTGCTTTCAGCCAAGATCCATTTTTCTGTGTCAACCAATCCTTTTTGGTACACAAACCTTAAAATAGGATCTTCCATTTATCCTTTTTAGCTATTATTGATGTATTTCTTTCTTTCTAGCTATTGCTGTATGCCATTGTGTATTTGTCACAAATCATACAATTTAAAAAATATTTTTAATTATGAAAATAAGCACAAAAATATTCAGCTATTTAGTTCATGTATAATTCAAAGGCATTGATTACTTCATATTGCACACCCTTTTTCTTAGTTTTTTATCACTGTTAACATTAACTCAATGATTCCTCTCCTGCAAGCAAAAATTCAACCTTCCTTTCCTTCTCATCCCTGCTAATCACTGATAAGCTTTAGTTTTTTTTTTATGTTACCTGTTTCACTTAAGTGAAACCACCCAATATTTGCCCTTTACTCACTTACTCCATGTAACATAGCACTTTGAAAGTTTATACATCTGTGGTGTGTATCTGGACATCTTTGTTTTTTATGATTGACTATATTCCATTGTGTTTGCATATAAACACTGTATGTGTTGATCAACATTTTAGATGTTTTAACCTTTGGCTATTATTAAGAACAATATTGCAGTGAATTTTGGGCTGTAGGTTTCTGTTTGGTCCATAGTTTCCCTTTTAAAGGAATTTACACTGTGAGAAAAGGAGTATTCTATTTCTGACCATTGATTTGCCATTTCTGGGCTTTTCATTCTTTGTTTAGATCTATATTTCTATGTGGTATTGTTTTCTTTCTTAAATGCTGCTTTTAACATTTCTTGTAGTGCAGGTATATAGGTGTAAATCCTTCTTGGAAGAAGTCAAGATTTTGCTATCATTTTTTAAAAGATATTTTTGCTGGATATAGGTATTGCTTCTCACTGACATTGTCTTCTCAAGAGAAATCTGCTATTTTTGTTTTTACTCCTCTCGATGTGTAGGATTAGCTGCTCTAAGATTTTCTTTTATCACTATTTGGAAGTGCTATATCTTCAGGGTTGTTGTTGTTGTTGTTTTTTTAATATTTCCTAGGCTCAGAATTCCTTGAGGTCTTGGATCTGGGAATTTGCAGTCTTTCTCAAAATTGGAAAACTTTCTGTCATTATTTCTTTTTCTTTAATTTGAAAGAGGAAAAATTTATTAGCTGGATACCCAGAGGAAATCATGTTCCAAGTATCTGGGTCCAACCATTATTTCATTAAACTCTTTTCTTAATTTTTATCTTTTTTTTTTTTTTTTTTTTTTACCATTGAGCCAGATTCGACCGGCACAGGAGGAGATTGTCCCTCCTTCTCCAGGGGAGCATCTGGTAGATTTGAACCACATACTTTTGGGATTCTTACCACTAGGCCACTAGAGCTCCTTAAACTATTTTTTTAGATTAATTTCCCAATACTCTTATCCTCTTTAATATAGGGAATATAATTGTCTTTCTGGCCTTGTCTATTCTGTCATATCTATGGATTCACTTTTGGTTAAACACATTGCGGCACACTTTTAAATTGACGACCGTACTTAGAAACATTTTTTTTTGTTGTTGTTGTTGTGTTACCGTCATTTGTGGCAACGTGTTAAGGATAATATTTTTCAGCTTCTCTGTTACTTGATTTTTTTTTTTTTAATTGGGTGCCTAGCGTTTTTTCACGCGTGAGTGGTGTAATTATGAACTTCTGTGAGCTCTAAGGATTGTTCAGCCTGCTCCTTTCTGATATTTTGTTTTCCCTAACCGTGAAGGTTGCCTTATACAAGAACAGTGTTAAAATTCACCTGCAAACTAGAAGAAAGTCTGTTGGAATGTCATATAACTGACTTCTTTTTATTGTGTAATAGTATTATGACAGGAAATTAAGAAATAAATTCTGTGCTTTTGGAGTTTTTAAGATGAAATTCTGAGCATAGTAGATTTCTCCGACATCTACTAGGGATGTAGGAGAAAACACTGAAACGAATTTGGCAGCTTTTAGAAATACCGGATTGTAGTTCCTCTTCTGCAGTGCAAAGTAGAATTTTACAAAACCTTGATTAGACTTTTAGAAATGGGAGAGTTTTATTGATGAACAATACTCTTCTCAATCTAGAGCCAAATAAATAACACTTTTTTAGATCAAATAGGCTTTATAGAAGAATTATTTTTTAATTACATTTTAGAATTGAAGTGTAAAATCATGGTTATGGCTAGCAAACATTTCTGGCATATTTTTGGGAATTATGTTTTAAACCATGCCCTTAAAAAAACCCAGATTTGAACTGAATGGATATACTTATTTGCAGATTTTTTTTCCCATTTGCTATGTGGTCAGCACAGATGTTGATAACCATCTCTGCTTGAGCAGTTCTCTTAGATGATCAGCTCATGTGGAGATGACGTGGTGTTTTAAATACATTCTCGTAACACTGGGGCTCACTCATACAGCAGTAGGGGGGAAAATATCTGCTTAGTGGTTTCAAACCCTTGTTCCAGGATTTGTATATTGAAGGTCAAAAATTTTTTAACAAAAAATTCATTTGCTATTAGAGAAACCAACAGGTTTTAAAGTTTATTTTCTCACTTTTTACAATTAGTATAGAGGAGAAAAAGGTGTTTTTTCCCCTCCTGTGGACTTTTATATAAAGTTTGATTATGATTGAAGCAAAAGTGCATCTAGAAGGTCCTCTTCAGAGTACAATCTTGTCTTTTATCAAGCCTCTTTTTGAATTTATAAAATGATAGATTTCCAAAAGAAAGAAGAGTTTTCAATGAAATAGTTACTAATCATATGGTTATCAGATGAATCTGTGAAATGTTCACAATTTGGAGGTGGCCAACAGGAGAAAGTTTAAGGCATTCTATTAAACTACATCCTTTGAAATTTACGTTATTTTATTTTTATGCAAGTGCATAAGTGATAAGGTTTTTTGACTGCAGTTTTGTACCTCTGCAGAAACTATGCATTTACATTTCCTCTGTGTGCTGTGCATACTATGTACTTGTTATTTATGTTAATATGTTAGTATGTGCAAAATATAGTATTGTTTTCTTGTTACTTTTCCTCTTATTGGGAATTAGTTGCTTAATATTTTTAAAATCATAAATTGGTTTACTTAAAAAAAGAAACCTCAATGGACAACCATTATCATTATGATAGAGAGTAGCCACAAAAGTAAAAATAAGAACAGTTGAAAAACAATGGTAGTGAAGATCAGCAAGAGTCTAAAGGCTCTGAGTCTAAAGCTAGCTTTTTCTTTGTTAAGAAGAGAGTTTAACAAGTGTTGTAGAGTTATGAAAGATTTATTTTCTCCTGTTTACTAAACTAAGACTTTTGTCCTTGATGTTATATATGAGGAAAAAATTGAAATGTTGTCGTTTGTTATCCTGGCCATACTGAGACTTTATCATTGATGTTTGTAAGTAAGGAAGTGTTCATAGGTGCCATGTACCCTGTGTACAACAGAATGAAATACTCGTTGGTCAGGTACCATCCTCACAGTTATGCTGTGTTCCAGTTACTATGCCAGTCCATCTTGTTGAGACTTCCTCATTTTCTCTGACCTGACTGCTTTACCACGCATGTGATGTCTTTTAGGAACTAGTCCCTCCTGAAAACATGGCCAAAGTACGTGAGACAAAATCTCTCAATCTTGCTTCTAAAGAGTCTTCTGTCTGTACATCTTCAAAGACATATGTGTTTGTTCCTCTGCAAGTTCATGATATACAAATTATTCTTCACCAGTACCACAATTAAAGGGTCTTCCTTATTCATTGTGCAACTTTCACATACATGTGAGGTAATTGAATATACCATAACTGGAATCAGGTGCCCTTGGACCTCGAAGTGACCATCGTTGGCCTTGCCTTTTTGTTAAATGATTCATTGCTATTTAATGTTATGCCTAGGTTTTGGAGAATACACTGTAAGAAAAGAATAGGGGCTTATATTTACTTATAATGTGGCAAAAGGTAGTAACATTATGCTTGGAAGGTTGGAGGGATGGTGCAGGAGAGGAAGACCCCGGATGAGATGGATTGATACAGTGTCTGGGGCGATGGGGGTAGGTGTGTCGGAGTCAGTGAGACTGGTTCAGGACAGAGCAGGCTTCAGAGCTCTTGTACATAGGGTCGCTGTGAGTCACAGGCGACTCAGTGGGATGTAATACAACAGAGGGAGAAAAATTAGGGTCCAGAGATAGGATATTAAGATAAAGAGATGATCTTAGTCACAAAAGGATAAGTACTGTGTAACAACACTTATGAAATAGGACTGACTTGGGGAGTTGGGAGAATAGGAAAGAATGCATAGGTAAAGAGCACTGCATTGGAACAGATGAGGGGAAGAACTGTCTGAAAGGAATATGTGTCTTGGCATTACATGTATGACAACAATCTGGAACAAGAGGTGCATTGCAGGATGGGGAGGGTAAGGGAGGGAGAGAAAGAAAAATGTACAACAATGAATGAATAAAAACCCAGCCTTTCTCTAAAACTTTGTTAAAATCACAGTTTAAAAAAATGAGATAAGCTTGGATGTAGAATTGAAAGATGAATCTAATTTTATGCAGTTCAATAACAGTTCTCTGGTCATTATTTTGCCTTCTCATATTTCTCCTATTTAGTTTCATTTGATACTCAGACTAATCTAGTTACTTGGGAGAGTCATAGTTTTTTTTTTTTTTTAAATTCCATAGAGAATAGTAGAAAATGAGAAGATTAATGCTGAAAAGTCATCAAAACAGAAGGTGGATCTCCAGTCACTGCCAACCCGTGCCTACCTGGATCAGACAGTTGTGCCTATTTTATTACAGGGACTTGCTGTTCTGGCAAAGGAGAGGTAAGACAATAAATAGCCTCTGTAAATGGAGTTACCACAAGAAGTAAAATAATTTATAAGACATAGTTACAGGTTTTAGCCTTTACTGTATAGATAATTTATGGACATTAAGTTTTTAATTGTAATTTTACAACTCATTTCATATGTTTCAAATAGTGTGGAATCATAAGCATATGTGTAAAGATTTGGAATCTTGGAATAGATGTTAATTTTCAATCTTCTTTGATAAAACTTTTTCATATTTTTCCACTGTATTTGTGATTATGCCATTTCCCATTGTTGAGCTTATAAGTCCATTTTCTAGTGTTACTGTAGGTTGGCAGGCAGATTATTTTTCACGTTTCTTTCTTTATTAGGGAATTCTAGTAAGAAATTGTACTGCTAACTCACAGGCAAACCATTTGCATCTGCCAGCTGCTCTCTGGGAGAGAAATGAGCAGTCTCATCCTCTGCAGTTTATGCCTCTGAAAACCCACTAGAGGGTCAGCTATGAGTCACTTCTGACTCAATAGCACATACTGATGCCACCAACTTTACTTTTTGTTTAAAGATAACTTTCTTAGGATAAATTGCTCAGAATTGGTTAACTACTTTAAAGGGCATGATTGTTTTTCTAGTGTTTGTTATTTAATAAAATATTGCTGTAAAAAATTTTCTCCTTAAAATTCTCCTAATGTCATTGCAGTCTTAGTGATAATTTATAAATCTTTATTGACAATTTTATTTTAATAATTTAAATGAATATTTACAGAGATTTTGGATTTCCATTCATTCCTTGCTGCACTTCTCTCCCCACCCAGCCTTCCCCCCTGCCCCAGTTCTCTCCTCTCTTTGAAAAGTAAAAGAAAAACACCTTCCCTGGTACACAATCCCTCCACCCCCCTCCCACCACCCCTAGTACATTCCATTATGCAACCTTAGTTGTGGACTCTTTTGATAACCATAATATCCTATCATACATTGCTTTTATTCTCTCCCTCATCTGTTTCAGTGCAGTATACACAATTTATCCAGTTTTTCTCAGTCTTACCCCAATCCTGATATCAGTCCTATTTTACAGCAGTGGCACCATGCAGTGTTTGTCTTTTTGCGACTGAGATATTTCACTCAGCATAATGTCCTCCAGGCTCACTCATTTTGAATAATATTGCATGAGTTCCTTGTTTTTCAATGCAGCATAGTATTCCATTGTGTGAATATACCATAATTTCTCTATCCATTCGTTTGTTGATGGGCACCTGGGTTGTTTCCAACTCCTTGCTATTGTGAACAAAGCCGTGATAAACATGGGTGTGCATATATCTGTTTGGATGCCAGTTATGGTCTCTTTGGGATATATTCCCAGTAGTGGAATTACTGGGTCAAATGGTATCTCTATTTGCAACTTTTTGAGAAAGCATCATACCGCCTTCCAGAGTGATTGCACCAGACAATTTTTTAAAAATTGACTTTTCTCCATAAGTTTTTCCCCCCCAGTAATTCTCATATTTTTTGTGTAAGTAAATCCAACAAGAATTTTTTTTTTTTAAATGAGGTTATGTGCTGTTGAGCTGACTGTGACTCAGAGTGACTCTATGAATGGTAGTTCTGAACCCTGCCCTGCCCTGAGCCAATCTCACTGTCTCTGACACACCTGCCCCTACAGCCACAGTCACTGTTTCAATCCATCTCATCCAGGGTCTTCATCTCCTGCGCTACCCTTCCAAGCAGCATGTCCTTCTCCAAGGACTGGTCCTTCCTGGTTACAGGTGGAAAGTATGTGAAGCTGAGTTTAAAAATCCTTGCCTCCAAGGCATATCATATTTTATTCAAAGGATAATAATGAACACTGTAACAAGTTGATAAAGAATTTATTGAAAATATGTTTCCATACTAAGTGTTACTATGTTAATATATATAAAAAGAATTACATCTGTAAGTTATAAATAATTGTTTCAGTTATTTATAAATAGAATTTATTTATATCTACAAGATATATCTTGACTGTACTATGGACAGTGTTATTTTCCTGATTGTTTATTTTAAAAATCTTAAGTAATGAATTTTATTACTTAATCATTAACACACATAACTTGTGTTAGAAAAGTAACTGTCATCTTAAATACTGAAAAAGAAAAACTGAATAAAGTACAGTTTTTTTATAAAGTCTGGAAAAATTTGTCATGTTAATTTTAAAGTGTTACCTGAAAATGTCTATGTAGGCAGCTAAAAGGACCATTTAGAGAGGTAAAGGAATGCTTTATCAGTTTTCAACATACCGTTTCATAGTAGAATCTAAAATAGATGTTTCCTCCAACTTTTTGTTTTTGGGCTTGTTTTCTCAGCAAGAACACTACGTATAAAAGTAAAGGCTAAAAAAAAAAAATAAAAAAAAAGTAAAGGCTATGATGTCACATTTCTTAATTTTATGTTTTACTTTACATTTGTACCATGTGATAGTATAGTTAGGCTTAAATTACCTGAAGGAAGATCTGTGAATTTCTTTAAAAGAAACAAAAGTAGAAAAGAAACATTACATGGGGGTTGGTTTCTGTGATTAGTCACCTGGGGTGTTCATGCTACACCCATTGTCCTGTGTTCTTTTATATACGTTTATTAAAGGATTTTTCCTTAGACACACACACACACACACACACACACACACACACAGAGTTAAGTAACTCATTAGTGTACAGCTTAATAATTTTTCATAAAGCAAACACTGTTATGTAACCTGAACCCATATTAATAAACTGAACATTGCCAGCACCCGAGAAACCTCCCTCATGGTCGCTTTAAGTTATTATTTCCTTGGCGTAGTCATCAACCCATTATGAGTACATGTTGGAAACTTGTGTTATAGAATTGACTTTATAGGCTGGTTTAAGTCTTAGAAAAATTTCAGTTTATTTGCAATATATTGCTGGCTGAATTATTTATCTCACTTATTGTACAATTTTATCAATGGCTTTTGACTGTAAAAGTGAAAATTAAAAAAGATGTGTTTTACTTTTGTAATAATATATTTAAATGAACACATCTAGAGTATAAATTTCTAAACTCTCTATTTCTTTTTCCTTACAGACCACCAAACCC
>NW_006399769.1:27972756-27979358 GCF_000299155.1 Elephantulus edwardii
CTTATTTAATGAGCGTATTCTGTGCAATTTTTTTCTTCAGATTGTCTTTAACTTTGTTTTTAAAAGACCTTCAAAATAAATAGTTGAAATGTCATTATTTTAAAGTAGTTTCTGGTCTGTATTTTATATGATTGACTTGCTTTCACAAATGACTTCTTTCTTGTATCCTAGAGTTGTGTACAAGTGTGAGCATACAGTAGAACTGAATATAATACAACAGTTATCCCAGCCAATTTTTCTGTATGTTGTCCCTGTGCCTCTGAGGGTGGGAGCCAGGTATCTTTATTTTTTGGTAAACATTACAGATGACTCTAGTTATAATAAAGTTGTAGTATTGATACAAACATGGCAAAGAGTGTACAGTATCAATATCTTCCAGCACTGTTGACTATTACAGTTTAACTATTGTTTATTGCAGTCTTTGTGTCAGACTTAACTGTTTTGCTTAAATTAGCTCTAATGTAGCAACTCTGCAAAGTAGATATTATTATTATTCCCATTTTGCAGATGAGGAAACTGACTTGGAGAGGTTTAATGACTTGCTCAAGACCACTCTGCTGGTAAGTGCTTGACTGGGAATTCAAACCCGGTTTTGTCAAGGTGTTGCTAGTTTAACCACTAGCAAGAAGTACCTGTGCTATTTAACTTCATTACTTTTCTTGGCAATAAAAAACAACAGCTCTTACTTTGAACATGTTGCAAGGCAGGATCAATCCTTGGAGAGGGAAGTCATACTTTGGAGAGTGGAGGGACAGTGCAGAAGAGGAAGACCATTGATAACTTGGATTGATTCCATCACTGGGGTAATGGGGATAGGTGTGTTGGAGTCAATAAGATTGGCAATGGATAGAGCAGGGTTTAGGGCTGTTGTGCATACGGTTGCTATGAGTCGCAAGTGACTTGAAAGCACATAACAACAGCAACAGTGTGTTTTTGGGGAAGGGGCTGAGTTTGCCATCTTCGTTCTCTCCCAAGAAATTGAGATAACTTGCTAGCTCAGAAAACAAAAAAGTTATCATAAGAAAGCTAGGCAGGAAAAGTATTCATCATTTCTCAAGAGGGAGTCATTTTGCCCTCTCCCCACTCCACATTTGGTGTTGTCTGAACATAACAGCAGTAGGATGGGTCCTACTGGCATCTAGTGATAGAGGTCCAAGATACTCCTAAACGTCTTGCAGTTGCACAGACAGCTCCTTGTTCTCCCACTGTCCTCCCCAGTTAATTATTCAATTGAAAATTCAGTAGTGCCAATGCTGAAAAAAACTGCATTAGAAGCACACTAAAGACTTGAATCTTTATGGTTAAATTAGAAGTTAAGACTTCAGTGTCTATGAGTTATATTCAAACCTATCCCGATATTCTTCTGCAGAAAGAAATAGTGATTTGTTCTTGTATAGATTATTGCCTAGAAGACCTAATTGAGCACTATTACTTTGTCACATTGGGTTTCTGTAAGTTAGAATCAATTCCATGCCCCTTACTGTTGTTGTTATGTGCCATCGAGTCACTTGCAACTCATAGTGACCCTGTGTATAAGAGCCCTAACTGACATTCTTTCCTGTGCCAACCTCGCCGTCTCAAACACACTCATTCCCACTACTCCAGTCACAGAATTTATCCATCTCATCGAAGGTCTTCCTCTCCTTCGCCACCCCTCCACTCTGTCAAACACGATGTCCCTCTCCAAGGACCAGTCCCCTCCTTGCAACATGCCCAAAGTATGTAAGATGAAGCTTCAGAATCCTTGACTCCAAGAAGCATTCCGGCTTCACTTTCTCCAGGACAAACCTGTTTGTTCTCTTAGCAGTCCAATACTCTTAGAGTCAATACTCTTCTCCAGCACCACAGCTCAAAGGCATCAATTCTTTCTATCTTCTCTCTTCACTGTCCAATTCTCCAATGCATAGCACAATAATTGCGAAGACTATAGCCCGGATCAGGCGCACCTTAGTTTCCAGCCTGCCGTCATTGCTCTTCAGTACGCTGGAGAGGTCCCTGACAGCTGGCTTTCCCAATGCAATCCATCTTGATTTCCTGGCTGCTGTTACCAAGAGTGTTGACTGTGGAGCCAAGTAAACTAAAACCGTTAACTATCTCAGTCTCTACTGATGCTGCCAATTGGCCCAGTGGTTAGAATCTTTGTTTTCTTGACATTGAGCTTCAATCCATATTGGAGGCTGCAGTCCTTGACCTTCTGCAGCAAGCGCCTCAGGTCTTCCTCAGTTTCAGCAAGCAGGGTTGTGTCATCCACATAACGCAGGTTGTTGATGACTCTTCCACCAATCCTGATGCCACATTCCTCCTCGTACAGCCCAGCGTCTCGGATGATCTGTTCTGCATACAGATTGGAAAGGTATGGAGACAAAAATAAATCCCTGACGGACCCCTTCTTGATTTTGAACCATGTAGTGTCTCCTTGCTCTGTTCTGACTACTGCCTGTTGGTCCAAGTATAGGCTTTGCATTAGCACAATCAAATGTTCGGAGATTCCCATTCTTCTTAGAGTCAGCTACAGTTTGTTGTGATCCACAGTCAAAAGCCTTTGCATAATCAATGAAGCACAGATAGACATTCTTTTGGTATTCTCTGCTTTCTGCCAAGATCCATCATGTCCCTTATTGCACTGACCTATTCATAAAGATATTTTCCCAAGTATTCTAAAATTTTTTGGTTAATTTGGTTCTCATAAGCTCATCTACTTTAGTGCTAAGTGGTATTTTAACATTTTTATTACTACTAGGTAGGCAGTCAAGTTGGAACTGACTGATAGTTAACTCTGCGTTGGGCTTTCAGAGGTTGTAAATAGCTTGGGAGGAGACTGACCACTTTTCTCTGGTGGAACTGCTGGTGGATTTGAATCACCGGATAGGTGCCATCTTTGCGTTAACAGTACAACTCCCTACAGACTAGGCCATCAGGAATCCGCCTTTATTAATGATTTAGAATATAAAGATATGCATCATGACAGAAAAGACAAGTAATTTACAGTCTTGGTACTAACAGGAAATCAAAAGATGAGTTGCATTGGGACAATCTGTCAAGGACTTCTCCAAGTTTCAAAGGAGCAATTTTAACAGTTTAAAGACTAAGGTGTACCTCATTCAAGCTATGGCCTTTTAAGTTACTTGGTATGCAGTTGAAAGGTGCATAGTAAATAAGGATAACAGAAGAATTATTGATGCCTTTGAGATGTGGTGTTGGAGAAGAGCACTGAATAGTCCATGGACTGTGAAAAGGAAAAACATAATGTGCAACCAGGGTGCTCCTTGGAGCCAAGGGTGGTGAAGTTTCATCTTACATAGTTTGGGCATGTTGTTATGAGGGGCCAGTCCTTGGGAAAATATATCATATTTGGAAAAATAGAGTACCAACAAAGAAAAGGAAGACCCTCAACAACACGGATTGACACAGTTTCAGTAGCAATGGGTTAGAATATATCAGGGTTGATCAGAATGGGGCCCGAAAGGGTAAGGCTCACATCCGTGGGATCACTGAATTGTAGATGACTTGGTGGACTGACTGATCAACAATATAGACAATCATGCAGAACTCTAGTGGTGATGTAATGGGCTGCCAACCCAAAGAAAGGCAAGTGGTTCCAATTCACTAGTTGCTCTGAGAAAGAAAGATGGATAGTCTCTTCCTGTGTGATGTATAGCATCTGAAAACCTGCTGGAGGGGCAGCTTGGGGTTGCTTCTGACCCCACAGCAATGAGTTTTGTGTTTATATAGATAATATGTATTCAACACATGTATTGTGCTCTGAAAGCCCAAATGAATGTGGAATAGAGCTTCACCTAATACATTTGATAAAAGTACATTTTGAGAAACACTTGTATTTAAGAAATCACGTAAGACAAAAAAACTAGTTGCTGTCAGTTATTTCCCACTCTGACACCATGTGTCAGATAATCATTATACTCCAGAGTTTGTTATGATCTTTTGGAAGAATTATTCAAGGTGTGTTTGAATCATCAGCCTTCAATGATCCTGCATTGTTGTTGTTCACCATCGAGTCAGAACCGACTCATAGCTGACCATCCAGCAGTTTTCCAGAGGCAGTTAATTGCTTGGGAGGAGATTGTGGATCCTTCTCCCATGGAACAGCTGGTGGCCTGGAACTCTGTGCCTTCTATACTGCAGCGAAGGTTCTTGCTAATAGGTCACTAGAGCTCCTGCGTTACTTCTAATATTCTAGTAAACTATCTTCAGCATAACGCTAACTCCTAAATTGGATATTTTTTGCATTATGTGCCAATTATATTTGCTGCTGGTTTGCAGTCCATGTGTGACTTACTGAGTATATACCATGTACTCATTTAATCCTCACAACCATATTTAGGTCAAGAAGCTGAGAGTTGCTTGTTTTAACACAGAGAAAATTAGAGACAGAATTTAAATCAAGCCCAATTGTGTATAAAATGCTTTGTCATTGAGTAGACTGTTTCAGAGTAGAACTATGTTCTCAATCGGATTTTCTTTTTGTTGTTGAGAATATACACAACAGAGCATACTCCAATTAACAAGTTTTACATGTACAATTTAGTGACACTGACTCTATTCTTCAGGTTGTGCAGCCATTCTTACCCTCCTTTTATGAATTATCCCCTTTCCATTAAGTTAAACTCACTGTCCTGTACATTGCCTAATTGTGGCTGATTTTATTGAGAATATACAGACTTCCCCCCTTAATTTTTATTTTATATTGACTTGTATGCAAAATTCATATACATTGTTTCATTAATTTCATATACATTCAATAATTCCCATACACTGTGTTTATAAAAGTAATTACTGTTGACCTATGCCCACCATTACCCGGACTGTTCAGGTTGGACTGTTCAGGTCGCCACTGGATTTGTCCTAATTCCTTCACCACCTCCCTCTGCCTATCAAACTGTGACCTTGAGATTACCTCCTTCCTCCCCTTTGCCCTTTGGACTTTTGTATGCATCTTAATAGTGTTAAAGGCATCTCTGGGTGGACTCACCTCTAGTCTCTCAGTTAGTAGCCATGCATATTAACTCTTTGCACCACACAGGACTCTGGCTTGTGCAGACATTCTGTTTAATGCAATGCAGTATTTATGTCTAAAGGTTTAGCCTGCTCTTTCATGTGTAGTTGAAGCCCTCTATAGTGAGTAGTGATTGGAAAAAAATAAGTTCAAGTAGAGAATAATAAATGACATATACTATAAACAGCTTTTTTTTCATCATGGCCATATTTTTATTTTTTTCCATATTAGTTTATTTACAAAATTTGAATACAAATTTGAACAAATTCTTTCAATTTATCTCACCCCTCATGCATCAAATTGTACAACTCAATGATTAATACCTCCTCCCCCTGCACATCCTCATCCCTCTGCTTCCAGCCTCTCTCACCCCTCCTGGATCCTTATACTCATTCTAAAGTAATGGTTGTATACAATATTTATCCTTGTGGGACTGAGTTAGTTCACTCAGCATAATGCTCTCTAGTCCCTCTCAAGTTAGGTAATAATTTACAAAGTTATTGCTCCTTCATGCTGCATAGTATTATTCCTTTGTGAAGCAGCTTTTAATTTTTAACCTAAAAGATACTAATTTATATGGGTACTTTCCCCTGCCCTCAAGTCTTAAGGTTTTTTTGAGTAGTATATTTTCTTTGGAATTCTGTAGTTTTTCTTCCATAAACCATACCTACAATGAATGTATGGTATGTACTGTCTGCTAATCTTGGTTTCATATTTGAGCAGTTGTTGTTAGGTGCTGTTGAGTATGACTGATAGCAACCCTATGAATAAAAGATCTGAACCCTGTTCTATCTTGTGCCATCCTTACACTTCCCGACACACAAGAGCCCATTGTGGCAGTTACTATGTCAGTCCACTTGGTTGAGGGTCTTCCTCTCCTTTGCTGACACTCCACTCTTTCTAACATCATGTCGCTCTCCAAGGAATATCACCTCCTAGCAACATGCCTCAAGTATTTGAGGGCTTGATCATCCTTGCCTCCAAAAAGTACTCTGGCTGTGCCCTCAGCCAGACATATCTTGGCTGTTCATGGGAGGTTCAGTACTCTTCTCTAACACCACAGCTCAAAGGCATCAGTACTTCTTCTGCCATCCTTATTTATTGTCCAGCTCTCAGATGCATAGCAAGTGATCAGAAAAACTATGGCCTGAATCAGAAACACCTTAGTCCTCAAACTGACATCATTATTTATCAATAATTTGGAAAGGTCCCTAATTTCAGATTTTCACAGCGTAGTGTGTTTCCTTATTTCCTAACTGCTGGTACCAGGGTGTTAATTGTAAATCCAAGCAAGATGAAGCTGTTGACAGCTTCAATTTCCTCTCTGTGTATCACGATGCTGCCTATCCATCCAGAGGCAAGGATCTTTGTTTTGAAGGCTGCATTCCTTGCTCTTCCGCAACAAGTGCTTCAAGTCCTCACTTTTCAGCAAGCAAGACTGTATCATCTGCATAATGGAGGTTATTGATGAGTCTCCCTCCAATCCTAATGCACATTCCTCTTCAGAGTCCAGCTTCATGGATAATTTCTTCAGCATATATGATTGTGGAACAGACCACCAACTACTCATATGCAAATTCAAACTAAA
>NW_006399769.1:27981623-27983137 GCF_000299155.1 Elephantulus edwardii
ATTGCCCCTCCTTCCCCGGCAGAGCATCTGGTGGATTCGAACCATGCACCTCTGGGACTGTAGTTGCAGCTTCTTGCCACTAGGCCACCAGAGCTCCCCTAATTGAATTATAGAATAACAATACAGCATAGTTTTGAGAACACAATTGACTGTGGCTGTCCTTATCTCCAAGGCAGAAGTGAGCAACAGTTCAGAGTGTCCTAAAATGTACAGTCTACCAGCAACAATGAATGAAAATCAAACTTTTCTGTAAACTTGTTAAAATCACAATTAAAATAAACATTATTAAAAAGAAAAAAAAGAGCTCTGGTTACTTTGTGGTAAGCAATTGTGCTGCCAACACAGAGGCGAGTGGTTTGAATCCACCAGCTACTTGGCAGGAGAAACATGGGCAGTGTCTCCTTCCGTGCAGTTTACTGCCTCGATAAACCTAGAGGGTCAGCTATGCACCAGTTAAGTTTCCTGTAACAATAGCTTCAGTTCAGTTTGCAGAGGATACTCTTTAAGTGTATTTCACAGAGGCACTTAGCCCTGTAAGAAGGTTAAAGAGAAATCAATTAAGTAAGTTTCTATACCTTGGTGAGATCTCATCTGTGTAGCTGATGATTATATTTTAGAAACAATTCTTTTTCTTTGATCACTAAATGGAGAAGACAAGACAAAAAAAATAGAGGAAAGTACTATATTCATTTGAAGGAGTTCTTGATGTATGTTTATAGGTTGTTGTTTTTGTTGTTAGGTGCTGTCAAATATGACTCATAGCGACCCTATGAACAAAAGATCAGAACCTTGTTCTATCCTGCACCACCCTCACACTTCTTGACACAAGAGCCCACTGTGGCAGTCACCATGCTGTTTGTAGGTTTGTAAGTAAATAAGAAATACAGCTAGTAAAAGGGGCCGAATTAACCAATTACAAGTTACATCTTCATTTCTATTGGTCACTTTTTGCTAACCTGTTCTCAGTATCTTGGTTTATTTAAAATACAGTTATCATTTTAAAATATTTTTCAGACTCAGCTTTTTGGCATTAGAGGGCCTCTTAATTTGCTAGCTGAGGCTAAGCAAAATCTAAAAAATGACCCATTTAGTAGTTCCGTGTAGATTCCAATAGCCAAACCTAAACAACTAAAATTACTTTTTATATAGGTGATAAATTATATCAGCTTGTTTTCATGGATATGAAAATTGTATATGAAAAGATAGAAAGTGTATGCTACTGTATTTTTGTACAAAAGGGTAACAACTTGATACTGTTCTATAATTTTCTTTTTAAACTTTGTGTATTTTAGAACTTCTCTTATCAGTATACTTCTTAATGAATATGTATGTTTCACATTGATGGACAGTTCGGTTTGTTTCTTTTGCTAGCTGTAGTGAATATTCAACATGCTTTTCAGAGGATATATGGGTACTGCTGGGTTCTGGGATTAATGATACCTTATTTCTTGAAACTGCTTCATACGGACAGTGTTAATAAAGATTTTTGTCACCTATCATGAAGGCATTTGACT
>NW_006399769.1:27984132-27986777 GCF_000299155.1 Elephantulus edwardii
GTCAGAGACAGTGCGATTGGCACAGGACAGAGCAGAGTTTAGGGCTGTTGTACATAGAGTCGCTATGAGTCGCAAGCGACTCGACGGCACATAACAACAACATCATGAATGTTTGGAATGTCAAACACACATCACACTGGTGGAGGTAATGGGAATTGTTAAAACAGCATGGACATTTTATAGTGTTGCCAAACAATCTTTTTCTGAAATGCAAATATTTTGCATTGTGTATCTGCCTTAATTTAGGGGGGGAAAGGTAAGTAAATCGTTTTACTTTTTTTATTTCATTATTTTTTGTGTGTACCATCAAATCAGATCTGACTGGTACAGGAGGAGATTGTTCCTCCTTCTCTAGCAGATCATCTGGTGGATTTGAACTGTGCACCTCTTAGCTTACAGTTGCAGCTTCTTGCCACTAGGCCAACAGAGCTGGCCTTAATTTTTTTTTTTAAAGAGTATACAACAACAAAAGTCTCGCATAAAGTACCTGGTTAGGGTGTGCAAGGGGAGTATTAACAGAACCCTAGTAGCAGTTTGCTAAAACAATTGTATGCATTTGAATCTACCAGTTGCTCAGTGGGAGAAAGATGTGGTAGCTCTGTTCTGCAGGGTCGCTGTGGGTCAGAACTGACTACAGCATTTGAGGTGTGGAGGTTGTGGTCAGTTTTCATAAGCTGTAAATCACATGGGAAAACACTGTTCTTAAAGAAGCTGATGGATTTGAACTGCCTTTCTTTGGATTGGCAGCACAAAATTTACCCATTAGTTCACCTGAACTCCCTTTCCCCTTTTTCTAACTTTACAGTGGTGGCAGAAATGTTTACTATTTTATCACTTATCACAGGATTTTGGTACTCTAGTTAGAGTTCCAAGGAATCAGAACTTCAGTTCTATTTCTGGATATCCATTTAAAAAAGTTTTTCCATATCACCTTAATATTTGAGCAGGATAGTGAGGATATAAGAGTAAAGGTTGAGTAAAGGAGATTTTAACCTAATAAGAATATTGAAAACAATGTAAAAGAATGTTTTGAAATTGACTAAGCTTTAGGTCTCATTACAAAATCTTTGGATCCCAAGATAAAAACAGTTGGGAAAAGTGAGTATATATATATGTATATCCCAAGCACTAGAGAAATTGATGTTTCAGTAGCTAGATTCCTCCTCTTAGGAGTCAATTTATTATGAAATTTAGAAGGAACAATTTTCTGGTTTTAAAATTTAAGAGCAGCAATGCCTTTTGCTGTCTCCTAATTTTGGTATTTGGGGGGCCAGGAGAACTTTGTGGTGACTTTTTTTTTTTGGTGGTGGTTTCTTAATGATTATTTGGAACATTTAAGTTATAATTGAAGTAATAAAAGAGGGGTTATTCACATTGTCAGAACAGACTCATACTGACCAGCCAGCCATTGTTCAGAGGTTGTAAATTGAGGGGAAGTACAACGTCTTAACCTTTAGGTCACCAGAGCTTCCTAGTTGTTAGGTGCCATCCAGTAGAGTACAACTCTGCCACCCCCTGTGACCAACAGATCTGAACGCTGTTCTGTCCTGTGCCACCACTTTCTGACATGCTCAGGCCGACTGCAGCAGCCCTCTGGCTGAGGGTGTTTCTCTCTTCACCTTCCCTACACCTTCCCAGGTGTGATGTCCCTCTCCAAGGAATAGCCTCTCCTAGCAACATGCCCAAATTATGTGAGACAGTTTCATCACCTTTGCCTCTAAGGAGTACTCTGGCTGCACTTTGTTCTTTTGGAAGTTAACCAGAGCTCAAAGCATCAATTCTTCCATCATCCTTATTTATTGTCCAGCTCTCAGCCGCATAGCAAGTGATTGAAAAGATCATGGCCTGAATCAGCTTCATAAAAGAGTAGAAAGAACTATGTCTTGTCAAGTTCTTTACATTAATTCTAGGAACAAACTTGGAGTATTGCTATCATTTTCATAAGTGTGAGTAAATGAAGCTACCTATATTTCATCTGGTTAGGGAGATATGAGACATCAACATGATAACATGAACGGATAAGGTCCACAGGGTCAAAGCCACGATGAGATGGGGTGAGTGAGTGGTCTTGTGAAGCAAATACTAGCAAGTGCAGGACCGCAGGCCCACGTTACCATGTGCTTACCTCTACAAATGAACTTCCTGTTGTGGCCACCCAATTGTCTCTCACAGGCCTGACACCCTGGGGGTGTGAATCCCCAAGGATTCTTGTTTGTGGTGGGGGCTACGTCCGTGGTGAAGAGCTCCCTGCACACCCTAGCTGCTCTTCATTGAAGGCCCTCGGCTGGGGGAGGGGGCTCGCCTTGCGGCTGCGTCCGGTGCCCCACGCCCTCCCCCTCCCCGCCTCTGCTGTCGCTAAACCCCGGAGAGCGGAGCGTGCACGTTGAGATTCCTCGCAGGCCTGGCAGCGGCTGCTGGGCATGCTCAGTGGGCAGGACCCGTTAGAGTGGCGAGTAAGGAAGCGTTGGCTCTACTCCGGCTCGGCTTTCCCCGGTTCAGGCCCCGGCCCTGGGCTTTTGTGTGCGCGGAGCTGCAGCTGCCTCCTCGCGGGGCCGCGGGACCCCACATGCGGTCCGGCCTGCCCGGTTTCCGCCTTTAACCCCGTCACCCGGCCGGGAGGAGGAACGGGCGGGGCGGGGCCAGCG
>NW_006399769.1:27987487-28018939 GCF_000299155.1 Elephantulus edwardii
GCCCGAGGGCGGCCTGGCCGCCTCCCCCACCCGGGCGGCGTCCCGCGCCGGCTCGCTCGGGAGTTGGGCGAGAAGGGAGAGTTGCCGCCTCGGCAGCCTCCTTCCTCTCGGGACCCGGCTCGAGGAAAGATTGTGTTGTCGGTGATCCCCGAGCCGGATGCACTTCTCACTTGTCCGCCGAGGGGCTCCCCGGGCGGGGAAGGACGCTTGCCCGGCGCCGGAGTGTTGCTCTCCCACACCGGAGGGGGGCGACCCTCCGCCCGCTTGCCGAGTGAGGGACATGCTTTCCTTTCCTGCCGGCGAGGCAAGAGGCGCCCTCGACCAGAGCAGTGCTCCCTCCGCACACCCCGATCGGGAAAGCAAGTCTTCGTTTCCTTCTGACAGTTAGCAGAGAGAGACACGGACGAGGTTCTCTGTTGCCTGCAGAGACTTGGAGTGGAGGCTTGTACTTTTTCACGCTCCCCGTTAGAGAAGGGCTCGGCGTGCGCGCTGTGTACGAGGAGGGCCTCCCCTGGGATGTGTAGCTTTGTGTGTTGGGAGTAGTGTGCAAGTACTGCTTGCTAAGAGAGGATTTGGGTGGCCTCCCAGCTCTTTTGTCAGTGTTTGCATTGTTACTGTCATTCACGATTGGGGCAGCTGGAGGTGGCATCAGCACTTTTCCAGGGAAGCCTCACTGGTCTAGTCGTTGAACGTCAAGCAGGTGCTGAAACTACTGAAGGAGTTAGGTTAGCAACTATCTAAAAACACTGTCGAGTTCTTGATAGGAGACGGTAGGGTCTTTCCCTTTAATAAAACTTTTGTTAAAAGGACTGTGTTCTGGGATGGTTTCAGGAGTCACGTTTCTGGTGTGTTAACAGAAAAGTTTCACTGTGATTCCTGAATTTTAGTGATTTGGAATTGGTGTATCAGCAACTGTACTTAAAACTTTGTCGTGCTGAATCGGATCATGTTTCCCATTCTACAACATAAAACCAATTCCTATAAGATCAGACATGGCCTCCACATTCTTCTACCCACTTCTACTAATTCCAACACCAATTGTACTGCTCTACTGTTGTTGTTATCAAGTGACATTGAGTCAGAACCAACTCAGAGTGGGTTTTCAGAGGCTTTTAAATTGCACAAGAGAAAACAGCCTATCTTTCTCCCACAGATTATTTGGTGGAATTGAACCGCCTGCCTTTGGCTTTGCAGCATATATCTTTAACCACTAGGCTACCAGAGTTCCCTACTGCTCTGCTACTGGGTCTACAACTGTTAACTCACTGTTGTGCTACTACCGAGTTCCTGACTACTGAAGTGCCCACACAGATCTTACAAAATCATACTCATGGTTATGGAGTTTATTAGAGAAGTTAACAAACTACCATTCAGGTTGGCAACAGGATACAATTCTTTATTCAGTTGTTCCCATAGGCCCTTTGACGTAAGACCTCATGATTTAGGTCAGTGTCACCAAGTTCTCTTGTTATTGTGTACCATAGAGTCAGAACCAACCAATAGCTGACTCTCCAATAGGTTTTCAGAGTCTGTTAATTACATGAGAGGAGACTGCCCACCTTTCTCTCACAGAGCAGCTGGTGGATTCAAATCACATACGTTTGGGTTACCAGTGCAAATCCTTACCACTATTCCACCAGAGCTCCTCACAAAGTTTCGTTGATCCTGGCAGTTATGGCATCTCTCCTCAGTCTCCAGCAAGCTTAGGTGGAAGCCCCTAGCTCTGGCTCCATAGGGCAGCAGTCCCGGGTCAGCTCTGTTTCATGTTGGTTTCGGATTCCTCTCTAAAGCTACTGCTGCTCTTGTGTAGATCCTAGTCTAATTGGTGCAATGATCTCTGACTTTGAAAGATGTGTGCTGAATTCTGCTTCTTAGAAAGATTCTCCTCTTCTATTGCTAAACCTGCTCCACTTAATCTGGGTGAGATGGAAAAATCAACCAGTCCATCTTAGAAGACACTGGCAAAAATAAGGCCCCAGGATTCAATGGGATACCAGTTGATGTATTTCAATTAACATATGCAGCCTTGGATGCACTCATTTGTCTAAGCCAGGAAATTTGGAGGACAGCTGTCTGGCCTGGCTCATAAGTATATCTATACACACACACCTTGCTGCCTTAATGGAGGTTTGGCTCTGTCAAGAAGACTTGTAAGAATCATGGTTGCATTTATAATCCTTACGGTTAATTACAACGTTTTCTATAAAGTACTGCTTTTCTTTAATGGATACAGTGAATTCCCTTCATCGTCCTAACATGTTTCACAAGCATTTAATAGATCCTTTCAACCTGAGGTTGTTGTCAGTTAAGCTATTCTTGTTAAACACATGAGGAAACATGTAGAAAAGTTCAGTGATGTGCTCAAGACTGTAGTAATTCAGGGGCGGAGTAAAAGGGAAATGGAAGGCTCTTGCTCTAATCAGCAACTATTTCTACACAGTAAAGTTGTACAAAAGAGTTTAAGTGGCATGGGTACAACTGAACTTAACCTTTTTTAATTTTACAAGGGGAACAGTCCCCATCACCAACATCCACAGTATAAAACCAGTTTATATAAGGTAAATTAATTTTAGTGGCTACATGGATCTTACAAGAACCAAATTCGTAGTTATGGGGTTGATTAGGGAAGTGAACAGGTTACAATTCAGATTAGCAACAGGATATAATTCCTTAGTGAGGACAACTTCGAATGTCCTCAGAGGCCTTTTGACCTCATGGCTTAGGTCAGTGTTAGAAAGTTCCCTTAATCCTGCCAGTTATGAGGTCTTTTAGTCCTCTAGCAAACTTGGGCAAAGTTCCCTGGTGTTGGCTTCTTTTTTGTTTGTCTCTCTTTTTTTCGGGGTGGGGGGGTGGGGTGGGGGTGGGGGTTGTTTTGGCTTCTTGGGGCCTTGGTTCCCATTCAGTTCTGTTTCATTGCTCTCTGGTTCTCTACTGAGGCTGCTACTTCTTTCTGATCTGGCTGGCACAGAAATTTCTGCCTCAAAAGGTGCCACACTCTGTCTTTCTAATAGTGAAAGTGCCAATTTTGCTGCTAAACTTGCTCAATTTATGATTAGTTTATATAGACCCTATTTCAAGTCCGACCCAGGCATGTGGTGGTAATCAAAGCTGTTGACTTGGCTAAAAAAGCCATTTTAAACAATAAACCCATGACATTGCAAAAGTAAAATGGATTTCTTGTTGTTTTGTGCCAAACAACCATGACTCATAGTGACCCTATGAACAATGATCTAAACCTGTACCATCATCATGTCTGATACACTTGAGCTCATTGTTACAGTCACTATGTAAATTCATCTTGTTGAGGCTCTTCCTCCCTTTCAGGCATGATTCATTTGCCAAGAACTGGCCCCTTCTAACAACATGACATTTCACCAACCTTTCCTCTAAGGAGCACCCTGCTTGCACTTTCTCTGTGATATATTTTTTCTTTTGACAGTCTGGAGGATATTCAGGACTGTTCTCCGTCATCACTTGCATTGATGAGTGTTTTGTTATTCTTACTCATTGTCCAGTTTTCACATGCACAGGAAGCAATTCAAAATACTGTGGCTTGGATCAGGCACTACTTAGTCTTTAAATTGATGTCATTGCTCTTCAGCACTTTGGAGAGGTCTTTGACAGAACTGTTTCCCAATGCAACATGTGTTTTGATTTCTTTTTTTAAGAACATTTTTAATTTTAACTGTGATTTTAGTGAAAGTTTACAGAAATGTTATATTTCCATTCATTAAATTATTGCACATTTTTATCTCCCCCTCCATCATTACACTTCTTTTAAAAAAATATTCATTCATTGTTGTATAATTATCTCTACAACCTTCCTCCCCCTTGCAGTGTACTTTTTATTCTGGGCTGTGGTTGTATGTATAATGCCTAACCATATAATCCTTTTAAACAGTTCTTTTCCTTCATCTGTTCCAGTGCAAAGTCCATTATCTATCCACTCTTCTCTTATTCTTCTCCCAAACCCCCATGTTAGACCTGCTTTATAACAGTGGTGCTATACAGTATTTGCCCTTTTGTGACCGAGATATTTCACTCAGTGTGATGTCCTGCAGGATTACCCATGTTGTGTAATGTTTTACAAGGTCATTGTTTTTCAGTGCTGTATAGTATTCCATTATACCATCATTTTTCTATCCATTAGTTTGTGAATAGGCATTTGAGTTACTTCCATCTTTTTGGTCTTGTAAATAATGCAGCAATGAACATGGATGTGCATATATCTGTTTGGATGGCGGTTTTGGGTTTTTTTTTAGGGTATATTCCCTATAGTGGCATTGCTGGGTCAAGTGGTATTTCTGTTTCCAACTTTTTGAGAAAGTACCAAATCACCTTCCATAATAATTGTACCATTTTACACTCACACCAGCAGTGAATAAGGCTTCTAATCTTCTGCAACCTTGACAGCATTTATTATTTGGTACTCTGTTAAACTTTGCTATTGTTGCTAAGTGAGATGATATCTCATAGTTGTTTTGTGTTTTGATTTCTTGACTGCTGCTACCACGGGTATTGATTATGTATTTGTTATTGTTGTTGTTAGTCACTTGTGACTCATAGCGACCCTATGTACAACAGCCCTAAACTCTGCTCAGTCCTGTGCCAGTCTCACTGCCTCTAACACACCCATCCCCATTACTCCAGTCACTGAATCAGTCCACCTCATAGAGGGCCTTCCCCTCTTGCGCTGTCCCTCCACCCTACCAAGCATGATGTCCCTCTCCAAGGACTGGTTCCTCCTCACAACGTGTCCAAAGTATGTTAGATGAAGCCTCAGAATCCTTGCCTCCAAGGAGCAGCCTGGTTTAACCTTCTCCAGGATGAATCTATTTGTTTTCCTAGCAGTCCATGGTACCCTCAATACTCTTCTCCAGCACCACAGCTCAAAGGCATCAATTCTCCTTCTATCCTCCCTAGTCATTGTCCAACTCTCTGATGCATAACAAGTGATTGCAAAGACCATGGCCTGTATCAGATGCACCTTAGTCTCTAGAGAGACACCATTGCACTTCTGTACATTGAAGAGGTCCTTTACAGCAGACTTTCCCATTGTAATATGTCTTTTAATTTCCTGGCTGCTGGTGCCAAGGGTGTTGACTATGGAGCCAAGCAAACTAAAGCTGTGAACAATCTCAATCTCTTCATTATCCATTCTAATGCTGCCAATTGGTCCAGTGGTGAGAATCTTTGTCTTCTTGTGGATCTACATAAATAGAAAAAAATAATTAACTACTTCTTTCTTTTCTCTATTATGAAAAATTTAAAAATATGACCATATTTTCCACAATTCAGAATGAAATCAGTAATGTAATTTTTTTTTAATAATGTAATTTTTGTAGAGTAAATTGTCATAGAGACCTTAAGAATAAAAGATTCAGACTGTGTGTGGGACTTATTAAACTTGAGTAATAACTGAGGATGAATTTAAATCAGTTGAGGTCTAAAAGATTTTACTTTTAGAATGAAAAAGGTGGGTACATTTTGTGTTGGTTTTTCAACTTCTGTATTTCTTACTATGCAAGTGTGCACTTGTATTGAAGGGAGCTCTGGTAGCCTGGTGGGTAAAGAGTTATGCTACCAATTGTAAGGCAAGCAGTTTGAATCCACTTACACCTCAGCAAGAGAAAGATGGACAATCTCTGATTTACAGGTAAACCAGCTGGAGGGTCAGGTCCCATTGAATGGCAATGAGTTTGGTTGAATTGACCTGTAATGATAACACTTGAAAACATTGTATTAGCAGTATTATTGTTTCTCTGGTAAACTAGCTCAAGAAATTTATAAGGAATACAAGGTGAGTATGTGTTTCGCTCTTTGATAGTTGAGTCTGTTGAGCTAAAGTTCAGTTACTGAGATAAGTATATGTTAAATCACATTTACTTATATTTTAGCCATTTATTAAAAGTATTTCAACATGTATCTTCATTTTTACTTACTCCTTGCTTTGTTCTAAGGAAAGAAGACTCAGGTAGGATTTGAGTTGTGATTTTAAGAAATGGTCTTTGCATATATAGCTCTGAAACTGAGGAATGAACTTTAAGGAACACCACAAAGATGTAGAGGCAGGAAAATGTAGTAGGTTAAATAGGACTAGGGACCTCACACAAGGAGCTCTGGTGACATAGTCAGTAGCATGTTGTGCTGCTAACCGGGAGGGTGTCTCCAGCTAGCTTAGAGCAGATCAAACTCTACTGCCCTTGGAGGTGATACATGCAGTGACCCCCTCTGCTGGTTTTCCAAAGCTGTAGATCTTTATGGAAGGAGACTGCTCGTTTTACTTCTGCTGAGTAGATGCTTACTTTATAAGGTTAGTGTGGCGGTTGAAATTTACCTGTGGCTCCATAAGAGAAAGATGGAAAGTCTTCACCCATAAGGATTTACAGCCTCAGAGACCCAGGAAAGGTCACTGTGAATCAGAAGTGACCTCAAAAGTTAATTACTTTTTTATGAGTGTACAGCAGGGATGAGCAAACTAAGTCCCACAGGCCAAATCCAGTGTGTCCCCTTTTTTATAAGGTCTATAAGCTCAAAATGGTTTTTACATTTTAAAGCATGATTATAAAAAAAAACCCAGAAAAGTCACAACAATAGATCATACATGATACTTGAAGTCTGAAACATTTATTATTTGGCCTTTTCCAGAAAAAGTTGACTCCTTTTAGGACAGTGGTTCTCAAAATACAATGTCTGGATCAGCAGCATAATGTATCTGTATGTATCAGCAACCCTCCCCCCCAGTCCCCAGGCTTAATTATGGTATCATTTCTTGATTTTAAACCCTTGTCATTTTATGTCAGGATATTTAGAACTGTCTTCTAACTGCTATTTTACTACCAGTCTTACTGTCCTTAAGTCCATATTCAACATCTGCTGCCACAATAAGTTATCTGATCACACCATTCCTTTGCTTGAAACCCTACTGATCTAAGACATATTCTTATCTGTTTGGTGTGAGTTCACCTTCCCATCCCAACTCTTACCACCCTCAAACATCTGACTGCTATTTATTGCTGTTTAAATAAGTTGTGCTATTTCACAACATTGTGTTTATGCCAAAGGGGTTCCTTCTATCTGAGCACTCTGCCAGGGTAATTACTTACTTGAAAGACTATTTTTTGACCAATCAGGTATTACTACCTCTTAAAAGCTTAACTGATACCTTACCTCCTCCATAAGGTTTCTGTTTGATACTTGCCTCCTCCGTACTGTTTGATGTTTCTTTGTACTCCCACAATTTCCTGTGTTCATCTCCATGTATCATGATCTCTCTGTATGGGATTCTATAAAATTAAGAGCTTCTTGAAGTCAGGTACTATGTTTTTTTAGTTTTGGTGCATGATAGATAATAAATATTTGAATAAATGAATTTTCAAATGCTTGACTAATTAGCAAGTGCTAGCTGTTGGTAGCATATGGGTAGAGATATTCATGTTTATAACTTAAAGTACAGTAGAGGTGATGTAGAACTGCTGATAGACAAGACCTTGAGCATAGCAGAGGTGAACAATCTAGGTGATAGGTGGTGGAAAGTATAATTATAAATTCTAATCCACCAGTTGGGAATTCTTCTTATTGTAAATTTTTTAATAAAATATGAAACAGATATGAGATAACTAGATAAATTTTTTCTGTATTACTACATTCATATAATCAATACCCTGCTTGAGAAACATATCAACAGCCCCAGTGCCATACGCAGCTCGAGAAACATTACAAGATCAACATCCCCAGTGCCCCTTGCGTTCTTTCTACTCTAAAGCTGTAGGAAAATTGTATTCTTGAACTAGTATATTGTTGTTGTGTACCATCACGTTGAAACCGACCCATAGCTGACCCTCTGGCGGGTTTTCAGAGGTGGTTAATTGCACAGAAGTAGATTGCCCATCATTCTGTGGAGCAGCTGGTGGACTCTACTGGTGTGCCTTTGTGATTGGCAGTGCAGCTTCTGGCCACTGTGTCAACAGAGCTCTCTTGAAATAATAAAGGAGTAAAAGGAGTGTAGGCAGCATGAGGATGACAGAGTCTGACCTCTGCTAACTCCACAAAGTGTAAATGTCTCCATTAGTGACATCCACAATACAAAACTAATTCTGATAAGATCAGACATGATCTCCTACACTCCTGCAGGTACTTATTCTAATTCCAATAACAATCTTAGTACTATATTGTTGTTGTTATGAGCTGTTGAGTTGCTTGTGAGTCATAGCGACCCTGTGTAAAATAGCACTGAAATCTGCTCTATCCTGTGCCAACCTAATTGTCTCTGACACATCTACCCTCATTACCACAGCCACTGAATCAGTCCATCTCATTGATGGTCTTCCTCTCATTTGCTGTCCCTCCACCCTTCCAAGCATGCTGTACCTCTCCAGGGACTGGTGCCTCCTTGCACAGTGCCCAGAGTATATCACATGAAGCCTCAGAATCCTTGCCTTCAAGGAGCAGCCTGGCTTTACCTTCTCCAGGACGAACCTGTTTGTTCTCCTGTCAGTCTTTGGTATATTCAGTACTTTTGTCCAGCAAAACAGCTCGAAGGGATCAATTCTCCTTCTATCATCCCTAGTCATTGTCCAAGTTTCTGGCACATAGCAAGCAACTTTGAATACTGTTGCCTGGATCAGATGCACCTTAGTCTCCAGATTGACATTGTTGCTCTTTAGCACTCTGGAGAAGTCCCTGACAGCAGACTTTCCCAATGTAATTCATCTTTTAATTTTCTGGCTGCTAGTACCAAGAGCGTTGATTGTGGAGCCAGCAGACTCAAGCTGTTAACAATCTCAATCCCTTCACCATCAATCATAATGCTGCCAGTTAGCCCAGATGTGAGAATCTTTGTCTTCTTGATGTTGAGCTTCAATCCATATTGAAGATTATAGTCCTTGACCTTCTTCAGCAAGTGCTTCAGGTCCTTCTCAATTTCAGCAAGTTGGGTTATGTCATCTGGATAATGCAGGTTGTTGATGAGTCGTCCTCCAGTCCTGATACCACATTCCTCCTCATAGAGCCCAGCCTCCTGGATGATCTGTTCTGCATATAGATTGAAAAAGTATGGAGATAGGACATATCCCTGGCACACACCATTCCTGATTTTGAATCATGCAGTGTTTCCTTACTCTGTTCTGATGACTGCCTCTTGGTCCAAGTATAGATTTTACATAAGCACAATCAACGTATGAGCAAGAGCCTGTTGTGATGAAGGAAGAAGTTCAAGGAATTGACAGAATAACAAAATTTCAACAAACAGATGCTGCCCTGGACGTGCGCACCAAGTTGTACCAAGAAATCTGTAGGACAATTACTTGGCCAACTGACTGGAAGAGATTTGTATTTGTTCTCAGTCCAAAGAAAGGTGACCCAACAGAGTGTGGAAATTATTGAACAATATAATTAATACCACATGTAAGCAAGATTCTGCTGAAAATTATCCAAAAAAGATTGGAAGAAGTACATCAGAACTGCTAGATGTGCAGGCTAGATTTAGAAGAGAACATGTTACTAGGAATATTATAGCTAATGTTAGGTGGATCTTGGCTGGAAGCAGAGAATATCAGAGGAATATCTATCTGTGTTTCATTGACTATGCAAAGGCATTTGACTGTGGATCACAACAAACTGTGGCTAACTCTTTGAAGAATGGGAATCCTGGAACATTTGATTGTGTCCATGCTTACTACTTTACAGGGTCTAAGATCTGTTACAACTATATTGACTTCACAGAACCATACTTAACAGTTAGGTTTCTTAGGGAGGAACCTTCACAGAGTCATACTCAAAGTTAAGGAGTGTATTAGGAACAGTGCATTAACAGGCAACTTCCAGAAGGTCAAGCAGGCTTTAGAAGAGGCTGTGGTACCAGGGATGTAATTTCTGATGTCAGGTAGATCCTGGCTGAAAACAGAGAATGCCAGGAGAATGGCTATCTGTGTTTTATTGACTGTGTGCAAAGGTGTTTGGCTGTATGGATTATAGCAAACTATGACTAACATTGAGAAGAATAGGAATCCCAGAACACTTAATTGTGTTTACACAAAATCTAAACCTAGACGAAGAAACTGTTGTTTGAATGGAGCAAGGGAACATTGTTATTGTTATGTTTCATCACTCATGTTGTTGTTGTTGTTACGTGCTGTCGAGTCGTTTCCGACTCATAGCGACCCTATGCACAACAGCCCTAAACCCTGCTCTATCCTGCGCCAACCGCACCGCCTCTGACACACCCATCCCGATTACACCACCATCTCATAGAGGGTCTTCCCTTCCTGCGTTGTCCCTCAACCCTCCCAAGCATGATGTCCCTCTCCAAGGACCCGTCCCTCCTGGCAACATGTCCATAGTATGTCAGACGAAGCCCCAGAATCCTTGCCTCCAAGGAGTAGCTTGGTTTAATCCTCTCCAAGATAAATCTGTTTGTTTTCCTGGCAGTCCAGGGTACATTTAGTACCCTTCTCCAGCACCACAGCTCAAAAGCATCCACTCTCCTTCTGTCCTCCCTAGTCATTGTCCAACTCTCTGATGCATAACAAGCGATTGCAGATAGATACCATGGCCTGTATCAGGCGCACTTTAGTCTCCAGAGAGACACTGTTGCTCCTGAGTACTTTAGAGAGGTCCCTAACAGCAGACTTTCCCATCGCGATACGCTTTTTGATTTCCTGACTGCTGGTGCCAAGAGTGTTGACTGTGGAGCTGAGCAAACTGAAGCTGTGAACAATCTCAATCTCTTCGTCATCCATCCTGACGCTGCCAATTGGTCCAGTGGTGAGAATCTTTGTCTTCTTGACATTGAGCCTCAGTCCATACTGAAGGCTGCAGTCCTTGACCCTTCGCAGCAAGTGCTTGAGGTCCTCCTCAGTTTCAGCAAGCAGTGACCCTATATTCAACAGCTCTGAACCCTGCTCTATCCTGAGCCAACCTATTGTCTCTGACACACCTACCCCCATTACTCCAGTCATTGAGTCAGTCCATCTCATTGTGCTGTCCTTCCACCCTTGCAAGTATAATGTCCCTCTCCAAGGACTGAGTCCCTCCTTGCAGCATGCCCAGTGTATGTGAGATGGAGCGTCAGAATCCTTGCCTCCAAGGAGTAGCTTGTTTTCACCCTCTCTAGGACAAACCTGTTTGTTCTTTTAGTTGTTATTGTTAAGTACTGTTGAGCCGTAGACTCATAATGACCCTATGGACAAAAGTCCTGAACAATTGTATAACTTCCATCGTTTCTTCAAGTTCATAAAGTTTCAGGAGGCAAGCTATTTCGGAAATGGATGCCACTTCTACTTCCAGATTGTTTTAATCGGGGAACTCCACCATTGGTAACCATTATCACATTTGACACACATCAGTGTCACAGTGTTCAGCATCACAGCAACCACGAGTTACCTTTGTACAGCAAGTGGACAGACCAGGGCTATACGAACTAGAAGGATGTTTGACCAAAAACAATTAAAACCAGACCAGAGGACCATAGATTACAATCACCCACCTTTGACTTGGTAGCATAACTTTCTATCCACCGGGCCCACAGAGGTTGGTGTTTTTGTTAAGTGCTATCGAGTTGTAGGTTCTTTTATTAGTCTGTGGTATATTTAATACTCTTCTCCAGTACCACAATTCAAAAGCATCACTTTTCCTTCTATCATGGTTTAAGATTAGGAAGGATGTGTGATAGGGATGTCTCTTTTCTCCATACCTACTCAGTCTGAGTGCTAAGTAAATAATTTATGAATCTGGACTCTGAAGAGGAATGTGGCCTCAAGATCAGAGGAAAACTCATCAACAACTTGTATTATGTAGATGACATAACCTTGTTTGCTGAAAGTGAAAAAGATTTGAAATGCTTGCTGTGGAACATGAGGGACTACAGCCTTCAATATGGATTACATCTCAATATCAAGAAGACAAAAATTCTCACCACTGGCCCAGTAGAGAATATGATAATAGGAGAGAAAGGATCGAAGTTGTCAGTGATTTCATCTTGCTTAGTACCAGCAGTCAGGAGATCAGGAAACATATTAAATTGGTTAAGTTTGCAGGCAGGGATTTTTTCAAAATACTGAAGAGCAATGATGAAACTCTAAAGACTGAAAGTGTGTCCAGGACATCCATGGTCTTTTCAGTTACTTGCTATGCATCTGAGAGCTGGACAGTGAATCAGGATGATAGAAAAAGAATTGATGCCTTTGGGTTGTGTTAGAGAAGAGTACTGAGTATCCCAGAGACTGCCAAAAGAACAAATGCAGCCAGAATGCTCCTTGGAGGAAAAGATGGCAAAGCTTTGTTTCTCAAATTCTGGGCATGTTGCTGGGAGGAGCTATTACTTAAAAGGGGACTTCACACTTAGAAAAGTAGAGGGTCAGTAGAAGAGAGGAAAACTCTCAATTAGATGAATAAATTCAGTGATTCCTGCAGTGGACCCAATATGTCAGAGATGATGATGAGGATGATACAGGATAGGACAGAGTTCAAGTCTGTTATAGAATTTCTGTGAGTTGTACTTGACAGCACCTAACAAGAAGAACAAGAACAACAACAGCAAACAAGAAGCTACAATTCAAGTTGGCAGTAGGATACAGTCCTTCAGTCCAGACAGCTTTTTGAGCATGATCACAGGCCTTTTGACCTTCAGCCTCATGCTTAGGTCAGTGTTAACAAAGTTCCCTGAGTCTAGCCTATTATGGAGTCTTCTCTCAGTCCTTCTACAGCTTGGGTAAAGTCCTTGGCTCTGGCTCCATGGGCAGCAGTCCTATGGCAGCACTTTCTCAAACTGGTCTCTGGTTATCTGCTAAGGATGCTTCTGTTCCTGTATAGATAGATCCTGGTCTGATGGTCTGACTGGCACAGGAATCTATAGCCCTGAATCACACAGCACTGCTTCCTCTTTCTTTTTGATCCTAAGATACTTCAATTTCTGCTGCTGCATCTGTTCAATTTAATGGCTAGACTAACAATTTCCCTTGTGAGTAGACTAACAGCCCTCATATTTATAATCAGACCCATCCATGTGGCAAAGTAAAAATCAGTGGCTAGGAAAGTAATTTTGAATGATAAACCCTTGACACCACAAATTGGAATCATTGCTATATATTCTTAGAATATAGTTTATTTTCTCTTCTTTTGCTCAACATTTGTGAGATTAATCCATATTGCTATCTTTATTTTATTGTGAGAATATACTATAGTTCATCCATTCTACTGCTGCTGGAGTACATTTTTCTTTGTTGTTATTGTGTGCTATTGAGTCAGTTACAACTCATAATAACCCTATGAATAGTGACTCTCAACCCTGCCCTATACTGAGCCAATCTCACTGTCTCTGACACACCTGCTCCTCTTACTCCACTCTGTCAGTCCTTCTCATTGGGGATCTTCTTTTCCGGTACTGACCTTCCACCCTTCAACCATAATGCCTGTCTTCAAGAACTGGTCTCTTCTAGCAGCGTTCCGAATGTGAGACAAGGCTTCAAAATCCTTACCTCCAATGAGCAACTTGATTTCACCCTCTCAAGGAAAGAGCTCTTTGTTCTCTTGATATACATAGTATATTGTACTCTTCTCCAGCACTGCAACTCAAAGGAATCTATTCTTCTCTCATCCTTAGTCATTATCCTCCAGCTTTCTGAAGCATGACAACTAATTGTGAAGACTATGCCCTGGATCAGGCACACCTTAGTCTCTAGACTGACATTGTTGCTTTGTTCAGCACTCTGGAGAGGTCCCTGACAGCTGATTTTCTCAGTGCAATTCATCTTTTGATTTCCTAACCACTGGTGCCAAGGGATTTGACTTTGGATGCAAGCAAGATGAAATTGTGAACAGTCCCAGTCTTGTCTCCATTTATCATGATGCTGTCTGATAGTGAGAATCTTTTTTTTTTTTTTATGTTGAGCTGCTGTCTGTAATACTGAAGACTGGAGTCCTTGATGTTTTGCAGCAAGTGCTTCAAGTCTTCCTCAGTTTTGGCAATCAGGGTTATCTGCATAATACAGGTTGTTGATGAGTCTTCTTCTGATCTTGATGCCACATTGCTCTTCATAGAGTCCAGCCTCC
This sequence comes from Elephantulus edwardii, assembly GCF_000299155.1. Taxonomy (NCBI): domain Eukaryota; kingdom Metazoa; phylum Chordata; class Mammalia; order Macroscelidea; family Macroscelididae; genus Elephantulus; species Elephantulus edwardii. The sequence goes on from NW_006399769.1 coordinate 28,001,537, forward strand.
CAAATAATCTGTTCAGCATATGAGTTGAAAATGTATATAGAGAGAACGTATCCCTGACACACTCCTTTCCTGATTTTGAACCATGCATTGTTTCCTTGCTCTGTTCTGATGACTACATTGTGCTCTAAATATAGATATCACATGAGTATAATCAAGTGTTCTGGAAATTCCCATTTTTCTCAAGGTTAGTCACAATTTGTTATGATCCATGCAGTCAAATTCTTTTTCATTGTCCATAAAACACAAATAGACATTCTTCTGGTACTCTTTGCTTTTAGCCAGTACCCATCTGGAATGGGCAATGATTTCCCTAGTGGCACAGCTTCTTCTATACTCAGCTTGTATTTCTGTCAGTTCCCTGTTGATGTACTGTTTCAGTTGTTTTTGGATAATCATCAGCAAGATTTTCCTTGCTTGTGATATTAATTATATTGTTCAATAATTTCTGCACTCTGTTGGATCACCTTTTTTGGGAATGGGAATAAATTTTGATCTCTTCCAGTCAAATGGCCAGGTAGCTGTCCTCCAGCACAACCCGGTGAACATGTCCAGGGCTGCATCTGTTTATTGGAATACGGTGGTTGTTAATTCTGTCAATTGCTGGGTTCTTGTTTTTGCCAATTCCTTCAGAGCAGCTTGAACTTCCTCCTTAATTGCCATTGTCTCTTGATCATATGTTGTTTCATGAAATTCTTTTGTGTCAGCTAATTCTTTTTAGTACAGTGAATCTATGTACACCTTCCATCTTCTTTTGATGCTTCCTGGATCCTTCAGTAGTCTGCCTATAGGATCTTTAAGCATTGCAACTCCAGGGTTGGACTTGTCCTTCAGTTCCTTCAGCTTGAGAAATGTTAAGCAAGTTTGTCACTTTTATCTGGCTCCAGCTCTTTGCCCATTTCATTAAAATACTGTGCTTTGGGAGCTCTGGGGGCCTAGCGGCAAGAAACTGCACTGCAATTCCAGAGGTACGTGGTTTGAATCCACCGGATGCTCTGCTGGAGAAGTAGGGTCAGTCTCCTCTGTACCAGTCAGATCCGATTTGATGGTACATACACAAAAGAGAATGACAATAAAAAAAAATTCCGTGCTTTGTCTCCCCATGCTGCCCTTGTAAAGTCTTCTTCTTTTCAGCTCCTTAATTTACTAATTTCTTCCCTTTCCTTTGGCTTCTTGACATTATAGTGTGATATTCAGTGTGTTTTCTGACATCCATCTCAGTTTTTTCTTCCTCTGTTTTTTTGTAATGAACTTTTGTATTCTTCATGAATGACGTTCTTATTATCCTCCCACAGCTCTTTTGGTCTTTGTTCATTAGTGTAAGTCCTCAAACCTGTTCTTGAGATGGTTCTTAAATTCAAATGGGATAGACTCAAGGCCAAACTTTGGTTCTTTTTTTTTTTTTAATTATTTTTTCTGTGTGTACCATCAAATCAGATCTGACTGGTACAGGAGGAGATTGCCTCTCCTTCTCCAGCAGAGCATCTGGTGGATTCAGACCACGTACCTCTGGGATTGCAGTGCAGCTTCTTGCCTCTAGGCCACCAGAGTGCCCTCAAACTTTGGTTCTTGTGGATTTGTTTTAATTTTTTTTAGCTTTAGTTTGTACTTTTTTTTTGCTTCAGTTTGAACTTACACATGAGTAGTTGATGATCTGTTCCACAGTCAGCACCTAGCCTAGTTTTCAGAGCTGATGTTGAGCTTCTCTAATGATTCTTTCCACAGATGTAAATCTTTCTGATTCTTGTGAGATCCATGTATAGTCGCTATTTGTGTTTATTAAAGGTGTTTACAGTAAATAATTCATTGATTGTACAAAATTCTTTCTCCAGCCTCATTCCTGTCACCAAGTCCATATTTTCTGACTACTGAGTCCTTTTCCCTGTTCCCAACAATATTACTGAATCTTGGTTGTGTGTTTGATGGATTTATTTTCCCCCCCTTTTATTCATATTTTAACGAAAGGTCACAAAAAACTTGGATTTTCATTCATTCGTTTTTTTGTACATTTTCCTCCCTACCCCACCCTTGTTAAATCTTTACATTCTTTCATTGTTGCACAGTTTTGTATAATGGATTTCTGATTGCAAAAAGTGGTTCTTTTTACCCTAATGGTAATAATTGGTGGTGCATATAGTTGAATGACAGTGGTATTAACAGGTCTTCCTTGTATGTATATGGATATTATCCCATCACTCACATTGTTATTTCAGGATGGATCTAGAAATGATCTTTTTGACTATGAACGTGACCCCATTTCCCCTCGCTTTTTCATTTCTGACGTAGTAGAGCATTTGATTGTCTCATTCAAAATGTGCCGTGACAATCTATATCAGCTTACCAGTGCCTAGTTAAGTTTATATTTATTGGTCATTTGGATGTCTGCTTTTGTGAAGTGTCAAGTTTTTTGAGCCATTTTTTTTTTAAACAATTAACAGTTGATGTATAGACTTGGATATATTTTCAGTCCTTTTTTATGTATATGTCACAAATATTGTATTACACCTTATGGGTAGCTTTTTAATTACTTGATGAATCAAAGTTCTTAATTTAAGGATGTTCACCTTATCAGTTGATTAGTATGTCCCCTTTCTCTCAACTTAGGAGATTTCTACCTACTTTATGATCATGGATTTCCTTGCCGTTTGCACTTTTCATAGACATCTGGTTGAGTCATCAGGTTGGTGTATATAGGATGTTATAATACATTGTATTAAAAACATTGTTGTTGAGGTAACACAATTAGATTAAATACACATGTAGTTAGGGGAGAATATTCCTTGGAAAGGGACAACATGCTTGAAAGGAAGAAGAGGAAGACCCCGAATAAGATGGACTGACTCAATGACTTCAAGAATGGGGTTTATTATGTCAGAGATGATGAGGTTGGCAAAGGATTGGGCATGGTTCAGGTTGGTCGTTCTTAGGGTCACTGTGAGTTCTACTTGACCACACCTAACAACAACAACAGTAGTCTACCTAAGTAATCAACGCACAGATCAAGATAACAGATTGTTTCAGCATTCCACATGTTCGTATTTTCTGATACTGGAATGTTTTCTGTCTCTCTTTGAGGATAAATTTACTATGGACTATTTACCATTTTCTTGAGAGGGGGGAAAAGTTGGTGGTTATATTGAATTATTCCATTTTTGGAACATTATTGAAATGTTTGTATGATATATATATATATTACTTTTTAAAATGTTTTATTTGTATCTGGTCTATTTCTAAATATTTCTCATTTATATAATTTGTAATTTAGAAGATGTTTTATTTCTAAACATAATAATTAAAACTATGACTGGTATCTTTATTTGTAAAGCTACTGTTATTTGGCATGTACCTTGGGTTCTCAAACTCAGATTCATTGTTAGTTAATTGGAGCCAACTCACAGTTGACCTTCAAGTGAGTTTTTGAAGGTGATAACTTGCACAGGAGGAAATTGCCCATTTTTCTCCCCTTTACCTGCTGTGGATTTGAACCAGCTAGCTGCTTTTGACTGTGTGGACCATTACAAAGTAGATGACTCTGAGAAGAATGGGAATCCCAGAATGCTTGATCGTGCTAATGCGAAACTATACTTGGACCATGAGGCAGTTGTCAAAACAGAAAAATGAAACACTGCATGGTTCAAAATTGGGAAGGGCGTACGCCAGGGATGTGTCCTGTCTCCATACCTTTTCAACCTGTACGCAGAACAGATTATCCGGGAGGCTGGGCTCTATGAGGAGAAATGTGGCATCAGGACTGGTAGAAGATCTATCAACAATCTGCGGTATGCAGATGATACAACCCTGCTTGCTGAAACTGAGGAGGACCTCATGCACTTGCTGCGAAGGGTCAAGGACTGCAGCCTTAAGTATGGATTGAGACTCAGTGTCAAAAAGGCAGAGATTCTCGCCACGAGACCAATTGGCAGCATCAGGATGGATGGTGAAGAGATTGAGATTGTTCAGTTTTAGTTTACTTGACTTCACAGTCAACACCCTTGGTACCAATAGCCAGGAAATTAAAAGATGTATTGTGATGTGAAAGTCTATTAGGGACCTTTCCGAAGTTTTGAAGAGCAGTGGTGTCTCTCTGGAGACTAAGGTGTGTCTGATACAGGCCATGGTCTTTGCAATCACTTGTTATGCATCAGAGACTTGGACAGTGACTAGGGAGGATAGAAGGAGAATTGATGCCTTTGAGCTGTGGTGCTGGAGAAGAGTATTGAGGGTAACATGGACTGCTAGGAAAACAAATAGATTCATCCTGGAGAGGGATTCTGTGGCTTCGTCTAACATACTTTGGACATGTTGTAAGGAGGGACTGGTCCTTGTAGAGGGACATCATGCTTGGGAGGGTGGAGGGACAGCGCAGGAGGGGAAGACCCTCTGTGAGGTGGATTGATTTAGTGACTGGGGTAATTGGGATGGGTGTATTGGAGACAGTGCGATTGGCACAGGACAGACCTGAGATTAGGGCTGTTGTACATAGGGTCGCTACGAGTCGCAAGTGACTAGACGGCACATAACAACAGCAACAACAGCTGCCTTTAGTTAGCAGTGCAAGTCCCTATGGACTGTGTCACCAGAGCCAGTGACTGTGTCACTCTGAGTTCTGTTGTTGTTAGGTGCCATTGAGTTGAGTACGACTCATAGCAACCTATGAAGAACAGATCTGAACTCTGTCCTATCCTGTGCCGTCTTCGTTCAGGCTGTGACTGTGTCAGTCCACCTGGTTGAGAATCATCCTCTCCTTTGCCAACCCTCCTCCCTTCCAAGTATCATGTCCCTCTTTAAGGACATATCTCTCCTCCTACCAACATTCCAGAAGTATGTGAGGCAAGGCTTTATCATCTTTGCCTCCAAAGTATTCTGGCTGCAACCTCTCTAAGACATAATTTGTTTGTTTTTTTGGCATTCCATGGGATTTTCAGTGGTCTTTTCCAACACCACAGCTCAAGACATCAATTCTTCTGTCATCCTTACTAATAATGTCCACCTTTCAGATGCATAGCAAGTAATTGGAAAGTCCATAGCCTGAATCAGATGCACCTTAATCCTCAGACTGACATAACTACTCCTCAGTAGTTTGGAGAGGTCCCTAGCTACAGACTATCCCAGTGCAGTACGTCTCCTTATTTCCGGACTGCTGGTACCAGGGGTGTTAATTGTGAATCCAAATAAGGTGAAGTTGTCAGCAGTTTCTCTTCTCCATCCATCCTGAACTTTGAGTTCTAGAAGGGCCAAAATAAAATACTTTGATGTGTGGTAAATAAAAAAACCAAACAAACAAAACCCTATAATATAATCTTTTAAAAAAAACCTGTTTAATAATATTTAATCCCAAAATGATTTATTTTAGACTTTTTTAATCCTGATACGTCTTTACATTTCAGTCTCATCTTTTACCTTAGGAAAGGGAAGGTGTGACTGAAAGAAGAAATTTAATTGGCAAACTGTTGAAATTATTGCTTAGTTGCTTGTAGGTGCCCTTTCTTTCTCTCTCCCTCCCCCTTCTGTGTTCAGTTTCAATTGATTTCCTTTCTAACGTCTGTGATGTAGCTTGTAGTATTTGGTTTTGGTTTATGTCCATTTGGAAGGTGACAAACACCACACACAAAAAGCTTTCATTAAGTATATTTTGCAGATACATTGCATAGAAACAGCTTCTAATCTGAGAAATGATGCTACAGTGTTGGTACTATATTTGAGGAAACTATGAATCAGAGAACTAGAGTAACTTGTTTAAGGTGCAGCAAGTAAGTGGAAGAGCCAGTCTGACCACACAACCAGAATTTAATGTTAGAGGCAGGGAGATAAACTGAATTTGTGTTGTCCTAAACATGACATTTTTTGTCCCATTTCACATTTTGCCCCTTCCCCCAAGCCACAGTATGTACATCTAACTAATTGTATATAATCCATAATTTACAGATAAATTTCTTGTACATTAAAAAAAATTAAAAATAATCCCATGATAATAAAGCAGACCGATCTTTACCTCATCCTGCTATTTTTTAGGTGAGTAACTAAGAAGACTTAGAGAAAGCTGATTTATTTAAATCATGAAACTGGTCAGTTATGGAGCTAGAGTTTGAATCCACTTTTCTGATTGAAATCTACTGTTCTTTTTATTCTACAGTAATAAAAAAAGTAAGAAATTGAACTGCTTGGAATCTGTAAATAGGTTGTTGTTAGTTGATGTCCCAGCTCATAATTGCATAGTACAGCACATCAGAACACGGCCTGATTGAGCACCATCTTTACAATCACTGTACTTGAGCCAGTGTTGTAGCCACTGTGTCACTTGATCTTTTTGAGACTGTTGTTAAGTGCTGTTGAGTTCAGTACATGACCCACAGTGACCCTATGAAGAGTATGTCTGATTTCTGTCCTTTTCTATGCCATCCTTTCCATTCTTGAGACATTTAAATCCATTTTCCCTGGATACTCTGTATTACTTCTTCTTTTTTAGGGTCTTCCCCATTTTAGCTGCCCCCTTCACCTTTCTAAGCATAATGCTCCTTTCCAAGTAATAGCCTCTCCTGTCTGGAATATGTGAGACGAAGCTTCACCATATTTGTCTCCAGTGAACATGCCAGGTACGTTTTAGATTGTTGTTGTTGTTGTTAGGTGCAGACTCAAAGCGACCCTATGAACGAAAAGGCCTGAGCACTGTTCATAGAGTGTCTGGAGGCAAGCTATTTCGGAAGTGGATGCTGCTCCTGCTTCCGTGCTTGTTTTAGTTGGGAAGCTCCAGTAAACACTGTCCACCAAGGATAATCATTACCATGTTTGGCACATAGTGTCCCAGTGTTCATCATCACAACAACCACGAGTTACTTCTGTATAGCAATGCACAGACCAGTCCTATACCACCTAGAAGAATGTTTGACAGGAAAACAGTTTGAACCCGGCCTGAGGGCTGCAGATTAAAATCACCCACCTTCAGCTTGGTATCATAACTTTCCTGTCCACTAGGCCAACATAGCTCATTGCTGCCTTCTCTCCCCTCCTCCTTTTGGGTTTAATGCCCCCTCATGCCTTAAACCCTAGGCCAAGCCTAGCTGCCTGGCCCCTGGAGGCAGAGTAATCCTTCTTGTCAAACACAAGCTCAAAGAAGCAGACTCCAAAAGCTGCCACAATGCACTTTAGATTGAAAAATAATAATAGCATAATTGCACTTACGAACATAGATGTGAATGACATAGATGTATAATGACAAAATGATTGGTATGCTTTTATTTGGGCTACTGGCAGTTTTGAATTTGATCTAACAAAATTGTAATTTTTTAAAATTGTGATTTTAAGGAATGTTTACAGAAAAGTTGGATTTTATTCTACAGTAATAAAAAAATAAAATTAATTTGTTGTTGTATATTTGCCCCTCAGTTTACTTAAAAAAAAATTTAATTCATTGTTGGATATTTTTCCCTCTCCCACCCTGTCCACTTTGCTTCTTGTTGTTGTTGTTAGGTGCCATTGAGTATGACTCCTAGCAACCCTGTGAACAAAAGACATGAATCCTATTCTATCCTGTGCCATCTTCACACTTCCTGACACACAAGACCCCATTGCAGCAGCCACCTTGTCAACTCACCTGGTTGAGGGCCTTCATCTCCTTCACCGGCCCTTTATGCTTCCCAGCCATTGTGTCCTTCTTCAAAGAATAGGCCCTCCTAGCAACATGCCCAAAGTAGGGTGGTGAAGTCTCATCATTCCTGCCTCCAAAGAACACTTTGGCTGCATCCTCTCCAAGACATTTCTGTTCATTCTCTTTGCCGTCCATGGGATGTTCACTGCTCTTCTCCAACACCACAGCTCAAGAGAATAAATTCTTATTTTTTGTCATCCTTTTTCATTGTCCAGCTCTCAGATGCATAGCAAGTGATTGGAAAGATCATGACCTGAATCAGACACTTTTTAGTGTCAGACTGACATCATTATTCTTTAATAATTTGGAGAGGTCATTAACTGCAGATTTCCCCAGTACAGTGCATCTCCTTCGTTCTTGACTGCTGGTACCAAGGGTGTTAATCGTGGATCCAAGCAAAATGAAGCTGTTCACAGTTTCATTCTCCTCTCCATCCATCATGACACTGCCTATTAGTCCAGTGGTAAGAACCTTTGTTTTTTTGATAATGAGATAGAATCCATTCTGAGAGCTGCATTCCTTGATCTTCTGCAACAAGTGCTTCAAGTCCTCCTCACTTTCAGCAAGCAAAAAGTTGTGTCATCTGCATAATGTAGGTTATTGATGAGTCTCTCTCCAATCCTGATGCCACACTCCTCTTCATAGAGTCCAGCTTCTCATAATTAATTTGCTTGCCGTATAGATTGAGTAGGTATGGAGAGAGAATACAACCCGGACACACTCTCTTCTCAAATTTTTTTTTAAACGTTTGTCATTTCTTCACATTTATAGAGTTTCAGGAAGTAAGCTATTTTGGAAGTGGATGCCATTGTGTTTAATTCATGTACATTGTATTTCACACATTCTTTCATTCACATTGTATTTTCTCTGATTATTCTTTTTTTAAAAAAAATTATTAATTTCAGTGAAAATTTACAGAGACTTTGGGTTTCCATTCATTCATTGTTGCACTTTTCTCTGCTCCCAACCCTCCCCCCTAGTACACTACCCTTTTGGAAAAGTAAAAGAAAAATTCTTTCATTGTTTTACAAACCTTCCCCCAGGTCCACTCCACTATGCCGCCTTTGCTCTGGACTCCTTTCATGACAAAAATACTTAATCACATACCCCTTTTAAACAGTTTTCTCTCTTATCTGTTTCAATGCAGTATACATTATTAAACCCATCTTTCTCAGTCTCCCCCCCCAACCCCGAGGTCAGTCCCGTTTTACAACAGTGTCACCATGCAGGATTTGTCCTTTTGTGACTGACATACTTCACTCAGCGTAATGTCCTCCAGGGTCATCCATTTTGAATAATATTGCTTGAGTTCCTTGTTTTTTTTTCAGTGCAGCATAGTATTCCATTGTGTGAATATACCACAGCTTCTCTATCCATTCGTTTGTTGATGGGCACTTAGGTTGTTTCCAACTCCTTGCTATTGTGAACAAAGCCACAGTAAACATGGGTGTGCATATTTCTGCTTGGATGTCAGTTATGATCTCTTTGGGGTATATTCCCAGTATTGGAATTGCTGGGTCAAATGGTATCGCTATTTGCAACTTTTTGAGAAAGTGCCATACCGCCTTCCACAGTGGTTGCACAATTTTACACTCCCACCAACAGTAAATAAGAGTTCTAGTTTCTCCACAATCTCTCCAGCATTTGTTGCTTGCTGTTCTGACTGGGGTGAGATTATATCTCATAGTTGTTTTAATTTGCATCTCTCTTAGAGCTAGGGATTTTGAACATTTCTTCATGTGCTTGTTAGCTATCTTAATGTCTTTTTCGGTGAAGTGTCTTTTCATAGCCTGTGCCCAGTTTTCTATTGGATTATTTACCTTTATCTTGTTGTGTATCTCAAATATTTTATAAATTCTGGATATAAGTCCCTTATCTTATATGTCATTACCAAATTCTTTTTCCCAGTCTGTGGCTTCCCTTTTTACCCTGGTGGAGAAGTTTTTGGATGTGCATAGGGATTTGGGTCTTAGAAGATCACATTCATCTATTTTGTCTTTTCCTGGTTGTAGGTCCCTTCTCAATTTTAAACCATACAGTGTTCTCCTACTCTGTTAGCACACGGCCTCCTGGTCCAGGTATAGTTCTGCATGAGCACAATCAAGTGCTCTGGGACTCCCATTCTTCTCAATGTCAGCCAAAACTTGTTATGATTCACACAGTTGAATGCCTTTGCATAATCTTTTTTTTTCCTTTCCATAATCTTAAAGCATCAATACACATTCTTCTGGTTTTCATGAGTTTCAGTCAGGATCCATCTGACATCAGCAGTGATATCCCTAGTTCTATGCACTTCTTATTCTGGACTCTTGTCATACAGATAGTGCTTACGCATATATTCCTTTTAAACAGTTCTTTCTTTCAGCTGTTCCAGTGCAGTATTCATTAGTTATCCCCTCTTCTCTTAGTTACCCCCAACCCCCATGTCAGTCCTGTTTTATAACTGTGGTGTTATGCAGTATTTGCCTTTTTGTGACCTGAGATATTTCACTCAGCATAATGTTCTCCATGGTCATCCATGTTGTGTAATGTTTTATGAGTTCCTTGTTTTTCAGTGCTGGGTAGTATTTCATTGCGTGAAAAAAAAATATATATATACACACACCTCCCATTGTTTTTCTTTCCATTAATTTGTTGATGGTCACTTGGGTGGTAGCTTCCATCTCTATTATTGTGAATGATACAGCAGTAAGGATGGGTGTGTATTTACCTGTTTGGGTGGCAGTTCTGGTTTCTTTAGAGTATATTCCTAGTAGTGGAATTGTTGGGTCAAATGATATTTTTATTTCCAACTTTTTAAGAAAGTGCCATGCTGCCTTCCATACTGGTTGCACCACTTTATACTCCCACCAGCAGTGAATAAAAGGTTCCAATCTCTCTACAACCTCGCCAGCATTTGTTGTTTGCTGCTTTTCTGAACTTTGCTGCTGTTACTGGGGTGTGTGATGATATCTCATATTTGTTTTTATTTACATCTCTCTGAGAGCTAGAGATTTTGAACATTTCTTCATTTGTTTGTTTACTATCTGAATGTCTTCTTTGGCAAACTGTCTATTCACATCCTGTGCCCCCTTTGTGATTGAGCTTTTCCCCGTTTTTCTTGTTGAGATGCTGGAGTAGTTTATTAGATATAAGGCCCTAGTAAGACATATCTTTACCATTCCCCGCCCCCCCCCAAGTCTGTGGCTTTTTTTTTTACCCTGATGGAGAAGTTTTTTGTTGTGCATAGGGATTTGATTCTTACAAGGTCCCATTCATCTATTTTACTCTCTCCTTGTTATAGGTTTTTCAATACTCTTGTGAAGACTGTTCATATTGTGGATTAGGACTTCTAGAGTTCTTCCAAACTATTATCTGATAAAATTTATAGTCCTTGGTTTTACTATTAAATCCTTGATCCACTTTGAGTTGATTTTGTATGGTGTATGGTGTGGGTCTTTCTTAAATTTTCTACAGTTTTCCAATTTTGTCAATGCCATTTGTTAAAGGCTTTTATTTTCCCAGCTAACTAATTTCATCTTTTTGTCAAAAATTAGTTGAACATAAATAGATGAACTAATTTTTGGGTTCTCAATTCTATTCTGTTGATCTGTGTACTTTTTAGTGTACCAGTACCACGCTGTCCTGGTACCATGGCTGTGTAGTAGGATTTGAGATCAGGAAGTGAGATGCCTTCTTTCTATCTTCTCCTTTTTCATGAGTTCTTTACTTACTTGGGGTCTCTATCCATTCCAGATGAGTTTGGAAATTGCCTTTTCCATTTTGTTGATGAATGGAATTGGTATTTGTATTGAGATTGCATTGAATTTATAGATTGCCTTTGGTAGAATAGAATTTCACAATATTGAGTCTTCCTAACCATGAGCATGGTATAATTTTCCATTTTTCCAGCTCTCTTTTTGTGTCTTACAGTAATGTTTTATAATTTTCTTTGAATAGGTCCATATTCTTTCTAGTTAGATCTAATCCCAGGTATTTACTCTTGTGTTTAGCTATTGTGATGGATATTCTTTCTCTATTTCTGTATTCTCTTCGTTATTATAGAGAAATCCAGTTGATATTTGTATGTTGCTCTTGTATGTTGATCCTGATACTTTGCTGAATTGGTTGACTGTGCCCAGCGGTTTTCTTGCAAAATTTGTAATTTCTTGAGAGATTCTGTTTACCATTTCATGACAACATTGAACAAATCGAGTTCTGTGTAAACAATATTTGTTTTAAGGATTAGATTCATACATGTTAGTTGTTGTTATGTGCCATTGAGTCGTTTGCGACTCATAGCGACCCTATGCACAACAGCCCTAAACCCTGCTCTATCCTGCACCAACCGCACTGCCTCTGACACACCCATCCCGATTACCCCAATCACCAAGTTAATCCATCTCATAGAGGGTCTTCCCCTCCTGTGCCGTCCCTCCACCCTCCCAAGCATGATGTCCCTCTCTAAGGACCCGTTCCTCCTGGCAGCATGTCCAAAGTATGTCAGACGAAGCCCCAGAATCCTTGCCTCCAAGGAGTAGCTTGGTTTAATCCTCTCCAAGATGAATCTGTTTGTTTTCCTGGCAGTCCATGGTACATTCAGTACTCTTCTCCAGCACCACAGCTCAAAAGCATCCACTCTCCTTCTGTCCTCCCTAGTCATTGTCCAACTCTCTGATCGGCCTGTATCAGGCACACCTTAGTCTCCAGAGAGACACCGTTGTTCCTGAGTACTTTAGAGAGGTCCCAAACAGCAGACTTTCCCATCGTGATACGCTTTTTGATTTCCTGACTGCTGGTGCCAAGAGTGTTGACTGTGGAGCCGAGCAAACTGAAGCTGTGAACAATCTCAGTCTCTTCGCCATCCATCCTGACGCTGCCAATTGGTCCAGTGGTGAGAATCTTTGTCTTCTTGACATTGAGCCTCAGTCCATACTGAAGGCTGCAGTCCCTGACCCTTCACATAGTAAGAGATTAAACAAGACAAAAATCCTTAGAGTTACCATTCTAGTTCAAAATATAGATGTATAATATCTCAGGTAAATGCTAGGAAAAGTAAAAGAAAAATTCTTCTGTTGGACTCCTGTCATGACAAAAATACTTAATCACATATCCCTTTTAAACCGTTTTCTCCCTCATCTGTTTCAATGCAGTATACATTATTCAACCCATCTTTCTCAGTCTCCCCCCAATTCCCCAACACCTGCTTTACAACAGTGTCATCATAAAGTATTTGTCCTTTTGTGGTCAAGATAAGTCACTCAGCATAATGTCCTCCAGGGTCAACCATTTTGAATAATATTGCATGAGTTCCTTGTTTTTCAATGCAGCATAGTATTCCATTATATGAATATACCACAGCTTCTCTATCCATTGGTTTGTTGATTGGCACTTAGGTTGTTTCCAACTCCTTGCTATTGAGAACAAAGCTGCAATAAACATGGGTGTGCATTGAGCTTCTTTTTTGTATCACTTGTTTGTCATATTCTCATTGCAGTTAATGGGACTGTGTAAAATACTATTTTTATCCTTTCCTCATTTTAAAAATGTGAATATGCTAACATTTAGTATAACATTTTTTCCCCAATTTTGTGATAGACCACTGCATAGGCAGACATAATTTTCTTCATTTATAGCAGATAAAATATGACAGACTCTTTAGCCAGAGCTCTTGTAGTTTAATGGTAAGGAATTGTGCTGCCAGTGCAAAGGTACACAGTTCAACGGATGGGCGGTCAGCTACCATGAGACTTATTGCCTCTCAAAACCTACTGGAAGATCAGCTGTAGGTTGGTTTTAACTCAGCAGTACACAACAACAACAAACAACAGTGGCATGGCTTTACTCTTTATAAGAATTTCATCAGAAACTTTGTCAGTACCAATACTGTTGCCATTGGGTTGATTCCAGTTCATTGCAGCTTCTGTGTATCAGTTTAGAACATGCTCCATAGGAATCAATCAACTTCTAGAAAATTTTTGTACCTTCTAGTATCAAATATTCTTTCTTTTATTCTTTAACAATTTATTGTGATATATATTGTTAGGTGCTACTGAGATGATTCCTACTGATCATGGCCCTATATATATAGCAGAACAAACAGTGTCTTGTTCTTTTCTTTCTCACAATTGTTGGTATGCTTGAGCCCATTTTTGTAGTTACTGTTGCAGTGTATAGCATTGCAGATCTTTTTCATTGATCCTCTGCTGAGTGTAATGCCCAGATAATGTGAGGTGAAACTTCACCATTGTATTTTTTTTTTTTTAAATCTGTAGCAAAAGACTTCTGTGTGGTCTTGGTACATCTTTAAAAATTTTCTTTTATGTTGATTAGTATACAAAGTTCTTATATATTGTTTCATTCATATACATTTTGCTTCACACATTCTTTCATTTATATATTGTATTTCATAGGCTCATTACCAATACATTGTGTTTTATAAAATTACAAGGAAACCTACATCTTGAGTTTCTTAGATCTTGGTTAGCATGAGGAGCAGCACCCTTTTGATTTTCATCTTTATTCTGTCTGGCAGACAGTTAACACATAGTTCTTCCCCTGGGCCAGTGAGCCTCTGGTGTCACTAGTGTGCGAGTCATCAGCCATTAACTGAAAGACTGATGGTTCTCTGGAGCCAGTGATGCCTTGTAGGAAAGGGCCTGATCTACACTTGAATGATCACATCCATTAAAACCCTCTGGAGCTCAGTTCTATTCTGAAGCACATGGGGGGGTCAAGGCGAGTCAGAATTGACTCAATAGCAACTCTTTCTTCTTCTTTTTAAATCTTCCCTACAACATTCATTCATTAACTTATTTATTTATTAAAGTTTATAGAGAACTTGGATTTTCATTCACTGATGTGTCAAATGTGATAATGGTTACACATGGTGGGCAGTGTTTGGTGGAGTTCCCTGATTAAAACAAGCTTGGAAGCAGGAGGGGCATCCACTTCTGAAATAGCTTGTCTCCAGAAACCCTATGAATGTGGAGAAATGATGAAAGTTATACAAGTGTTCAGGTCTTTCGTTACTAGGGTCACTATGACTTGTCTGTGATTTGATGGCACTTAACAACAATAACAAACAATATAACATTCTTATAACATTAATTTAAAAAATTCATTGTACATTTATAACATTAATTTTTAATATCTGTATTCACATTCTACACACTTGTTTACTTAATCTTTAATCCATTAATCTTTCCATCCTACACTTAACTGCCCTATCCTTTAATAAATGCTGCTCTTTTGACCTTTTGTTGGTTTTTCTAAAAAGTCAGTGCCTACCTGTCACCTTATAGGCCTGTCTGTTATTTAGCTATGGTAGCTTAGAGGTATGAAGTTGTACTGCCACCCCTAAAGCAGGCAGTTCAAATCTACCAGCTCCTCCACTGGAGAAATATAAGCAATCTCCTCCTGTACAGTTTACAGTCACTTGAAAACCCTGCTGTAGGGTAAGTTGTGAGTCAGTTCAGATCCCACACAACATAACAATTGCATTGTTTAACTGAAAGTTAAGACATAGGGTTGAATTTTTTTCTTAGGTTTAAAGAGTGACTAAGGCCCTAGTCAGAATAGCAAAATTTAATAGAACAGCAAGCAACAAATGCTGGTGAGGTTGTGGAGAAAGTAGAACCCTTATTCACTGTTGGTGGCAGTGTAAAATGGTGCAACCACTGTGAAAGGTGGTGTGACGCTTTCTCAAAAAGTTGAAAATAGAGATAACATTTGACCCAGTAATTCTACCACTGGGAATATACTCCAAAGAGACCATAACTGACATCCAAGCAGAAATATGCACGCCCATGTTTATTGCGGCTTTGTTCACAAAACCAAGGAGTTGGAAACAACTTAAGTGCCCATCAACAAACGAATGGATGGAGAAGCTGTGGTATATTCACACAATAGAATACTATGCTGCATTGAAAAACAAGGAACTCATGCAATATTACTCAAAGTGGATGACCTTGGATGACATTATGCTGAGTGAAGTATCTTGATCACAAAAGGACAAATACCACATGGTGACACTGTTGTAAAACAGAACTGACCTTGGGGTTGGTGGGAGACTGAGAAAGATGGGTTTAATAATGTATACTGCATTGAAACAGATGAGGGAGAAAACTATTTAAAAGGGATACGTGATTAAGTATTTTTGTCATGACAGGAGACCAGAACGAAGGCTGCATAGTGGAGTGGACCTAGGGTGAGGGATTGTAAAACAATGAAAGAATTTTTCTTTTACTTTTCCAAGAGGGTAGTGTACAAGAGGAGAGGGGTAGGAGGGGAGAAAAGTGCAACAATGAATGAATAGAAATCCAAAGTCTGTGTAAATTTTCATTGAAATTAATAATAAATTTTTTTTTAAAAAAAGAGTGACTGAGGGCCACCATAGTCTTGTGGCTAATACCAGTCTATATTAGACCAATAAGCCTGACATTTTTAAATGATCTTCAGTTTTGTGCCACATTTACCCTTACTCTATTCAGATTTTATTAACTAATTTTTTTTTTTTAAAGACTAAACACCTTAATATGTGTGCTTAAAGGGGAAGGAGGAGATTATTTGCCTTTCCATGCCTTGATTTTCCTCAATTAGAATTCTGGCTCCTTCCTCTCTAGCACATAGCCTTCTGTGCGGGCACACTGGCCTGGCCTGGAAGTGATACATGCAAGAAGTTTGTGCTGCTGGAACTGCTCCTCCAAAAGACTGTTGATTTTTATATAATTTTTTTCCCCTTTCATCATGCTTTCTCTGAATATTTTCTGATTGTTTTTTGTTTAAAGTTTCTGCCTCCTTAGGTATCTGCTTGATCTCCTTGTTGAGAGCCAGGGACGGTGCAGGTGGGACTCATACCACTGGTGGTATGATGGGCTGCCAGTGAGCATGATGTAATTCTTCACTAGGGTCTTGATTCAGACCAGCTCATTATTGGAGGCATTGCAGACAACATCCCTTATCCTCGTTTTGCAACTCAGAGCCCCAGGAGAAGTTTCCCCCATCCAGTCTTGGGGCTGGTGCTTCTTGTTGCCTCCTCTCACACGAATAGTGTGTGTGTGTGTGTGTGTCCACACACACACACACACACACACACACATACACATATATCAAGGGCCAGTCTTAGTATTGGCAGCTAGGTATCCCAACTCATACTTCCACTTCTTGTGGGAGGGCATTTTCTTCCCCTAGTCTTGTGGCACTTGTGTCAGTTGTCCCAGGAGAGGCCAGTTGCACCATTACTGGCTGGAAAAAGCTATCCAGAATCTTCTACTGTGATTCCTTTTACAGTAGTTAGTGGTGGTGGCTGGACACCATTCTATTCTATTTTTTTAAAAAATTTATTTTTCATTTCAGTGAACATCTACATAGATTTTGGAATTCCATTCATTCATTGTTGCACCCTTCTCCCCGCCCACCCCACTCTTTGCTCCTCTCCTTGAAAAGCAAAACCAAAACTCCCTCATTGGTATACAATCCCCCCCGTACATCCCCCAACCACACCCCCAACCCCAAATATAATCCACTCTGCAACCCTCATTCCGTACTCTTACGATAAACATAATGCCCTGAAATATAATACTTTTAAACTATTCTCTCCCGCATAGACGTCAATGCTGTAAACATATTTCATCCAGTTTTTCCTCAGTCTCATTCTACAACAGTGGCATCATATAGCATTTGTCGCTTTGTGACTGAGATACCTCACTCAGCATAATGTCCTCCAGGGTCACCCATTTTGAATAATATTGCATGAGTTCCTTGTTTTTCAATGCAGCATA
>NW_006399769.1:28023095-28029528 GCF_000299155.1 Elephantulus edwardii
TTTAAGTTCTGTATTTCTGGGAATATTTTAATCTCTCCTTCGTACTTGATGGGCAGTTTTGCAGGATACAGTAGTCTTGGTTGAAAGGTGTGTTAAGTGTTCAATATATGCCATTCCACTCTCTTCTTGCTCGCATGGTTTCCACTGAGAAATCAGCAGTTAATCTTATCTGTTCTCCCTTATAGGTCACTCTTTGTTTCTCTCTCCTTGCTTTTAGTATTTTCTCCTTATCTTTAGTTCTAGCAAATTTGACAATGATGTGCCTTGATGTTTTTCTTTTAGGGTCTATTCTATGTGGTGTTCGTTCAGCTTCTTGAATATATAGTCTGTCATTCTTCCTTATGCCTGTAAAGTTTTCCTCTAGTAATTCTTCCACAACTTTTTCAGTGCCTTTACTTGCTTCTTCCCATTATGGGATTCCTATGATGCGGATGTTATTTCTTTTAATGACATCCCTCATTATTCTTAATCTTTCTTCTGTTTCCTTTTTGGATTATGCTTTTTTTTCGGTCAGATCTGTGGTGACAATTCTGTCTTCTACTTCACTGATTCTGTTTTCCATCTCTTCACCTCTATTTGTATGCCCCGCCATCATGTTGACAGCATCAGAAACCTTAGATTTCATATTTTGGATCACAGTTTCTTGTTTTTCCAATGCCTCTAATGCTTCATTTGTTTTTTCTGTGTTTTGGATTGTTTTTTTAAGCTCCTCCTGATCTTTGCTAGCACTGTTCTGTAATTCATCAAGTTTCTTTTTTATCCATTGAAAATATTCAATCATTGTTCTTTTAAAATCAGTGTCAGAAAGTTCCATCAGGCTTTCTGGCTTCAGGAAATCCATTGCTGCTTTGTCTTCTTTGGGGCTTGATATCTTGCTTTGGGCTAGTGTGACAAGTGAAGCACTCTGCTTTCTACGGTCATTGGTGTGGCAGAGTTCTTCGTGTCTGAGGTGGTAGCTGGTTTTTAATTTGACGTCACTGCTCCAGAAGAAGGTTGGGCAGGAACAAGAGTAGATGCGTAGAGGGTGCGTGCACATTCCAACGCTCACGTGAGTGGGGAGGGGGTAAGCGCACATTGATACACGTGGGGAGGGGCTCGGGGGAACCTAAATAATGAAGAAGGAAGTCTGTTGTTCCCTTTCTGGAATAGCTTCCCCACTCTTTGGATATGCTAAGGATCTCCCTGTTGTTTGAGTTAGTGGGTCCTACATACTCAGGCCAGAAACCAGTTTGATTCCCCACGTAACTTAATCCTCAGTGGTACATGAGTATTTTAGGGGAGGTTGATAAATCTTATAATGTGGCATATCCGAGGGCCCAAATGGGTGTGGGTGTCTGGGTCACAAGCCCCGGCCCGGCACTCCCTCCACTGTCCTTGCAGATTTCCCACCAAAGTCCAAGTTTACAAAGATGGCATTTCCCCACAGACCTCTGGGAACTGTAGTCTGTACCTGCAAATTGTAGGCAGAGGGCAGCATTCTGTTCTTAAGAGTTGTGGAAGTTGGGTTTGCATGATTGTTTAATCCTTTGGACTAATTGTTTCTATATACTTATGCTTTCCCCCCCCTCTTCTTTGTTCCAGTTAGAGAGGGATCAGTAAGAAATCCCTTTTAAGTGCTTTACAGTCTCTGAAAACTCACTGGTCTGCTATGAATCATTTTTTACTTCAAGTCAATGAGGAATGAGGTAGCTGCTTGCAACCTTTTAAGACTCCAGATTCTACTTTTCAGAGTAGATTGTAGGAAATTGTTTTGATACTGTGTTGTTCCTGTTGACTGTGACATCTCTTGAGAATGTGGTCTCAAGACCCCAGGACTAACAATTCATTTTCTCAGGATATTTGGTCCTGATTAAGAAGTTTACATAGCTTTGCCTTCTGTTTGCTCTCCTCTGTAATAAACTTTAACACTTCAAAGAGGTCCCTTGCCATCAGTTTATACAGTGTAACACATTTTTTGTTTTGACACATTGTCATTTGATACCTTGACTGCTGCCTATGCCAAGAAATTTGGAAGGTGGCCTGACAGTTGTGCCTATTAAAAAAAATCCAGCAGAATGTGGAAATTACCAAACAATATTATGATTGTCATAGGCAAGTAAAATCTTACTTTTGTTGTTGTTATGTGCTGTCAAGTCGCTTGTGACTCATCGCGACCCTTTGTACAACAGCCCTAAACTCTGCTCTGTCCTGTGCCAGTTGCACTGTCTCTGACCTCCCATCCTGATTATCCCAGTCACCGAATCAATCCACCTCATAGAGGGCCATCCCCTCCTGTGCTGTCCCTCCAGCCTCCCAAGCATGATGTCCTTCTCCAAGGACTGGTCTCTCCTCACAAAATGTCCGAAGTATGTTAGACGGAGCCTCAGAATCCTTGCTTCCAAGGAGCCACCCGGTTTAACCCTTTCCCGGACGAATCTGTTTGTTTTCCTAGCAGTCCATGGTATTTGCAACACTGGAACAGTACATTTGACAGAATTTATATTTGAATTTAAATTTGGCACAGATTAAAGCTAGGGTTAGAAAAAGCCATGTTGTGGCATGAGGGATAACATTGCTGATGTTAGATGGCTCTTAGGTGTTTATTTTTGTTTCATTGACTGCACAAAGGCATTTGACTCTGTGAATTGTAACAAATTACTGCTGACATTGAGAAAAATAGGAATTCCAAAATATTTAATTGTGCTCATGAGAAATCTATGCATAGATCAAGAAGCACTTGTCCCAAGAGAACAAGTGAACACTGAATGGTTTAAAATTAGCAAAGATGTATGTCAGGGTTATATCCTTTTTCCATACCTATTGTCTCTGTACGTTGAGAAAATAAGATGGTTGATGGACTTTATAAAGAAGAATGTAGCATCAGAATTGGAGGAAACCTAATGCATTATCTGTGTTACGCAAGATGACACGACCTTCCTTGTAGAAAGTGAAAAAGACTTTGAAGCACTTACTGTAGAAAATCAGTATAGATTATGACTAAACATCAAGAAAACAAAATATACTCATTAATGGACCAATAGGCAGTATCTTGCTTGATGAAAAGAAAAATAGAAGTTGTCAACAGTTTTCTTTAACTTGGATCCACAAGCAACACCATGGCAACAGCCGTCAAGAAATCAGAAGATGCCTTGTACTGGGAAAATCTGTCATGGACTTCTCCAAAGCCCTAAATAGCAAAGATGTCCGTTTAGACTGAAGTATGCCTGATCCAAGCTGTGTGTCGTCCCCCCCCTCCCCCGACCTGTTTTTATTGGAAAGTCAAGCATTGAGTAAGGATAACAGAAGAATTGATGCCTTTGAATTGTGTTGGAAGATTTCTGCATATCCTGTAGCCTGCCAAGAGGAAAAACAAGTCAATTTTGAAGAACTGTAACAAGGTGCTCTTTAAAGGCATGGGTGGTAAAATCTCACCTCACATAAATGGTGTGTTGTCAGGAGGGACCAGTCTTTGGAAAAAAGACATCACAATGGGAATGTTGGAGGATCAGAGAAAGAGAGGAAGGACCCTAGTAGGACAGATTGTTTGACTCAGTAACTGCACCTGTGGTATTGAGTATTAGGTTAGGGCAGAGTTTCAATCTGTTGGCTGAAGCATCACTGTGAGTTGAAGTTAAATGAATCAGTGACATCTGTAACAACAGATAGACTTTTAAACTACCAGCACAATGACGCAGCCATCACTCACTTGTGAACTCTTTGCCCTGGACTAAGGCAGACCACCGTCAAATTTCGGAGGCTGTAAATCATAGCAGTAAGAGAATGTCCTTTTCTCTCATAGTAGACACTCAGCTTTTAGGTCAGCAGTGCAGTTCACTGTGTACTGTGGCACTAGCGCTCTAGGAGTACTTGCTTAAAGACCAGTTGCTGTGTGGAATTTGAAATCATAGCAAGAAAATTTTCATTATAATCCATCACTCTGTCATACACTTGGAATGACTCTTTCACCCATACAGGGTTTTGTAATATTATTGTCTTGAGAAAGTGTTTATTCCTTGGATTGTGCAGATATTTTGGTATTCATTATAAAAACTATGTTTGTTATTCTCACCACTCATCAGAAATGTTCTTTGAGTTCGGGAGCAGGTGTGTAGAGCTGTAGAAACAAGTTTTGCAAAATTTGACTTTCTCAACATTTGAGTTATTTTCATTTTTTAAAAAATAGTGATTTAGAATATCTACACTGAAGCACTCACCAATGTGGCTTCTTTTTTAAAAATCAGTGTGGTGATTTAATTTTTTATGTTATAGCACCATAATTACTGTCCTTTTTCTCAATGTTATTCCACCATTAACATTAACGTGGGAGCTCTGTGACACATTATGTCAGTATGAAGTTGTGCTGCTCACCTAAAGGCTGTACCTGCCCAGCTTTTTGAGTTCACCAGTAACCTCAAAGGAGGAGATAAGCAGTGTCTTAGTTGTACACTTTATAGCCTTAGAAATCTGATGAAGTGGGAGTTGTCTAGTAAAGTGGTGAGGGTTTAAAAATTAACGGGAACTCAGTGTCCCTCAGACAACAACAACAAATTTTCCTCTTCATTCACTCTCCTTTTGGTTTTTATGTGTTTGCTAATTGCATGCAAGTGAGATTATTCAGTATTGGTCCTTTTCTATCTTGAAAACATGATGCTTAGCAAAATAGAACAGCTGGAAAGGGGCAAATACTGAATGTTTTAAAGATTAATTAGTACACTTGTAGTTTACATTAGAATTATAAAAAAAATTGCTGTGTAATAGCTTGTTCTGTGTATATACCACATTTTGTTTACCATCTATGTATTTGTAGAGTAGCTACCTTTTTAGTGTTTTGAAAAATCCTGGAATAAATCTTGAGTAAAACTTGAATTTTTCTCTCCCTCAGCTTTTACTGTCATCACAACAGAATCAAATCAACTGCTGATGGGGGTGGGAGGTAGGGGCTGGAGGGTAGGTTTAGAGGCTGTAAACTTATGGGAGAAGATTGCCCATTTTCCCCCTGCAGAGTTTAACTGCCAGAGAGGAGGTGCTGTCTTTGGATTAGCAGTGCAACTCTCTATGAAGTATGCCTCCAGAGCTCCCTTGAATTTTAAAATAAATATTGTTGTTGTTCTTGTTAAGTGCCATCAGGTTGTAGACAACTCATTGTGACCCTGTGAATGAAAGACCTGAACACTTGTGTACCTTTCATTGTTTCTCCAAGTCCATAGGGTTTCTAGAGGCAAGCTACTTCAGAAATGGATGCCACTCTTGCTTCCAGGCTTGTTTTAATAGGGGAACTCTACCAAACACTGTCCACTATGGGTAACCATTCTCACATTTGACACATCAGTGTCACAGTGTTCAGCAGCACAGCAACCCTGAGTTATCTCTGTACAGCACATGGACAGACCAGTGCCATACCACTTAGAAAAATGTTTGACCAAAACCATTTAAAACTGGCCTGAGGACCACAGACTAAAGTCACCAATTTTTGGCTTGGTAGCATAACTTTCTGCCCACTAGGCCCACTGAACTCTATGTACAGTAAATATTACCAATATTATTAATAGTTAGCAATGAATATTAATTTGTTAATTTTTTAAAATATGACAGTCTCACTGTTCATTTTCAAGCAAATAGCTACAAAATTTGCGAGATTACACAATTGTCATTTGTCTACCAGTCATCGTTTCAAGAAAAATTGTGTCCTATGGAAAAAGTGACTAGTTCAGCTTGCACTTACATCATACAGGTGCTTGAAATATTAATGATACAGAGATTAAAATTTATTAAAATATGGAGTGTTTACAGTGACATTAATTGCATTATATATATTGGTTTTTTTTTGAGCGAGAATGCCAGTATTTTTATTTTGCATTAGTCAAAGACTAAAACCAAGAATTACATTTTATGAACAATGACTTTATTAAAAGTACACTTTCAGGACACCACCAAAATAGAAAACTATAGGCCACTATCTCTTATGAACATAGATGCAAAAATACTGAATAAAATCCTGGCCAATAGAATTCAACAATACATCAAAGAAATAATCCATCATGACCAAGTGGGATTTATAACAGGTATGCAAGGGTGGTTAAACATAAGGAAAACAATCAATAATTCATCACATTAACAAAGCAAAGAAAAAGAACCACATGATCCTATCAATTGATGCAGAAAAGGCCTTTGACAAAATCTAACACCCTTTCATGATTAAAACACTAAACAAAATAGGATTAGAGGGGAATTTCTTCAGCATAGTAAAAAGTATTTATGCAAACCTGAGAGCCAACATTGTTCTCAACGGAGAGAGGTTAAAGGCATTCCCTTTAAGAACAGGAACTAGGCAAGGATGCCCACTCTCACCTCTCTTATTCAACATTGTATTGGAAGTCTTAGCGATAGCAATAAGACAAGAGAAGGAAATAAGAGGTATCCAAATTGGCAAAGAGGAAGTAAAATTATCTCTCTC
>NW_006399769.1:28030671-28032547 GCF_000299155.1 Elephantulus edwardii
TGGGAGGATATCAAGAGTATCATCCAGAAAGAGTGCAAACGGTCATTGCAAAGACAGAAGAGGAAGCGAAGACCAAAATGGATGTCAGAAGAGACTCTGAAAATTGCACTGGAGCACAGAGAAGCCAAAGCGCAAGGAAGAATTCAGGATACTAAAGAGTTGAATAGAAGATTTCCAAAGGCAGCACGGGATGACAAAGCAATGAAATTTGGGATTATAGCACAGCTTATTACCACTAAGGCACTAGAACTCCCAAATGCTTTAGAATGATTAAATTACTGAACTCACTAGATTACTGTGTTGTTTGTTTGGCACCAAATATTTTCCAAATATTTAGTGACAGATAGACTTATGTATTAAATGATACCTAGTGTGTTCAATTTACTAGGTGTATGAATGTTTTATAACTTATAAAAAGCTCGAGAATATGACTATTCTACTAAAATTTCAGTGACTTTCTTTTTTACTTAAGCTTTTGATTACAACCTACATTATTTGGCCTGTGTCTGCCTATTATGTGCCATTCTACAACTGTGATTTTGAAAATTTTTTATTTTTTAAATTTGCTATGCATGTAATTATTAATAGGCATGTGTTTAATTCATGTGTATAGTGGGGTTTTGTTGTGTGTGTGTGTGTGTGTGTGTGTGTGTGTGTGTATTTCAAACTTTCCTTCATTGACATTTTGTTTCATACAATCATTCCCATGTTGTTGTTGTCATATGCTGTTGAGTTGCTTGTGACTCATAGCAACCGTATGTACATTAGCTCTGAACCCTTTTGTATCCTGAGCCAGCCTAATAGTCTCTGACACATTTCTCCTCCAGTACCTCAGTCACTGAGTCAGTCCATCTTATCCAGGGTCTTCCTCTCTCTCACTGTCCTTCCACCCTCTCAAGCATGATGTCCCTCTCCAAGGAGTGGTCCCTCCTTGCAAAATGCCCAGAGCATGTCATACAGAGCTTTAGAATCCTTGCCTCCAAGGAGCAATACTCTTCTCCAGCACCACAACTCAAAGGCATCAATTTCCTTCCATCATCACTAGTCTTTGTCCAGCGTTCTGATGCACAACACATAATTGGGAAGACCATGATCAGGAGCACTTTAGTCTCTAAACTAAAATCATTGCTCTTCAGGATTACTCTTTAGACCTCTGGGAGGTCCTTGAAAGCAGACTTACCCAATGCAATTTGTCTTGATTTCTTGGCTGCTGGCACGAGAGTGTTTGTGGAGATAAGCAAACTGAAGTTGTGAACAATCTCAATCTTTTCACCATCTATCATGATACAGTGGTGGAAATCTTTGGTGTTTTTTTTTTTTTTTATGTTGAGCTTCAATCCATATTGAGGACGACAATTCTTGACCTTCTGTAGCAAGTGCTTCAGGTCCTCCTCAGTTTCAGCCAATAAGGTTTTCTCATGTGCATAATGCAAGTTTTTGATGAGTCTTTCTCCAGTCCTGATGCCCCATTTCTCCTCATAGAGCCCAGACTCCCAGATGATGTATGTAGATCAAAAGTTATGTAGATAGGACACATCCCTGGCACATACCCTTCCTGATTTTGAACCATGCAGTGTTTCCTTGCTCTGCTCTGATGACTGCCTCCTCATCCAAGTATAGGTTTTGCATAAGCATGATCAAGTGTTTTGCTGAGGGATTCTCACTCTTCTCCGAGTCAGCCACAGCTTGTTGTGATCTATACAGTCAAACGCCTTTGCATAGTCAAGGAAACACAGATAGATATTCCTCTGGTACTCTATGCTCTTAGCCAAGCTCTGTCTAACATTAGCTGTAATATCCCTAGTGCCATCCTATACCAAAGAAAGGTGACCCAGCAGAATGTGGAAACTACAGAACAATCTCACTGATTTCACAT
>NW_006399769.1:28032647-28037745 GCF_000299155.1 Elephantulus edwardii
ACAAATGAATGGATAGAGAAGCTTTGGTATATTCACACAATGGAATACTATGCTGCATTGAAAAACAAGGAACTCATGCAATATTATTCAAAATGGGTGAGCCTGGAGGACATTATGCTAAGTGAAATATCTCAGATACAATAGGACAAATATTGCATGGTGCCACTGTTGTAAAATGGGACTGATATCAGGGTTGGGGTAAGACTGAGAAAAACAGGATAAGTTGTGTATACTGCACTGAAACAGATGAGGGAGTTAATGATTTAAAAGCAATGTATGATAAGGTCTTATGGTTATCACGAGAGTCCACAATTTTAGTATATGCGCTGCCGAAGTGAACACAAGAGTCCACAATTAAGATTGCATAGTGGAACGTACTTGGGGCGGTGGGAGGGGTGCAGGGGGGATTGTGTACCAGCAACGGAGTGTTTCTTTTACTTTTGAAAGAGAGGAGCGAACCTGGGGGTGGGGGGAGGAATGGGTGAGGAGAGAAGTGCAGCAGGTGAATGAGTGGAAATCCAAAATCTCTGTAAATGCTCATTGAAATTATTTAAAAAAGAAAAGAAAATCTGCTGTCAGGGACTCTTCAAGAGTACTGAAGAGCAACGATGTCATTCTGGAGAGTATAGTATGCCTGATCCAGGTCATGGTCTCTGTAATTATTTGCTAAGCACCAGAAAGCATGAAAATAAATAAGCATGATAGAAGAAGAATTGATGACTTTGAGCTGTGGTGCTAGAGTATTGGATATACCATGACTGCTACAAGAGCAAACAGGTTATTTTTGAAGAGAGTGACACCAGGCTCCTCCTTGAAGACAAGGGTTTTGACATACTTTGTGTATGTTGCAAGAAGGGACCAATTCTTGGATTGGAACATCATGCTTGGAAGAATGAAGGAACAACACAAAAGAGGAAGACCTTGGATGAGATTTATTGACTCTGTGACTGGGGTAATAGGGGGTTGGTTTGTCGGAGATAACAAAGTTGGCTCAGGATAGAGCAGGGTCCCGAGGTGTTGTACTTAGGGTGGCTCTGGGTTGCAAGCGACTTGATGGCACATAACAATTGTGTATATACATAAATGATGTATATCTGTGCTGGATATATCTATTGTATAGAAGTTTTGTTTGTTTTATTTTAATGAATCTTTACGGAGGAAAAAAACCCCAAAAACCAAAAAAACCTACACTATGTAAATTGATAACTGTTGGGTTAGCTCTTCCTTCAAGGTGCATAAGAAAATCTGAGACATATAAAACAAAATAAAGACTGTAGTCAGGCTTTGGGGGAGGGTGAAGTGAGAGCTTTTTGAGACGTCAGGGAATGGGTGGGTACTGTTGTTGTTAGTAATTGCATTATATTTTTAAGTGAAACCATCAATTTTTATTTTTAGTGTATAGTATTGAAGAGCAGTGGCCTCAGTGGCACAGTTTGTGTTGCAGATTACTCACCTTAAAGGTTGCCTGTGTTAACCATACCATGGTAATGTGGAAGAAGATCTGATTATTTGTTTCTACATGATTGTTGTTGACTGCAGTCGAGTTGAGCCAACTCATAGCAACTCTGTGAACAAAAGACCTAATGCCTTTCTATAACTATCATCATTTCTCCCAAGTTCATAGAGTTTCCATAGGCATGTGGTTTAGGAAGTGGATGCCACTCCTGCTTCCAAACCTGTTTTACAACTAGGAGCTCCACCAAATACTGTCCATATTGGGAAGCCATTATGGCATTTGACACACCAATGGCACAAGTTTCAGCATCACAGCAAACCCAGATTACCTCAGTAGAGCAAATTGACAAAGAGTGATGTACAAAGTAGAAGAATGTTCCTCCACATATAACACTAGTCTCACTTAGCAGTGGTTGAGTACTATCAAGCCAAATAGGACTCATAGTGACCCAATGAACAAAAGACCTGATTTATAGGATAATTTTATTTTGTGACACATAAGATTACCATGAGCCAGAATTGATTTCATAGCAAAGGGCTTTTTGGTTTTATTAGTGGAATGAAATGACTACTAGTACAGTGTGGTGGTTAAGCTGATAATCAAATTTGTTGTCTTTTAAATATTATGATTTAGGTGAAGGTTTACAAAGCATACTGATTTAATGAAATCTTTCTTAGACATTTTGTTTGACTTCAGTTCCACTGCCTGTAATATCTGGTCATCCCCTTCTGTGTATTGCCTTTCCCTTTACTCATCTTAATGAGTATATGTATCAGTGTATTAAGTTTTTGGGTTTTTTTTTGCCATGGCTTGGGGCAGATGCCTTTTAGCCCTTTTTTTTTTCTCCTTTATTATTATTTTGTGTGCGTGTACCGTCAAATCAGATCTGACTGGTACAGGAGGATATTGCGCCTCCTTCTCCGGCAGAGCATCTGGTGGATTCGAACCGTGGTACTCTGGGATTGCAGTGCAGCTTCTTGCCACTAGACCACCAGAGCTCCCCTCAGTGTATTTTTACTCCTCCTCATCTGTTTCCAATTTCAGTAATCATCCAAGAATTCCTCTGTGTAAACCTTTCTTTAATGTTTGCAATAATAGTCTTATTTCCCTCTTTTTAATTTTTCTGAGAAACTGTTAATTTTCTTTGTGCTTACTTGTTGTGGTAATAACTTATATTGTGAGCTGTTGTGTGGATCCTTTTCTGAATGATGTTTTCATGTGTGTTAATTTCAGTGTGTTTTCATGTGTTGTTCAGCATTTTTCTATGTTAGAGAAACAGTTTACTTTTTCTGTTAGTTTAGTTTTCACTGTTCCCTTAGTTTCTGTGTCTCTGGTAAATGCACTGATTCTGCTGTGATAATTAAGGGACAGATTTGTTGGATACATAATCCTTAGTTATTATTTTTTTTCTTTAAGAGTTTTGCATATGCCATTGCATTGCTTCATGATTTCTGCTGAGAAATCGTAGCTTAGTCTTACTGTTTCTCTTTAGAGGTAACTCTTCCTGCCCCCGTTTTGGACTGCAGACTCTATTGTTAGCAGAAGTAGAACCTCTGAACCTGGAGCTACCTGACCACTCCCAGGGCCAGGTGCAAAATGGCATATACTGGAGTAAGGCTGAGCTGTGTTGGGCTCGGAGAACGCTACTGGCCACTTGGTGGGTGGTAGTGGTGGTCAGGGGAAGTGATTCTGATCCATAGGAGTATATGGAGAACAAAGAGATTGTGCTTTCCTTACAGTAGCTGTTGGTGTGGACACAGTTCTGGATTTCAGCATTGACCAGAAAGCTGCCCTCAGAAGTTCAGAATAGCTACACTGGATTGAATCTACTCAATATTCACTGATCTGTGAATTTATTTTAATTTAATTAATGGGGTTTTCTTTTAATTACTTCATTGGGCATTTGAACTACTTTATAATTTCTTTTAAAATTTAGTTCAAAGATTATAATCAGTTATCTTTGTTTTCTAGTGTCATAGAGGGTCTGGGCTGCCATTTATGTGGTCTACCATCTTGCTGGAATTGACACTGTCAGTAGTTTTACCAACTGTTACTTTTGAACTATCAGGGCATATGCTAATAGAGTGAAACAGGTAAATAATATTTTGGTTTGGTATGGTGGATATTCTGAAAGAATTTCACAGATTCTCAGAAGGCTGTATATGTCAATTTGAGAAACATGGCATAGTCTTTAGAGAATTGTTCTGCTTACCCAGAGGCCAAGTCTGGCCTCTCTGGTAGTTTGAATCCACCAGCAGCCCCCAGGAAAAGGATGGGACAATCTCCCCTTACATGATTTACAGCTTCAGAAACCCAGCAGTGAGTCAGTTGAGTTGATTCAACATGATGGCAATGAGTGAGTGAGTCTTTTGAAGTCCTGTCTTACATCGTAATC
The DNA here is from genome assembly GCF_000299155.1 of Elephantulus edwardii. Lineage (NCBI taxonomy): Eukaryota > Metazoa > Chordata > Mammalia > Macroscelidea > Macroscelididae > Elephantulus > Elephantulus edwardii. Next base: position 28,036,499 of record NW_006399769.1, read on the forward strand.
ATAAGATGTATTATTGTACTGGGAAAATCTGCTGTCAGTGACCTCTCCGATGTACTGAAGAGCAACTATCCCAATTTGAAGACTAAGGTTTGCCTGATTCAAGCCATCGTATTTTCAGTTACCTAACTATGCATCTGAAAACTGGATCATGAATAAGGATAACAGAAGAAGAATTGATGCCTTTTAAAGTTGTGGTGTTGGAGGAAAATGGTTCATGTCCCTTGGCCTGCCAAAACAACAGATACATCTTGGAGAAAGTGCAGCCAGAGTGTTCCTTAGAAGGCAAGTATGGAGAAGCTTCATCTTACATACTTTGGGCATCTTGTCAGGAGAGCTATTCGTTGGAAAAGAACATCATACGTTGGAAGGTAGAGAGTCAGCAAACGAGAGGAAGACACCCAGTGATAGGGAGCAAGTATATCAGAGATGGTAAGGTTGGCACAGATTAGGACAGGGATCAGATCTATTGTTCATAGGATCGCTATGAGTTGTACTTGACTCAACAACACTTAACTACAACAACAGTAGTAAAGTGATTATCAGTCTCTTTCCTTTCACCCTACTTAAATTTACACATGTACGTATTTACAGACAGAACTTTACACACACACACCCAGCACAACCTGTGCAATACTATATAATTTCCCTAATAATTAGAATGCCTCCTTATGGCTTGATTTTTCAAGAATAAAATGGGAAGCTGTAATGTGAGGAATGACTGGAAATCTGTTGAAGTGGAATTGCTCATTGGTGGGTCCCTGGCAGTAGCATTTGTAAACAAACATCAGAAGTAATTCATGACTCAGGAACATTTGAGAACTATTGTGCATGTTGTAAGAATGAAAATGAGATTACTCAGAGTAGAAAGTGATACCATTATTGTAATTTCTTAAAATTTGAAATTCTGAAAATAGAAGTATTAGCATCAACACTATTATATTGATATTTCTACCACTTAGAGAAAGAACTGTATAAATCAGAAGCTCACTAAATGCTTTGTTGTTGTTTGCCATTGAATCAGAACTTACCCACAGCTGACCCTTCAGTGGGTTTTCAGAGGCAGTAAATCACACAGAAGGAGATTCCCTCTCCTTCTGCTAAAGCAGCTGGTGGATTTGAACCACATTCTTTTGGGATCATGTTGTGTTTTTGTTATTTGCTGTTGAGTCGCTTGTGACTCATAGCGACTCTGTGTACAACAGCCCTAAACTCTGCTCTGTCCTGTGCCAGTCGTACTGTCTCTGACA
>NW_006399769.1:28043513-28051954 GCF_000299155.1 Elephantulus edwardii
TGGCTCCTTGGAGGCAAGGATTCTGAGGCTCCGTCTAAAATACTTTGGACATGTTGTGAGGAGAGACCGGTCCTTGGAGAGGGACATCATGCTTGGGAGGGTGGAGGGACAGCGCAGGATAGGAAGGCCCTCTATGAGGTGGATTGATTCAGTGACTGGTAATTGGGATGGGAGTGTCAGACACAGTGCGATTGGCAGAGGACAGAGCGGAGTTTATGGCTGTTGTACATAGGGTCGCTATGAGTCGCAAGCGACTCGATGGCACATAACAACAACAACAACAACAACAACAACAACAGTCTATGCTCTTAGCCAAGCTCTATCTAACATTAGCTATAATATCCCTAGTGCCATGGCCTCTTCTAAACCTAGCCTGCACATCTGGCAGTTATCTGCTGATATGCCGTTCCAGTAGTTTTTGGATAATTTTCAGCAGAATATTGCTTGCATGTGATATTAATAGTGTTGTTTGATAATTTCCACACTTTATTGGGTCATCTTTCTTTGGAATGGCAACAAATACGAATCTTTTCTTGTCAGTTGACTAGGTGATTGTCCTTCAAATTTCTTGGCACAACTGGATATGCACATCCAGGAGAGCAGCGTCTGATTGTTCAAGTAGGCCAACTGTTGTACCATCAATTCCTGGATCCTTGTTTTTTACCAGTTCTTTCAGAGCAAAGAAGTCCAGTGAGTACACTATCATTTAAATATATGTCCCAACAACTAGAGCCATAAAGGAGGAAGTAGAAGATTTTTACTAACTTTTGCAGTCAGAAATCCCACTTGCAATTAAGATTCATTATTAATAGTGGGTGATTGGAACACAGATGTTGGAAACAGGGAATAAGGATCAGTAGTTGGAAAGTATGGACCTGATGACATAAATGAGGCTGGAGATAGAACAATAGAATTCTGTACAGTCAATGGTTTATTAATTGCAGCTACTTTTTATAAGAAACATTAACCCAGACTAGACACTTGAATTTCACCTGATGTTATGCATAGGAATCAGATAGGTTACATCTGTGGAAAGAATTGTTGGAGAAGCTCAATATCAGCTGTGAAAACTAGGCCAGGTGCTCACTGCGGAACAGACCATCAACTTACTCATAAGCAAGTTCAAGCTGTAACTAAAGAAGGTTAAATCATTAAATTTCACTTTGAGTGTATCCCACTTGGGTTTCAAAACCATCTCAGGAACAGATTGAAGTCTTGAACACTAATGAGTGAAGACCAGATGAGCTATGATAAGATATTAAGAAAAGTCATCCATGAAGAATGCAGAAGGTCATTACAGAGACTGAGGAGGAAGAAAAGACCAAGATGGATTTCAGATGAGACTCTGAATATTGCACTAAAGTGCTGAGAAAACTAAGCAAAGGTAAGAAATCAAGAAATTAAGGAGCTGAATAGAAGATTTCAAAGGACAGCATGGGAAAACAAAGTATTGTAATGAAATATGCAAAGAACTTGAGTCAGAATATCAAAAGGGCTGAACTCAGCATTTCTTTTTTCCCCCCTTTCACTTAGCGTTTCTTAAGCTGAAGGAACTGAAGAACAAATTAAAACCTCAAATTGCAATATTTAAGGGTGTTTTGGGCAGAGTATTACATGATCCAAGAAGTACTGAAAGAAGGTGGAAGGAGTATGCAGAGTCATTGTACTAAAAAAATTGATTGACACCGAAGAATTTCATGAAACAATGTTTGAGCAAGAGCCTGTGGTGATGAAGGAAGAATTATTCCCATACATTGTGCTTTACAAAATTAATCACCTTTGGACTATACCCACCATTACCCCGTCTTTTCAGGTCCCCTCTGAAGCTTTCCTATTTCTTTTACTCCCTCCTCGACCCACCAAATTGTGTGACTTTGTAATTTCCATCTACCCATCCTCACTCCTCTGTTCCCGCCCTGTTTCCCCTTGCACCCCAAACACATTTTACTAGTTATCCTATTTTTATATCTTATGTCGTATTTGTCCTTGTGAGACTAAGTTCACTCAACATAATACTCTCCAATCTCTCCCAAGTTATGTAGTATTTTTCTAAATCATTGCTCCTGAGTGCTGTGTAGTATTCTGTCATATAAATGTACCACAGTTTCTCAATCCATTTGGTTGTGTTTGACCATTTGGGCTGTTTCCATGTTCTTGTGATGGTGAATAACGCTACTATGAACATTGGTGTGCAAATCTCCATTTATGCCTTAGTTCTAATTTCCTTGGGGTATGTTCCTAGCTTTCACAGAGGAAGACATTCAGATGGCTGACAGACACCTGAAGAAATGCTCAAAATCACTGTTAAGAGAGATGCAAATCAGAACCACAATGAGATACCATCTCACCCCTGTGGCAGTGACAAAGTTTAATAGGATAGCAAGCAATAAATGCTGGAGAGGATGCGAAGAAGTTGGAACTCTCCTACACTGTTGGTAGGATTGTAAAATGGTATAACCACTCTGGAACACAGTTTAGTGTTTCCTCAAAAAGCTGAACATAGAAACTCCATCTGACTCAGCTTTTCCATTGCTAGGAATACACCTATGTATATATACATTCTGCTTTTGACATTCTTTATTTTACTCACTATGTTTTCAGATTATTGAAATTTTGGTCTTTTTTCCCTCCAAACTGGTGCCATCTGCATACCAGGTTATTCACCTAAGGGTTATTGTACTTGCTATCCTCCATTTCTGGAATTTTCTGGGCTCTTTGTCTTATCCTTTGTGTCTTACATATCTTTCTTTCCTCCCTGCCTTAATTATCTTAATTAAAGTGACTTTGTTTTATGCTTTAAAAAAGGTAGTATCTTTTTATAATACATGAAATGATCATAAATAGTACATAAATTTCTTTCATAGTACTACCATAATTAGAAGCTACTTTTATGTATTTATTGTCTCTTTAAAATTGATGAGAGCAAACACCTACTTGTCTTATTTGCTGTTTATTTTCACTACAGGCTTGGCATATTAGACATTTGGTAAAATTTATTAACTATGTAGGTAGATGAATAAAGTGAAGTAAGTATAGAAGAAAAGTATTTTGACTACCCAGTAAATATCTTAAACTTAGTGAATAATGATAATTCATATATATATATATGATATTAAAGGCCAAAATAGAAATAACTTTTTCTATTATATCATTAAGTAAAACAATCCATCCAGTTGAGAGTTTCTGGTTTATAGAGTTGCCTGTGAAATATAAATTTTCCTATTTATAAATGAAAAGATCTAATTCTAGATAGTTGTTGAAACCAAAATAACAAGGAAGAACACTAATTCTGTTGAAAAATATGGAAGTAAGATAAAACCATTGCTATTTATAATCATCCATGAAGAAGTATTTTAGGTAAATTATTGCTTTCAGTGTTCACATTCTTTATTTTAGGAATTTGGAAAATCTAATTTAAAAATATATTCTGTAGTTAATATTTTCTTAACTAGCCAATATAGAGACCAGATTTTATTGTGGAAAATAGTAGCATATTTAGGGTTTAATGGGCAATTAATAAATATTTGAGATTTAGAAAAAATTTGCATAGATGATAGTGTTTCTATAAATCTCTCACTCCCTTTACCATAATGTTAGTAATGTGATAAATTTGTTAAAGCTAGTAATTGGTCATTACTATTAACTAAAGGGAGCAGTGGTAGCTTAGTTTAAGTAGCTGTGCTTCTAATCCAAAGGCATGAGGTTTGAATCCACCAGCGGCTCCAAGGGAGAAAGATAGACAGTCTTTTGCCATATGATTTACAATCACTGAAAACCCAAAATAAGTAATATCCTTTCTTTGTTATAGTGTCTAATCTAGGATACCATGTTGTATTTAGTCTATGATCAGTGACACTTTTAAGCAATATTATCAAGTATTTTGTAGACTATTATAAGTTTGAGTTTGCCTGATTTTTTTTTTGTTATTAGACTGCAATTGTTAAGATTATGGATTTTGAGAAAGAATACCAGAGAAATGAAATGACCTCTTTGTCATATTTTCTCAGTGGTTACATGATTTTAGGAGTTTTGGGGTCATGTAAGCTACTAAATGAAAAGTTGTATCCACCCAGAAGTCAGCTGGTAATACAGGCCTGGTTATCCACCTCAAAAAGATTACAGCCTCTGAAAATGCTATGTTCTGCTCATAGAACATTCCAAGTTATCATGAATTACAATCAACTCCATGGCAACTTTAAAAAAAAGCAGTCTCAACTTTGATGATAATAACCTTGATCAGTGTGTTTGCCAGATTTTCCCATTGTAAATTTATCTTTCTTTTTCACATTCTTTGGATATGAGTTACCAAAATCTATTCTGAAGTCTGGGAGATCTAAGCTGTAGTAGTGGAGGGAGATGTAACTTCTACAATTATTTGGAGGCCTTTTCTATAAAAGTTTTCTTCCATCTCCCCAGTTATTTCAACTGTTCGTGCCAGTATATGTTCATGTGTATTTGTATTTTGGGAGGCAGTGCCATACTGCATTATTTCATGGTTTAAATTTTTCTATTGCTAGTAATTAAGATTTGTTTTAAGTTGTCTCCTGTATCCCTTTGATATAGGACTCCTTTTCATTTTTAAGCACTTTGTTTGTTTGTTCGTTTATTTATTTATTATTTCTTGTGCATGTACCGTCAAATCAGATCTGACAGGTACAGGAGGAAATTGTCCCTCCTTCTCCGGCAGAGCATCTGGTGGATTTGAACCTTGTACCTCTGGGATTGCAGTACAGCTTCTTGCCACTAGGCCACCAGAGCTCCCCCCTTGTATTTTAACTTTAATGCTCCCACCTAACCTTGAGTTTCCCCTACCTCAGTCCTTGGACCAGACATTTAATCAAAAAAGATTTTCTTCTGTGACCCCTTTTAGAGTGGTGAGCAGTAGTAGCTGGGCCCATCTGGCTATTCTTAGCTTAATGGTTGTGGAAGTTGAGGTTCATGTGGTTATTAGTCCTTTTCCTAATTGTTTCAACACATCTTTGCTTTTCTTTCCTCATTTTTTGTTTCAGAAAGTAAGACAAATAGTTGAGTTTTAGATGGATCGTCACAAGTTTTAAAGACTCTGGTCACTGCTCATCAAATAGGATGTTGAACATTGTCTTTGTGAGCTATGCTATGCCAGTTGATGTTTCCCAAGACTATGGTTTCAAGGTCCCAAACTAAGCCAGAATATTTTTTTTAGTCACTTTATATGCACTTTGAAGTTTGATCAAAGAAATAATTGATACCTTTGAGTTATGGTGTTGGAAAATCATATTGACTGTGTATTGGACTGCCAAAAGAACAAACAAATCTATCTGGAAGAATTGTACCCAGACTATTTTTTTAGAAGCACGGATGGTGACATTTCATCTCACATACTTTAAGCGTGTTGTCAGGAGAGGCCAGTACTTGAAAAATGACATTATGCTTCTTGTTATGTGCCATTGAGTCATTTGTCATAGTGACTCATAGCGACCCTATGTACAACAGCCCTAAACTCTGCTCTGTCCTGTGCCAATCGCACCGTCCCCTACACACCCATCCCAATCACCCCAGTTACCGAATCAATACACCTCATAGAGGGTCTTCCCCTTCTGCGCCGTCCCTCCACCCAAAAAAACAAAAAGATTGTAGTTTTCAGTATGGATTGAAGCTCACCGTCAAGAAAACAACGATTCTTACCATTGGTCCAATTGGTAGCTTCATGATAGATGGAGAAGAGATTGAGAGCACAAAAAGTGTAATCACATTAGAGTACTGATAGGAATGTTATAGAATAAATTGTGTATGAATGGTTGAATGAAAATTTGCTTTGATTTTTTTTTTTGTTTTTTTTAGTTGATATTTTAATGAAAGTTTTAGCTTGCTTGGTTCCACAAATGGCACTCTTAGCAACAGCAGTCAGAAAATAATAAAACAAATTGTATTGTGAAAGTCTACTTTCAGGGACTTCTCTATACTGTTGAGGAGTCTGGAGATAATGTGCGCCTGATACTCTTCACAGTTACTTGCTATGCTTTAGAGAGCTGGATAATGACTAAGGATGATGGAAGAAGGATTGATGCTTTTGAGTTGTGGTGCTGGAGAAGAGTGTTGAACATACCGAGGACTACCAGGACAAACAGATCTGTCCTTGAGAGGGTGAAACCAGGTTGCTCACTGGAGGCAAAGATTTTGAAGGTCTGTCTCCATACTTTGGGCATGGGCCCAGGAGGGACCAGTTCTTGGAGAAGGACATCATGCTTAGAGGGAAGGGTGAAGGGGGAGTGCAGGAGAGGGAGACCAGGAAGAGATGGATTGACTCAGTGATTGGAAAAATGAGATAAGGTATGAGATTAGGTCTGTCAGAGATGATGAGATTGGCTCAGGATAGGGCAGGGCTCAGAGCTGTTGTACATAGGGTTGCTGTGAGTTGCAGGAGACTCAGTGGCACATAACAACCACAACATTTCTAATTAAGGAAGCTGTGCTACAATACCAAAGGTAAGCTTTTTGTTTTCTTAATGTTGAGATGTAAAACATATTGAACACTGAGTCTTTGATGTTCTGCAGTAAGTGCTTCAAGTCTTCATCACTTCCAGTAAGCAAGGTTGTGTCATCTGCATAACACTGACACATCTTTGGTAATGATTAAAAAATCAGTGCCTTTGAATTTTAGTGTTGGCAAAGAGTATTGAATGAACTACCAAAAGAATGAACAAATCTGTCTTGGAGGAAGTGCAACCAGAGTGCTCTTTAGAGACAAAAAATGGTGAAACCTCACCTCGTTTGTTTTGGTCATGTTGTCAGTAAGGACCAGGGCCAGCCCATGGATATAGATATCATGCTGGGAGGGGTGGAAGGTCTTCTGTAGAGGACAGTCAACAAGGTGAATTGACACTGTGACTGCCACAGTGGCAGAGATTATGAAGATGGTGCAGGGTAGGACAAGGTTCACATTTCTTTTCATAGGGCCACTGTAAGCTGTAGTCAACTCTGTGGCACCTAAGAACAAGAAGAAATGCGAGAAACCTTATTCTTTATGCTCCTTCTCTTTTTGCTTAAGAAAAATATGGACTGAAATTTTTCCAGTTTCCTTTTACTTGTGCATTTTAGCTTCTATTGTTGTTGTTGTCATGTGCTTTCGAGTTGCTTGCTACTCATAGCAACCCTATGTACAAGAGCTCTAAACCCTGCTTTATCCTGTGCCAACCTCACTGTCTCTAGCATACCTATTCCTGTTACCCCAATCACTGAATCAGTCCATCTCATTGAGGTTCTTCTTCTCTTGTGCTGTTCCTCCACCCTCCCAAACGTGATGTCCCTCTTTAAGAACTGTTCCCTGTTGCAACGTACCCAAAGTATGTCAGACTAAGCTTTTAGAATCCTTACTTCCAAGGAGCAACCTAGTTTGACCCTCTCTAGGAAGAATCTGTTGGTTCTCCTAGCAGTCCATGGTATATTCATCACTTTTCTCCAGCACTACAGCTCAAAGGCATCAGATATCTTTCTGTCATCCTCAGTCACTGTCCAGCTCTCTGATGCATAGCTCACAATTGTGAAGACTATGGCCCGGATCAGGTGCACCTTAGTCTCCAGCCTGACATTGTTGCTCCTCAGTATTCTGGAGAGGTTCCTGACAGCTGACTTACCTTATGCAATTCATCTCTTGATTTCCTGGCTGCTAGTACCAAGAACGCTGATTGTGGAACCAAGCAAACTAAAACTGTTACCAATCTCAATCTCTTCATCATCCCTAATGATGCTGCCAATTGGCCCAGTGGTTTTGATTTTCTGTGTGACAGGTAAAGTTTATCAATAAAAGATTCAGTTATTTTAGCTTACTATTATATATTAAAGAGACATACTCTGGCAAAAGATGTTTGAGTTTATTGGTATTCTATAGTTAATATGATGGTTTTTCAGTGATATTGAAGCCATGAAGGTAATGGTTATATTTTAATTTTTATTTTAAAAACAAATATTCTTCATTGGGAAAGAAATAATTATCTATTACTTAAAATTATCTCTCTTTTAAAAAGTTTTGAAAAAAGTTTACAAAGCAAATTATTATTTAATTCAACTATTCACATACATTTTGTTCAATAACCTTAATTTTAGTCTCCACGGTGTAATCTCACTTTTTGTATTTCCTCCCTATAATTCTGATTTTTATTAATCATCCTATTCCTCTCTGTGTCATCATTTCTTTAGTGATTCTGTGCTGAGCATCTCTTTATTCTCTCTTACTTTTGCCTTCAACTGTCTTAAATATGTACCTATTGTCTGTTAATGTTTATTTTCTTCTCTCTCTATTCTCATCCCTGGTAACTACCCAATAATGATTTCTTTCTATGTAGAAACCTTTTTATTTTTTTTAAATTAAATGTTGATGGTGAAGGGCTGGTCAGGGAGAAAAGTGCAACAATGAATGAATGGAAATCCAAAATCTCTGTAAATGTTCATTAAAATTAATATAA
>NW_006399769.1:28052359-28055143 GCF_000299155.1 Elephantulus edwardii
TTTATAACAGTGGCACTGTGCAGAATTTGTCCTTTTGTGACTGAGATATTTCACTCAGCATAATGTCCTCAGGAGTCAGCCATTTTGTATAATATTTCATGAGTTCCTTGTTTTTCCGTGCAGCGTAGTATTCCATTGTGTGAATATACCACAGCTTCTCTAGCCATTCGTTTGTTGGTGGGCACTTGGGTTGTTTCCAGCACTTTGCTATTGTGAACAAAGCTGCAATAAACATGGATATGCATATGTCTGCTTGGGTAGCAGTTATGGTTTCTTAAGGGTATATTTCCAATAGTGGAATTGCTGGGTCAAATGGTATTTCTCTTTCCAACTTTTTGAGAAAGCGCCATTCTGCCTTCTGTAGTGGTTGTACCATTTTACAGTCTCACTAACAGTGATTAAGAGTTCCAGTTTCTCTGCAGCCTTGCCACCATTTGTTGTTTGCTGCTCTGTTGAATTTTACTATTCTTACTGGGGTGAGATTAGTTGTTTTGATTTGCATCTCTCAGAGCTAGGGATTTTGAGCACTTTTTCATGTGTGTGTTCACCATCTGGATGTCTTCTTTGGTGAAGTGTCTGCTCATATTCTGTGCATTTGCTTAACTTTATCTTGTTGTGGTGCTCGTGTATTCCATAAATTCTTGATATGTCTCTTATCAGACATGTCATTACCAGATTTTTTTTATGCATCTGTGGCTTCCCTTTTTTTACCCAGTTGGAGAAGGTTTTGGATATGCTTAGGGATTTTATTATTAGAAGGTATCCTTCATCTAATTTATCCTCTCCTGGTTATAGGTTTTTATACTTTTGAAAAGTCATTTGAGACACATGAGAATTTAATAATGCCCCAGTTATCTAGTTTATCCTCTGTTGACTGTACTTCTTAGGTTATTATTTAATAGCCAATTTATGCCTTAGACTAGGGATCTTGACTTTCCTTTAATTTAATCTTTGATTGTCTTTTTAGTTGTAGGTGTTACAAGTAGGTCCTTGATTTGTTTTGAGTTAGTTTTTGTATATCATATTGTGCCTGTTTTCTGCAAATATATAGTCAGTTTGCCCTCGGTCCCAGGTAAATCTTGAGTTAATTTTTGTATGTGGAATGGTGGTTTAGATCTTACTTCAGTTTTCTACTAATAGATTTTAAGTTGTGCTAGCACCATTTGTTGAAGACTTCTCCCCCTCCACTTAATTTATTTTATTTCTGTGCTGAAGAGTAGCTGTCATAAATACATGAATATATACTTCTGAATTTTGAATTTTATTCCTGTGCTCTGTTTATCTCTTGCTTTACCAGTACTGCACTGCTTGATTCATGTGGCTTTGCTGTTGCTTCAGGATGTAAGGTTTCCTATTTTGCTCCTCGTCAGTTGTGCTTTTCTTTCCTTCTAGACATCAGGTTGGTAATTACTTTTTTTTTTATTTTTTAGTACTGAACCTTTTATTCCCTTAACATCAAACATATTTTCTTTTAATTTTTTTCATTGTTACACATCTTCTTCCCCTCTTTACTCCCCATTCCCCCAGCCCTCCCCACAATGCACCCTTGGTCCAGATAGTTGTATATATAATGCCTAATCATATATTCCTTTTGAACAATTCTTCCCCTCATCTGATCTAATACATTGTTCATTATCTACTCTTTTCCCATTCTCTCCCCACCCCCCAACTGTCCTGTTTTATAACAGGGGTATAACACAGTATTTGTCCTTTTGTGACTGAGATATTTAACTCAACATAATGTCCTCCAGGCTCCCCTATGTTGTGTAATGTTTTACAAGCTCATTGTTTTCCAATGCTGTGTAATATTCCATTGTGTGATTGTATCATCTTTTTTCTGTTGATGGTACTTGGGTTGCTTCCATCTCTTTGCTACTGTGAATAATGCAGCAATAAGCATGGGTTGGTAATTACTTTTGCCACTTCTTTGAAGAATGATGAACAGTCAGAATTGGGAATTTTAAAATTTTTTCATATTCAAAGTTTAAGATTATTTTACTATAAATATAAATGAATCATGACAAACAACACTGTTGTTTGTTGTTCATTGCCACTAAATCGCAACTGACTCATATCTGATCTTCTGTAGAGTGGGTTTTCAGAGATGGATTCAAGCTGCTTGCCTTTGGGTGGGCAGTGTAACTTCTTACCCCCTAGACTGCCAAAGATACTGGAATCTAGAAAGAGTTCATAAGAAAGAGTTAAAAACTTAGAATGGAAATGTCATGTGTGGAGACTGATCATATGCACTTTATTAACTATATGATGTACAACACTAATAGCTGTGGAACTAAAACTGGGATAAAACAGAGTAAGCAAATAGGCACTCAGGAATAAATGAAGTAGTACACAGGTCAGTAGTATACATGTAGAGGAATTAGGGAATTTGGAATGCAAAGTTACTGAATGACAAGTAGTTTTAAAAATTGTAGTAATGAGGAAAAGGAGGCTCTTTTGTATGTGTTTTGCGAGCTACATATTATCAATCAAACAGCATGCATATTACATTATTTTGCAAACTGCCAATTTTCTCGCATGTTTATTTCTAGTATGAACTGTGTATGTGTGTGAGAGTGTGTGTGTGTGTGTGTACGCCGTCAAATTGGATCTAACTGGTACAGTAGGAGATTACCTTCCTTCTCTAGCAGAGCATCAGAACATCTGGTGGATTTTTTTTTTTAAATTATTAAATTTTTTTAGTTTTAATGAACATTTACAGAGATTTTGGGTTTTCATTCATTCATTGTTGCACTGTTTTCTCCACCCTCCTTCCCAGTTCGTTCT
>NW_006399769.1:28058499-28059700 GCF_000299155.1 Elephantulus edwardii
TGACTGGGATAATTGGGATGAGAGTGTCAGAGACAGTGCGATTGGCACAGGACAGAGCAGAGTTTAGGGCTGTTGTACATAGGGTCGCTATGAGTTGCAGGCGACTCGACGGCACATAACAACAACAACAACAACAACAACACCTTCTGGATTGCAGTGCAGCTTGCCATGAGGCCACCAGAGCAACTTTGGTCTTTGAAAGTGAGGAGGATATGAAGTGCAGAAGATTAAGTATGCAGCCTTGATTATGGATTGCATCTTAATATCAAGAAAACAAAAATCCTCATCACTGGGCCAATAGGCAACATCATGATAGATAAAGGATTAAAGTTCTTAATGATTTATTAATCTTATTTGGTTCCCCCGTCAACACTTTTGGCATCAGCAGTTAGGAAATCAAAAGACATGTTGCTTTGGGAAAAATCTGCTAAAGAGCAGTGATGTGAGTCTAAAGAATGAGGTACATTTGATCCAAACCATGGTCTTTTCATTTGCTTGCTATGCATCTGAAAGCTGGACAGTGACTGAAGATGACAGAAGAAGAATTCATGCTTTTGAGTTGTTGTGCTGGAGAAGAGTATTGAATATCCTGTGGGCTGCCTGGAGAACAAACATGTCTGTTCTGTGGAAAGTAAAATCAGGGCGGTCCTTGGAGTCAAGGATGGTGAAACTCAGTTTCATATACTTTGGACATGTTGTCAGGGGGTACCAGTCCTTGGAGAAGAATTTCATGCTTGAAAAGGTCAGTTCAAGAGAGGAAGACCCTCAACTAGATAGATTGACACTGTGACTGTAGGTAGCAGTGGGGTCTAGTGTGTCAGAGATGATGAAGTTGGCTTAGGATAGGGCAAGGTTCAGAGTTGTTGCTCATATGATTACTGTGAGTTATAGATAACTTGACAGCACACAACAACAACAACATATATCCATATCCATATCTAATATTTAGGAATATGTATATAGTATGCCTATTAGGGAGTGCTTGTGGCTTAGTGGTAAGATGTTGCACTGCCATCCAAAAGGCATGAAGTTTGAACCCATCAGCTGCATCTCAGGAGAGAGATGGGCAATCTGCTGTGTATTTAAACTGCCTCTGAAATCTGGAGAGTCAAGAATAAATCAGTTCCAACTTCATGGTACATAACAACAACAACAACATGTATATGAAATATAATGGTATGATAAACACCAATCATAAGTG
>NW_006399769.1:28059800-28067273 GCF_000299155.1 Elephantulus edwardii
ATTGCCATTTTCACAACATTGAGTCTTCCTATCCATGAGCAAGGGATATTCTTCCACTTTTCAAGATCTCTTTTTGTTTCTTGTAGTAATGTTTCGTCATTTTCTTGGAAAAGGTTAAATTTATTCCCAAGTATTTAATCTTGTGATTAGCTATTGTGAAAGGTATTGTTTCTCTTAGTTCCGGAAAACCCTAAAGACTGAGCAAGAAAACTATTGGACGTAGTTGACCAATTCAGCAAAGTAGCAGGATACAAGATCAACATACAAAAATTAGTTGGATTTCTCTACAGCGACAAAAAAAAACATCTGGTGGATTTGAACCACATAGCTTTGGAATTGCAGTGCAACTTCTTGCCACTAGGCCACCAGAGCTCCCTTTAACTGTGTGTCTTATATATGTGTATGCTATGGTGTGGATGTATTATATGGAAGAATATGGTATTCTGTGATTTAATGTGCTATAAATAAAACAGGAACTGCATGATAACTGGAAGGTTTGTAACCAGGAGATGTCCATAGTACTGGAAACCTGCCATTGCTGTTAGGAGTAGCAGGCAGTGCCTTAAACCAAGTGCAAGATTTGGCCTTTAATGTCAGGTGATTTTTAGGAGAGTATAGATTCAAACATAGTTGGTGATCTCAGGGTAGAAATAATGTGCATTCTACTCTATTGGATGTTAACTGAAACCAGAAGGAGAAAGAACTCAGTCAGTAGGTGCACGCTATTGCCACGTTAGGCAAAGTCAGATAATAGGATTACTTCATAAGGTGAATGATCTAAAAATTATTTGGAGAAGAAGGTTTTGTGAGTTGGCTGAGTGGAACATATTTAAGACCTATCAGAAGAAAATAGTACAATCTTTGATGAAGTATTGTTCTGAACCAGGTCTTGTATGTGTGTGTATTCTTTACCAGCAAAGAAATTGATATACACTCGTTTTTACATATTTCTGGTGAGAGTTTATAGGTAGTTGCAAAGGCTGTAACACTTTGGCAGTTTGAATCTGTTGCCAGTTCTGCAGGAGAAAGATAAGCAATCTCTTCTTGTGCAGTTTACAGCCTTAGAAGTCCAGTAAATATCAGCATTGAGTCAGTTCCAATTCTATGGTAATGAGAGATAAAGACATTTCTTTCAAAGGATTCATTCTTCCTTTTTGTATAAATGAGGCTCAGTGATGTCCTCCTCTCTGACTCACTCTCTGCCATTGAATCAGTTCTGATAGTGGCCCTCCTTTGAATTTTTAAAGCTATAAATCTTTTCAGGAGGAGACTGTCAAGTTTTCTTCCATGGAGCTCTGGTGGAATTGAACCATCAGAGACACAGTGGAGCCTTTTGGTGAACAACACAACACCTTCTGGGTTATGTCACCAGATAATTCAGTCTGTCTTTTATGTCTAGCTTTTAAAAATCTGGACTTTCTTTTTTATTAAAGGTTTTTTTTTTTTTTTTATAAAGTCCTATCCTTCAATTTGTTTTCCCCATTTTTTATTTTAATTTTTATTGTATTATTTTCATGTGTACTGTCAAATCAGATCTGACTGGTATAGGAGGAGATTGCCCCCTCCTTCTCCAGCAGAGCATCTGGTGGATTTAAACCACGTACCTCTGGGATTGTAGTGCAGCATCTTGCCACTAGGCCACCAGAGCTCCCTTAAAAGTCTGAATTTTTATATGCCTGTTTATAAGACCGTTTCTGTACTGTTAGACTCACAAACCACGGATTGAGATACACAGGTAGGGTCCCTGATTCTTGGTTTGTGGTTGAGAGTTTTTCAATCTTTTTAGGCTTTGGTTGACTCCAGAAGATCAGAACACAGGTCAGTTATTATTTCGTAGTATTTTTTATACTCTTTAAGTTTATAAGCAACAATCCAAATAGGAGAAATGTTCACAATAACACTCATATTAGAATGCTGTACCAATTGAGAAGAATTACTGACTATGGAAGAATTACCATGATTGACTACGAACTGACTGGAACCTGTTAACAGCTTTTCTACAACAGTTTTTTATTTAGTGAAAGGATACGAAGAAGTAGTAGAAATAATTTCATGTTAACATTTTTAGTCTTAAATTTTCTTTATAGAATGAATCCTGTTCTGAAGAAATTCCGAATGCAAAAAACAAGTCCCCAGGAATCGATGGAATACCAGTTGAAATATTTCCACAAACATGCAGCCCTGCATGAACTCAACAGGTTGTGCCAGTAATCTGGAGGATAACCGCCTGGCCATCTGACTGGAAGAGACTGATATTTATTCCCATTCCCCAAAAAAGTAATCTGACAGAATGTGGAAATTATCAAACAGTATCACACTCGAGCAAGATCCTGCTGAAGATTATCCAAAAACTAATGGAACAGTACATCGACAGAGAACTGCAAGATATACAAATGGGTTTAGAAGAGGCCTTATCACAAGGGACATTATAGCCAGTGTTAGATGGATGTTAGATAGATGTTATAGTGGCATCAGGATTGGAGGAAGACTTATCAACAATCTGCATTATACATATACTACAACCTTGCTTGCTGAAACTAAGGAGGATCTGAAGTGTTTGCTGCATAAGTCAAAGACTACAGCTTTCAATGTGGATTACATCTCAGCATCAAGAAAGCAAAGATCCTCATAGCCAGGCCAATTGGAAGTATCAACGTAAACAGAGAGAAGATTGAGGTTGTTAGCCATTTAATCTCCCTTGGACCCAGAATCAACTCTTTTGACACCAGCAGTCAGGATATCAAAAGATGAGTTACTTTCAGAAAATCTGCTGTCAGGAACCTCTCTGAGTGCTGAACAGCAACAAAGTCAGTCCACAGACTAAGGTGCACATGATCCAGGCCATGGTCTTTTCATTTGCTTGCTATGCATCTGAGAGCTGAACAGTGAATAAGGATGTCAGAAGAAGACTTGTTGCCTTTGAATTGTGCTGTTAGATAAAGTATTGGACATACCATGGACTGCCAAGCAAACAAACAGATGTGTCTTGGAGAGGGGGACACCAAGTTGCTCCTTGGAGGCAAGGATTTTGAAACTCTTTTTCACATGCTTTGGGCATCTTGTACTGAGCGACTAGTTCTTGGTGAAGGACAACATGCTTGGGAACACAGAAGATCAGTGCCGTTGAGGAAGACTCTGGATGAGATCAGTTGACATAGTGACTGTGACAAGTGGAGTCAGGTGTGTCAGAGTTGGTGAGATTGGTTCAGAATAGGGCAAGGTTCAGAACTGTTGTTCAGGGTGGCTAAGGCTAGTCAACTTAGTGGCATTTAACAACAGCAACAAGTGATCATTGAGGGAGCACTGTTGGCTTATTTGTAAGACTTGTGTGCCAACACAAAGGCAGATTGTTCAAATCTACAATCTGCTCTTCAGGAGAAAGATGGCCATTCTAGTCCCATGTGATTTACTGCATCCTACTGAAGGGTTAGCTATGGGGTTAGTTCCATCTTGACGGTATATGACAACACCAATATTCTATTTTTTCTTTCTGGTGTAAGATATACTAGGCTCATGTTGTCCTCAGGCCTAGAATTAGCCATTTCTCCTGGAAGAACTGGGAGTCTTGTAAATAATTTTGGCAGTGATGATTCCTTTGATGATTTTGAAGTTTGCAGTTTTCAAAACTTAAATGTTTTTCCTTATATCAGTTTTTTTCCAATGAGGAAGGATATTATTTCTTTTTAACATTTTCTATTTTTAATATTGTAAAATACCTATGCAGCACATTTTCTTATCAAGTTTTCAGGTATACATTTTAGTGATCTGAGTTATATTAATCATGTTGTTCAACTATCACTCTTAATCACTACCAGGTTTTCCATTATCATACCAAATACTCCCTATTTCCTGAGTAGTAGTTCACCCTTTTGCCCTCCCTCCTGTCCTGGTAACCACTAATAAACTTTAGTCTCTTTGCCTATTCTTGTTATCACATATAAATGAGATCATCTGCTATTTTTCATTTTTTGGTTGACTTGCTTCACTGAAAATGACAGTTTCAGGGTTTATCCACATTGTAGCATGGATCAGGTACTTACTTTCTTTTTATATTCTGGAGTTGGGTAGAATTTTTATTGTTTATGTGGACTACATTTTTTATTCATTCATCAGTTAATTGATACTTAGGTTGTTTCTACCTTTTGGTTATTGTGAACATTGTTGTACATGTGTGTTCACATTGTTGCTTTCAGGTTGCTTGGATACACCTAGTGATAGAGTTTATTGAGGAACTGCCAAATGATTTTCCACAGTGACTGTGCCATTTTGCATTCCTACTAGCAAAGGATAAGGATTCCAGTTTATCCATAATCTGACAAATATTTATTATTTTCTGTTTGATTATAGTCATCTACCTGGGAAATGTGAAATCTCATTGTGATTTTTATTTGCATCTTTCAAATGGCTAATGCTGAGTCAGAATGTTAATGTACTTAGTAATAATACTAAAAATTGAGCTTATCTTAGTGTACTTCATAGATAATATAGATAATCCTTTATTAACTGTTAAGAACATTGGTTAATATGACCATAATTTAATGTCTGATGTGGAGAAAAGTCTATCTTTTTATAGGCTAAAGTATTTTAAAGTGTATTGTGGGTTTTGTGATTCTTTAATAATATAGCCTTACATATCTCTAAAATTTGAGAACATTTTCATCATATCCTAGCTATTATCATAGCTAAGTAATTGAAAAAAGAATTACTCTTCCACTTGTATCTGATGGTTTTGTTATTCAGCCTGTCCATCCAGAGAGTACTTCTTTTTGTCTTTTTCCTTTTGATAATAATTGACATGAAGAAACTTGGCCTTTTAAAAAAAATATTTCCACCCTCTAGATTTATCTCTTTACTTTTTTGTCATGATGTTTACTTTGTTTTCCATAAACTAGAAAGGCTTATTTAGTATCCAGGACAATCCAGCTTGGAAGTCATCTGGAGAAGCTGAATTCTACAGACAGTTTCTGATTCTGGTGAGGATTAGGGTGGAATATTAACTGCTATTGGGTGTGAGCTGATTTTTTTTGGCCTCCTATTTAAAAATTTTGGCCCTTTGGCTAGGCCCTTGGGCCTGGTTTTAATTGTTTTTGGTCAAATATTCTTGCTGTGATGCTAAACACTGGGACACTGATCTGTCAAATGTGATAAGGGTTACCCCTGCTGGACAGTTTTTGGTGGAGCTCCCAGTTAAAACGGACTTGGAAGAAGGAGTGGCATCCACTTCTAAAACAGCTTGTATAATATGAAAGTTATACAAGTGTTCAGGTCTTAATGTATAGGGTCATTTACTCAAAGGCACTTAACAACAACAATATTGTTGCACATTTGTTGTGGTTTTGGCTGTTTGAACATCTTCTTTGGTTAAATGTTTGTTGAAGCCCTTTGCCCAGATTCCTGAATATGATGGTAGACTAGACAGACTGCTGTCCTGAACTTCTTCACCACGTACATGAAATCAGAAAACAAAGACAACATATATGGGTGACAATTATGGAAAAGACAAAGTATTTCAGATACTGACTGAAGGAATCCCCACTCCCCAATCTATGTTATTTCCACTTGTAGACATTTAGTGTCTGGCAATGGAGCATGCCCAACGCTGTACATCCAGGGTGTCCTACCAGGAGCTCTCCAGGAGCTAGTGGACTGAGCAGTGTCTTGGGTGCACCACTTCTGACCGGGAGCATTGCCTTTCAACTAGCACCATTGCTTTGCATACCCATGACCACACTTGAAGCATTGCACCCGCCATAAAGTGAGCCATTTCAGATTGGTGGTGATTATCTCTTTTTGCTAGCCATCTCTGATTGGGTATTCTTCTTGTGCCCATCCTCTTGATTGTCAAAGATACCACCACCCCTAGTCAGGCAGACTAACCTAGGCTTTTCTGAGCCTGGCAGAAACTGCCCAGGTTGAATGTCTCAGTTCTTGACACCTCCTAGACTTGAAGAATAAATATAAAGGAAACAGAACATGCCAAAAAACTTTGGACACAGCAAAGGCAGTACTTAGAGGTCAATTTATAGTAATAAACAACATACATTAAAAAAGAAGAACTACAATATCTACCTTGTGTGTACCCAAGTTAAGGTACAGGTTTTGGTTTCTGACAGTTGAGAAAAGCAAACAATGCCTGTAGTTTCCTGAAGAAAGGAAATCATCAGGATAACAAACAGTGAATTCTTTTACCCATTTTTAAATTATCACATACTTATATATTTGTTAAATAGTAGACCATCATCTGACATATGGTTCCCAAAAATTATCTCCTAATTTGTGGGTTGTCTCTACATTTGTTGAAAAGTCTTTTGGTGAACATGAGTATTTTTTAATTATCTGGAACAAGAGGAACATTACTATGTGGTCTGGGACAGAGAGGAGGGTGAGGGAAGAAGACATGCAACGATCAATGGATTAAATAAGAACAAGTATTTTTTTTAAAATCAGGTACCATTTTCTGTTTTGCCTTTTGTTGTTTGTGCTATTGTTATAATCCATTATTAAAAACTTCACGGCCATAGCCATATTTTTTTCCTTTAAGAATTTTATGGTTTTGGCTTTTACATTTAGGTTCTTGATCCATTTTTATTTTATTTATTTATTTTTTAATATTTTAAACTTTGAGTGAAAGTTTGTAGATGGATCCTGATTCATTCTTCTGCATGTAATGATAATAGCTTTTCTAGTGCTATTACTAGAGATTTATTTCCCTATTAAATGGACTTAGTATCATTGTTGAAAATCAGTTGACCATAGATACATGGATTTATTTTGTATGGTAGAACTTTTATCATTGGTCTCTGTGGTATTAAGATTCCATTTACCAGACTGTCTTTAGTATTACAGAGCTGTGCAGTCTGTGTTCAGAATAAAAAGTGTAAGTATGCTTTATGAATTTTAAAAAAAATTATTTCAACTTTTACTCTTTAAGAATCTCTGGCCTTTTGGAGCCTCTTGCATAGTCAGAAAAACTGTAATTTTTAAAGACTTATCATAACAATTTATATAGTATTTATGGTCTTCATTTATTTCCTTATTTTTAGGGAGAATGTTCTTAGTGTCTGCATTTTTACCTTCACATTGGTTTTCCTCAGTTTCTGAGATAACATTCGAAGGGAGAAAAGAATAGCATGAAAGCTGATAATACAGAATCATATGACTAGTAAAATATTTGTGAATCACTTTCTGACATCAGAAAATACTTAAGTAATGAGAAGTGAGGCTTGAGGGCCGCAGCGACCGCAGATAAGCAAGGACAGGCGTTTTGCACAGGTACCCAGGATTTCCGGCGGGGGCAAGCCCTCGGAAGCTCTGACAAGCGTGGTCTTGGGTGGAAGTGAGGCTTGAGGGCCGCAGCGACTGCAGATAAGCAAGGACAGGCGTTTTCCACAGGTACCCAGGATTTCCGGTGGGAGCAAGCCCTCGGAAGCTCTGACAAGCGTGGTCTTGGGCGGAAGTGAGGCTTGAGGGCCG
>NW_006399769.1:28070253-28076550 GCF_000299155.1 Elephantulus edwardii
GACTGGGGTAATCGGGATGGGTGTGTCAGAGGCGGTGCGGTTGGCGCAGGATAGAGCAGGGTTTAGAGCTGTTGTGCATAGGGTCGATATGAGTCGGAAACGACTCAATGGCACATAACAACAACAATGAGAATTATAGAGGTTGCTCTACTTAGTGACCTGTGCTGCTTGCTAATCCAAAGGCTGTGCTGCTTCAGTGATTTGAATCCACCAATGGTTCTGAGGGAGGAAAATGAGCAGTCTTCTCTGATGTGACTTACAGCCTCAGAAACCTGCTTGGAGGGACTTGCTTTGGTTCTTTTCCTATATGGGCAGTGAACTAGTGTGAATGACAGACACAGTTGAATTTAAACTCACTATTTTATAGACGAAATCGACCTATCTTTTAGAGGGAAAGCTAGGTCTTGGGACCTGGCTCCACCTGCCTACTAAAGTAGGAAGGATGCCATTATGGGAAAATTACATCATTCCCAATCAAATAACATTGCTCAAAATTTTTATTTCATTCATTAGCCATGTGAAGAAACTCCATTTTTTATGGTCTTTATTTGTAAGGAAAGGTTACTTTTTTGCACATTTGGGTAGTTTCTAAAGTTTAGTTGATCCTGTCAAACAATTCTTTTTAACCTTTTATTATTTCCTTTTTTGAATTGAATTTTAAATATATATAAATCGGCCCAAATTATACTTATTTCTTTGTTGATGAATAAGCTTTTCATACTTTTCCCCTTGATGATATTTTAAAAATTGGTCAGATTTTTCGTATACTTTATTTGGAAGACAGAATTACTAAAGTTCAAAAGTACTTTTTTTCCCTTGAGTACGTTATATCTAGAATAACTTTTGCTATTGTTTCCCCATTTATCAAGTGTTTTCAATTATACTTTATGTCCTAAGAGTAGAGTTGTAATCATATTCATGCTTGTATTCTGCTTCAGTAGACAATACCTTAGAAAGAAAGATCCTAATTAGTAGATGAAAGTTATGCTCCCAGTACCAACTGCATTTATTTTTAATTATCTCTCTCTTTTTAACATGAAATATTGCCC
Source organism: Elephantulus edwardii (assembly GCF_000299155.1). Taxonomy (NCBI): domain Eukaryota; kingdom Metazoa; phylum Chordata; class Mammalia; order Macroscelidea; family Macroscelididae; genus Elephantulus; species Elephantulus edwardii. The sequence continues at coordinate 28,071,303 of NW_006399769.1, forward strand.
TGTATTCTGAAGAGCTAGTTAAGGAATTGTTAGTCTGTAACACGTTTAATGGGGATATGTAGGAAAATGTTTGAAGTGGGATTCCCCCTGAAAAAAAAAAAGAACATTGAGAATCAGGTTAGAAGCATGTTATTAAATACCTGAATGTTAGGCTTTTCTTATGAAATTAATAGGTGGTTTTTCTGTTGTGAATTGTAAAAATGTGTTTGTTCAAGCCTAAGGTTGTATTTCATAAGATGACTGAATTATGTATTTAAAGTGTTAGAGATTGCACATTAAGAAGACTTCAGTTTCTTATTGGAGAAGTTTGCACTTGCTGCTTCCATTTTCTTGTACATCAAATTGTCTTAAATACTTGTAAATTCAACTTTGACTCTTGAAATGAATCATGCTAAATGTATGATTTATTCTAATTATCAATTCACTGATTGGCATTTTGTTTGTTCTTATTCTACTTATTAATTATGGAGCTTGTGATTCTGTTAATTTTCTTCAAGATAACATTTCTTTTCCTTCCTTAGACTGTGTTTTCTCTCTATTTTTCCCATTTTTGGCTCATTTTCCTTTGAGACCCAAGTCATGTTTTTTTCTCCATGTTTATATCCTGGAAGTCATGTTTTTTTCTCATCTGTCTTGTTATCACTCTATACACACTTACATAATCTCTTACCCATTATCTTGTCTTTAATTACTACTTTAATTAGATGACTTCCCAGTTTGTTTCTGTCCTTGACCCCTTTTGCTGAGCTTAAGACTCTTAGTCCCTAAGTGCCAGCTGGACATCTTTACCAGGGCTCCTAAAACTTATGTTTAAAATAAAACTCTTCATCTTAGAATAAAGTTTGTGGGTAGTTTTTTGTTTTGTTTTGTTTTTAGTTCTATCACTGGTACTACCATGATCAAATCCTCATTTTTAGTCATTATTGATTCTTTCACTTGCACAACTCCAGTTTATTTAAAAACAAATTTAAACTTTGATAAATACAGCTTGGCAAATTCTGACTTAATATTTAAGATGGTTGTTTTATTACTTATCCTTTTATAAACAAAATTGGGTGAAGCGTAGAGTTTGGTCAAAGTTTTTTGGTTTTTTTTTAAAATAGAAGTTTTATGGTAGTGGTTGTGTCAGTGGTATAACTTAAGATTTAGAGATAACATAAGGCTCTCAGACTCTCCTGATGATTATTTGGGGATATGAGATGATGTATTATTTCGGCTTATTAATCCAAGTATTCGTTAGCCTAGGGCACCTTTTATATCAACAGTTTGGCTTCACTGGGTAGGTAGTTCAGTTAGAACAGTTCAAACCGATTTTGGCAAAGTGATTGTACACAGAGGATGGAATTTCCATGTTTAAGTGGGCCTCTTTAGTTTTTCCTCTTTTTACTTTCATGATTTGAATCCACCAGTGACTCTGAAGGAGATAAATGTGCAATCTTTTCTTATGTGACTTAATAGCCTTAGAAACTGGCTGATGGGTTAGCTTTGGTTCAGTTCCAACTTGATGACAGTGAGTGAGTGAGAATTATAGTTGCAGTTGAGTTTAAACTCTTCATTTTATAGAAAAAGGAAACATACTTGCTGTTTAGAGGAAAAGCTAGATTTTAAACCTAGATTGCCTGCCTACTAGAATAGGTAGCAGGCCATGATTTGGCAATTTCATAATTCCCTCATAAGGGCTCTCCCTTTTTTTAGAATTTGTAAACTGGCCTTAAACATGTCACAAGTTTACAAACCCCAAAATAGTATTGTATTGTGATTAACTACATCAAAAGACAATTTGAAAGAAAAATCTGTTGTGAAAAACACTGTATATGAACTTTGTAAGTAAACCAGTATAAAATAAAAAGTTTATTTTTTTAAAACAGACAGTTTAACTCTTCACTTATCTCATGAATAATTGATGAAGTCATTGGAATAACTTGATTTTTTTATTGGACAAAGAAATTATCCAAACTGTTGAGATAATGGAATTTTGTTCATTGAAAATATATTATTAAGTGTTTAATGTTTTCTTTTCTTGTCTTTTTTTATTTAATTTTATTAATTTTAATGAACATTTACAGAGATTTTGGGTTTCCATTCTTTCATTGTTGCACTGTTTTCTCTACCCTCCCCTCCAGTTTGTTGCTCTTTTTTCCCTCCCCCTTGAAAGTCTGTTTTTAATGTTTTCTTTTCTGAGTCAGTCTTTTCTAGAATGTTTTCTTGCTATTTGAGTCTACCTACCAAAAATATCTACCAACGTAATACTTGAAGAAGTGAAGAAAGTAGAAATCACTTCTTACTAATGGAAATATGATACAATTAATTAATTTATAATTTTTCTAAGAAATACTTTCTAGGTTGAATGGCAGATCTTGACAGTTTTTGGTATTTGCCTAAGTGGGAGGTTGTTAGACTAGAGGCTTTTAATTTTTTAAGAAACTGCACCGCTGTTATCCACAATAGACTATCTTTTTCATTCTAGCAGTAGTGGAGGGAGCTCTAGTGGCATAGTGACAAGAAGCTATGCTGCAATACTGAAGGCATGGGGTTCGAGGCCACCAGCTGCTCCACAGGAGAAGGACGGGCAGTCTCCTCTTGAGTAATTAACTGCCTCTGAAAACTTGCTGGAGGTTCAGCCATGGGTTGGTTCCAACTCTATGTTACACAACAACTACAACAACCAGTAGGATAAGGGTTCCAGTTTCCCCATATCTTCAGCAACATTTCTTAATTTTGTTTTTAGAATTTTATTTTGACTATAATTTTGGGAAGGGAAACTCTGGTAGCTTGGTGGTAAGGAATGATATCACTAACCCTAAGTTATGTGGTTCAAATCCACTAGCTCCTCTGTGAGAAAAAGATGGGCAGCCTCATCCCATGTGATTTCATGGATATATGTATTTCATATATTAATATTTAGGCAACCTTACTCCCTGAAAGTGAGTAGAACATGAAGTCCAGAAGATCAAGGCCTATAGCCTTCATTATCGATTGCATTTCAATATCAAGAAAACAAAAATTCTCACCACCAGGCCAATAGGCAGTGTCATAATGGACAGAGAAAGGATTACAGTGTGATTTAATGTCTTTGAAAATCCTCCAGAGGGTCAGCTAAGCATTAATTCTGACTCAATGGTATACAACAACAACAATCATATTGAAAATGAAATAGTATTTCATTGTGGTTTCTAATTTGCTTCTTTCTGATGGCCAGTAACAGAAAACCTCTTTTTGATGTATTTATGAACATTTGATTGCCCTCTTTGATGAAATTATCTATTTAAATCCCTTACTTTGTAGTTGGGCTGTTTGCCATTTTTGTTGTTGCATTGTTGAAATTTTGTGTATATTTTAGTTACTAGATTTTTAGGTGGCAATTAGATTTCAAAAATTTCTATAAAGTCAGTTGTTGTTATTATGTGCCATCGAGTTGTTTGCGACTCATAACGACCCTATGTACAAGAGTCTAAATGCTGTTCTATCCTGTGCCAACCTAGTCATCTCAAATGCACTTATTCCCACTGCTCCAGTCACAGAATTGATCCATTTCAGCGAAGGTCTTCCTCTCCTTTGCCGCCCCTCCACTCTGCCAAAAATGATGTCCCTCTCCAAGGACCACCCTCCTTGCAACATGCCCAAAGTATGTCAGACGAATCTTCAGAATCCTTGACTCCAAGGAGCATTCTGGCTTCACCTTCTGCAGGACAAACCTGTTTGTTCTCCTAGCAGTCCATGGTATATTCAACACTCGTCTCCAGCACCACAGCTCAAAGGCATCGATTCTCTTTCTGTCCACTCTATTCACTGTCTAACTCTCTGATGCATAGCACGTAATTGTGAAGACTATAGCCCGGATCAGGTGGACCTTAGTCTCTAGCCTGACGTCATTGCTCTTCAGTACTCTTGAGATGTCTCTCACAGCCGACTTTCCCAGTGCAATTCGTCTCTTGATTTCCTGGCTGCTGTTACTAAGAATGTTGATTGTGGAGCCAAGCAAACTAAAACTGTTAACTACTCAATCTCTTCACCATCCATGCTGATGCTGCCAATTGGCCCCAGTGGTGAGAATCTTTGTTTTCCTGATGTTGAGCTTCAATCCATATCGGATTTATCTTTTCACTTTTTTTAGTACAATCTTTTGCTAAAAAGTAATTCGGTTCTTAGGAAGTCTCATTTATTTCACTTTTTCTTTTTGGTTTAAGTAATCTATTAAAATTATGCATAACAGTGTTGCTGTTGCATTTTCTTCTAAGACGTTTATGGTTTTAATTTGAAATGTTTAGCTGCTTAATCAATAATTAAATTTTGAATTTGTTTTTGTGTATGATGTGTGATATGAATCCTATTATTTTTCTTCATCTCACTTTAAGTTTACCAATACCATTTATTCAGAAGGCTGTTGAAATTCTTAGCATAAGACATAAGAGACATGTACTATTGTAAATTAGTGAACCAGGGAAAGCAACAAAAATATCTGCGAATAGAGGATTATTAGGTAAATTATGGTGTGCTTACGAATGAGAGGTTTCAGTGGAGGTACCTGGCTAAGTCAGTAGAAAGAAAGGCCTGGTGATCCACTTCTGAAAAACTGGTTAGCAAAAACCCAGTGAAACCCAAGAATCCATTTCTATTGTTCATTGTTTTTCACTAGTTGGACGCTCACTTGAACATAGCTAACATGAATGAATTTTTAAAATGTTGAATGATTGAAATAATTTGTGGAAGGACATTTACAGTGTATTGTGATGTTGTAGTGTTTTGCACGTTATAGACATGCAAAGCATTGTCTTCTTTATCTGTATAACATGAATACATATATGTTGTTGTTGTGTGCTATTGAGTCAGAACTAATTCATAGCTGATCCTCCGGCGGGATTTCAGAGGCAGTTAATTACACAGGAGGAGATTGCCCATCACTGCGAATTCATTCATGTTAGCTATGTTCAAGTGAGCGTCCAACTAGTGAAAAACAACGAACAATAGAAATGGATTCTTGGGTTTCACTGGGTTTTTGCTAACCAGTTTTTCAGAAGTGGATCACCAGGCCTTTCTTTCTACTGTCTTAGCCAGGTACCTCCACTGAAACCTCTCATTCGTAAGCACACCATAATTTACCCAATAATCCTCTATTCGCAGATATTCTCACCACTGGACCAATTGGCAGCATGAGGATGGATGGTGAAGAGATTGAGATTGTACACAGCTTTAGTTTGCTTGGCTCCATAGTCAACAGTCTTGGCACCAGCAGCCAGGAAATTAAAAG
>NW_006399769.1:28078157-28096584 GCF_000299155.1 Elephantulus edwardii
GGGTAGAGAAAACAGTGCAACAATGAATGAATGAAAACCCAAAATTTCTGTAAATGTTCACTAAAACGAATAAAATTTAGTAATAGTAAAAAGAAAGAGTTACCTCTAAGAAAGGTATGTGATGAGATCAGTAGTATATACATAGTTGTTACAGTACTCATTTATTTTCTAATATTTAAACATGCATAAAAGTATATGGTAGGGGAAAAAAGTATATGGTAGAAGAAGAGGAGGTAAATAGTATTGACATCTTCTCAAGGAGCTTTACCATTAAAAGCAGAAGAAAAGACTTGGTGGTTGGAGGAAAATTTTTTCACATTACTATAGCATATCTGCATACTAATGATCAAGTAAAAAGGGATTAGTTATTTCAGCAACAGAGTAAGCAGGATAAAAGAATGTGCTAAAGTAATGTGTTCAGTTTTTGGTAGGAACAAAGACATTTTGTTGAAATAGAGAAAACAGAAAACGTACTGGAAAGATGAAGTAGTTCTCTTTGAATTTAGGGTGACCAATGTGCAGTTTTGTTTAGGACTGAAAAGTTTTTTAGAGTGCAGAGTGTTACTAAAACTGATGAAGTTCTGGGCAAACTGGGGAGAATTTGTTTTGGAAGAAGTGCAAACCAGGTGCTTCTTGGAGGCATACTTTGGGCATGTTGTCAGGGGGAGCTAGTCCTTGGAAAAGTAAAGGATTGGTGAACGAGAGGAAAAGCCTCAATGAAATGGATTGACACAGTGCCTATAACAGTGTTTTTGAGTGTATCAGCGATCATGATTGTGGTGCAGCATAGGGCAAGATTTTAATCTGTTGTTCCTAGGATCTCTATGAGTTGTTACTGACTCAGTGACACCTAATATGTTGTTGGTATTAGGTGCTGTGGAGTCAAATATGACTCATGGTGGCCCTGTGAACAAAAGATCTGAACCCTGTCCTATCATATGTCAACCTCACATTTCTTGAGCCCATTGCAGCAGTCACCATGTCAGTCCACCTGGTTGAAGGTCTTCCTCTCTTTTGCCGACCCTCCATCCTTTCCAGTTTCATATCCTTCTCCAAGGAATAGCTAATAACAACAGTTTTATTGATAAAATTAAAAAAACCCAAAAACTACCTGATAAGAGTGAGAAGAATAAGGAATTCTTGAGATTTAAGGTGATAGAGTTGTCCAAAGATTCTGTCCTAAATATGGGAAACCGATTGACTAGAGTGATGTGATTGGATTTTTGAGCCTTGCTCGAGAGATGTGAAAGTAATACTCGTGAGTTCTAAAAACTTAAATTCATTGCCTTTGAGTCAGAACTAACCCAAAGTGAATTTTTAGTGGCTCTAAATCTCAGTGGAGCAGAATGCTTATCTTTCTCCCACAGATCAGTCGTTGGATTCGAACTGCCTGCTTTCATTCAGATGGGCAATTCAGTTCCTTACCTGCTAGGCCACCAGAGCTTTCTAGTTAATATGATTGCATTTCTTTCCGATTCCATTCAACTATTGGGTAGAGGCATCAAGAGACGATGCTGAATTATTTTTAATTGGGGGTGGACTGTGATGAAAGGAATGAAGAGCAATCAGAGGAGTGAGGCTATTCAGAAAGAAGTAATTCTGGCTATGAAGTGTTGAGTCTTGAACTGGGTAAGAAGTGAAGAAAAGAGAGATGATGAAGGATAGTGAAAGAAATGGTGGGTCAGCAAACTTTTGGAAGTACATTTGAAAGAAGAGAAAGAACCTAAAAATTGAGAATTTTGAAATTATGTAGTTATTGGTAGTGGTTTATATAACATTATGGAAGTGGCAGGGGGCTGAAGTGAGTTGGAAGAAAAGGTTGTGCAGTGTAAGAGTGATTGCTTCCATGGGTTTCATTTTGATCATTAAGGCTGGTTTAGGTGCTCTTAACAAAATATTCACTTAGTTATTTTCTTCTGCTGTGCTTGTATTTGTCTGCTTCCTGCTTTTTTTTGTTTGTTTGTTTAAACACTGTTTCAGATTGTAGATGATGTCCCTGAACAGGAATGATGATAGATAGATAGATAGATAGATAGATAGATAGATAGATAGATAGATGGATAAAAGGAAATACTGTTTAATCATGACTATCTATGCCTTAATGAGCTCTGGTGACTTGATAGAAGAGTTGTGCTGTCAGCTCAGAGGCAGGCAGTTTGACTCCACCAGCTGCTGCAGTGGAGAAAGGCATTTTCCTTTCATGGGATTTTACAGCCTCTGAATACCTGATGGACAGTGAGATATGTCAGTCCCAACATGATGGCACATAACAACAATAATATAATTTGCTATCATATAGACTTTGTTGTTTTTGGTGTTGTGTACCATCAAGTCGCCTGTGACTCAAAGCAACCCTGTGGACAACAGCCCTAAACCGTGCTCTATATTGTGCCAGTCTTACTGTCTCTGACACACCTACCCCCATTATTGCAGTCATTGAATCAATCCATCTCATCAAGGGTCTTCCTCTTATGCTGTCCTTATACCCTCCCAAGCATGATGTCTTCAAGGACTCTTCCTATCATGCAACATGCCCAGAGTATGTCAGATGGAGCTTCAGAGCCTTGCCTCCAAGGAGCATTCTGGTTTCATCCTCTCTAGGATGAACCTGTTTGTTTTTTTAGCAGTCCATGGTATATTTCATACTCTTCTCCATCATCACAGTTCAAAGGTATCAATTCTCCTTCTATCCTCCCTAGTCATTGTCCAGCTCTCTGATGCATACCAAGTGATTGCAAAGACCATGACCTGTATCAGGCACATCTTAATCTCCATACTGACCTCATTGCAATACTTTGGAGAGATTTCTGACAGCACACTTTCCCAATGCAATTAATTTTTCTTATAGTTGGTAAATTTAAACATTAATATTCAAGTTGTTAATGCCATTGCATTGCTTTGCTGATATCATATTCCATATTTTTATTTTTGTAGGACCTCAGCTGAATGCACAGCTAGAAGGCTGGCTTTCACAAGTACAGTCTACAAAAAGACCTGCTAGAGCCATTATTGCACCGTAAGTTTTAAGAATCTTTTCTCATTGTTAAGAATCTCATTGTTGTTAGTAAAGAACGAGCATCCATAGGTTGAAATGAAAAGTAAAAAACAAGTGCTGTGTTGACCTGAGGAAATTATAGTCAGAATTTTAATTCCAGTGACTTTCACTTTAACAAAATAATAAATTATTACTTTATTTCCTCAGCTGAAATAATTTCAAAACTTATTTTTGATAAAAGATATTAAAGAAGATAGTTATTTAAATTAGGTAAAATTGATGATTTGAGTAATAATTGGTATTAAAAAGTTCCAGTCCAGAAACTCTAGGAACTTTAATAAATGTTGATAGTTGTAGTGAGGCTTCAGGCCTTTTGTTCATAGCATTTCTATGAGTCATACTCAGCTCAAAGGCAGTCAACAACAAAAACAACAACATGTGTTAAACATAACATGGTCCAACATGGAGCAGTAATCAAATGTTTGGAAGTGGGCATAGTTGCATTTTAAATGAGAAAATTCTGTGATTTTGCCTTTGGGTGTGTTGTGTATGAGTTCAGTTAGTTTTGATTTGGTTCCAGTACTAACTTTCAAAACACATTATTTTATCATAACATTTTTCTGAGAAGAGTAAAGGTTGTAGTTTATTCCATTTCTCTCAAAGTAGCATCTTCTTAAGTGACATCTGTTGAATTAATATTGGTGCCTTGATAATAATAATAGACAACTATTTATAATGAATATGTAGACTAAATGAATAAATATACCTAAAGAGATAAGCGCAAGGTTGATACATAAGCATATCATAGATGCTAGCTGGTTTATTTATCAAATATTTTGGTAAAAATTTCATTGGCGTGATCTCACTAAATTCTGGAACTTGAGTCCATCACTTAGAAGCTATGTGATGTGCAAGATATATTTAATCTGTCATGCCTTTATAGCTTCACTGGTAAAATTGGAGTAGTAACTTCTTACATTTTTTTTTTTGTTTTGAAGGATTAAATAAGCAAATCTGTATACAATATTTAATGCAGTGCTATGATATTATGGATTTAATCATTCAGCAAATAATATACCTGATTAAATGCCAGTTGCTCTTCTTCATGCTGCTTTTTTAATCAAAATTCCTACTGTGATGTTGTGGTTATTGGTATATTCCATCAAGTCAACTCTAACGATGACTGTGAACAACAAATCTGAACCTTGCCCTATTTTGCTCCATCTTCACCGTCTCTGACATGCCCGAGCCCATTGTTAGAGTCACTGTGTCAGTTCAGCTTGTGGAGGATCTTCTCTTTTTCTGACTCTCCACCTTTTCCAGCATATCATTTCTAGAAGATTGGCCCGTCCTAACAGCATGTCCCAAAGTATGTGAGATTGATTTTCACCGTCCTTTCCTCTGAGGGGCATTGTGGTTTCATTTTCTCCGAGACAGACTTTTCACCCCCTTCTTTTTTTTTTCTTTTGGCATTCTATGGGATAGCCAGTACTTTTCTCTAACACTACAATTCTAAGTCACTGATTCTTCTTTCATCTTTATTCATTGTACAACTTTCAGATGCATAGGAAGTGATTGAAAATACCATTGGTTAGATCACATGCCCTTAATCTTTAAACTGACATCCTTGCTCATTAGCACTTTGGAGAGGTCTTTGACAACAGTATTTCCCAATGGAAAATGTATGTTGATTTCCTGAATGCTGCTACTGTGGATGTTGGTTGTGCATTCATGGGAAATGAAATATTGACAATTTCTATTTTTTCTCCATCTATCATGGTGGTTTCTGTTGGTCAAGTGGTGAGGATTTTTGGTTTCTTGATATTGAGATATAATCCATAAGAAAGGCTGTAGTCTTTGATCTTCTTCAGTCAGTGCTTCAAGGCTTCTTCATATTTTGCAAGCAGAGTTTTGTCATCAGCATAATGCAGATTATAGTTGAGTCTTCACCCAGTCTTGAGGCCAAATTAGTCTTTATATAGTCCACTCTGGATAGTATCTCATCACTCACACATGGTCCTTTAGGTTGGCCCTTGAAATGTTCTTTTTGAATACAAATGTAGCACTCTTTTTCTTCAATTTGTCATTCCTGGCATAATAGATCATATGATTGTCTGGTTCCGAGTAGTCAATACCAGTCCGTCATGGCTTAGGATGCCTAGGATGTTGCTTTTTATGTATTCATTTTAAATTTTTTTTTTTTTACAAGCAGGAGGGGAAGGCCCTCTATGAGGTGGATTGATTCAGTGACTGGGGTAATCGGGATGGGTGTGTCGGAGGCAATGAGATTAGCACAGGATAGAGCAGGGTTTAGTGCTGTTGTACATAGGGTCGCTATGAGTCACAAACGACTCAACGGCACATAACAACAACAGCAACAGTTCTTCTAGGTTTATACTTATGTACATTCTATGTTCCAGTTTTTAGTAGATGTTTGCATTTGTTTCCCCTCATGTTTTAATGTCTTTCAATCTGAAGGATTCAACTTATGGTACTATATTGAACTACTACTCTGATAGTATTTGCGTTTTAGTACTTGAGGAAAAATGTGGTAAGAAATAGAAATATATTCTGTATTATGTTCTTACAGGTACCAAGAATAATAAGGTAGAAAAAGGAGAGAGAATAACAGTAAGGGTAGGATGTTATTCTTTTATTCTTGATGGATAATAAAGTAAGACCTGATTATGCAACACTTGAGCCTGAGTGGTACATGAGAGAGAGCAATATTATGCAGACAACTGGGGAAAGAGGGCTTCAGACTGAGTAATGGCAAACATAAAGGCAAAAAATATGCTTGTTGTATTTGGGGGAAAGCCAGGAAGCCAGTGGATAGAGTGGCATTTAAAAGAAGTAGGAGATATTGGCAGTTGGAGGCTAGATCATGAAGGAGGTCACTGTAAAGTCTACTATGTATTTTGACATGACAAACCATGAGACATTTAAAGCAGAAGAGTGACATGATGCTGTTTAGGCTTTAAAAAAAATTACCCTGGTGCTGTGTGAACATTATAATACGTGGGAACACAGAGTCCAGTTTAAGAGGCTTATTTGAATAGCTTAGAAAAGAGATTACATGGTGGCTTGGGGTTGGGGATAGAAATAGGGTGATGAGAAGCAGTGTGTTAGAGATATATTTCAAAGGCAGAACTGACAAGATTGATGAAGAGTCAAAGATAATTTAAATTTTGACCAGAGTAACTGGAAGAATAGAGTTGCTTTTATACTGATAAGGAGATGTAGTGGAGGTCTAAAGTAGATTTAGAGGATTTTAGGTAAAGTCTGGGTTGGTTTTGACAGTGTTATTGTAGAGATGCTTATTAGATATCCAAGTAGTTTGTTGTTGTTATGTGCTGTCGAGTCACTTGCGACTCATAGCGACCCTATGTACAGCAGCCCTAAACTCTTGTCTGTCCTGTGCCAATCGCGCTGTCTCTGACACTCCCATCCCAGTTACCCCAGTCACTGAATAAATCCACCTCATAGAGGGCCTTCCCCTCCTGCACTGTCCCTCCACCCTCCCAAGCATGATGTCCTTTTCCAAGGACCGGTCTCTCCCTACAACATGTCCAAAGTATGTTAGATGGAGCCTCAGAATCCAAGTAGAGGTTTCGTATATATAGGTCATCACATGTATAAGTTCTGTGTACAAGGAAGAAAGGCCAGGCTTGAGATAGAAATACAGGTTTTACTGGTTTATTGGTCTACATACAGATACATTGTATCATGTAGAAGTGATACCTGTTCCAGAAGCTAAAATAAATTTAGAAAAAGGAAGAGATTCTTTAGAGGCTAGGATGAAGAGGAGCATTTGCAAAGGAAGTTAATTATGAAAGAAGGAGCTAGTATAGAAGGAAGAAAACCAAGAGTGTTTCCAAGAGGCCATAGAGAAAATTAGGTCAATGGGGAGAAAATGATTGTGTCATTTGCTTCCTGTTGGTCAAAGAAAGACTGTGAATTGATAATTGAATTTTGCAGTATGGAGATCACTGATCTTGATAAGCACAGTTTCTGTGAGGTGGTTGTAATGAAAACGTGTGGTTAAGAGAGAATGAGAGGAGAAGAGAATGAAGAACAGCAAGAGTTGGTGTTTTATTGCTGCCAGTGAGTCATCCTTTATTTATTTTTTAATTTGAATGTAAGTTTACAAATATGTTAGATATTGCAAGAAGCTCTACTGCAATCCCAAAGGCACACAGTTCGAGGCCATCAGCTGCTCCTCAAGAGAAGGATGGGCTGTCTTCTCCCATGTGATTAACTCTCTGAAAATCTGCTGAGGGCCAGCTATGCATCGATTCCAACTCTATGGCACACAACAACAACAGCGCCTTTTAATATCATTATGTATCTGGACTAGGAGTAAGGATGCCATGTATGTTTGAGACATTCTGATAGAGCCAGGTAGACTAAATGGTTTTAAAGGTACACATGAGTAGGCAAGATATCATATTTCTGATGTGATTAAAAATAAAACTGAAACTCAGTGCTTTTGTGTTGTTCTGACTTATAATGTACCCTCCATTGGATTTTCAAAGCTGTAAATCGCAGTGAAAGTAGACTGCCCGGTTGTTGATGGGGTAGCAGAACAAAGAGAACCAGAAATATTAAGATCTGAAGTAGGTATTAGGAGTCTGAGACATCACTATTAGAGTCTGAGGCACCAGGTTGATCAAGACATAATGGGATAAAAATCAGATCTGATAAAGGTAGTAAAGGTAGTGTTCATATTAGTATAGCATGACAGCAGAATTGAGTGTGCCAAACCAAACAAAGAAAAATCAAGTCAAACCTACTGCTTTTGAGTTTATTTGGCTCAAAGCAGCCTCTATTGAGTGTATAGATTTTAAATCTTCACAGGAAGAGATTGCCTGTTCTTCTCCTGTGGAGCACCTAGTAGATTTGAACTGCTTGCAGCACAACACAGAACAGATTATGTCAACATAGTGCCATAAATAAAAGAAGTATTCTTATTTTCTTCCACTTCCTAAACAACATGCCTCTGGAAACTCTATAAACTTTGATAAATGTTGATAGTTGTAGAGGGGCTTCAAGCCTTTTGTTCATAGGGTCGCTATGAGTCATGCTTGACTCGACGGCAATCAGCAACAACAACAACAATCAGAATAGGGTTGTGAGAATATTATTATATTGAATTAATTGAATAGGTTCCCTTGACAGAGGTAGAAGAATAAACGAACTCATTGTTGTTAAGTTGAAACCAACTAATACTTGACCCACTAGTGGGTTTTTTGGAGGCTTTACATCACACAGGAGGAGATAACTAATCTTTCTCTCATATAGCTGCCGGTAGATTTGCTCCAGATTGCCATCTTTGGGTTAGTAGTGTAACTCTCTATGGATTAGGCTGCCAGAACTCCCTATGAGAACAGAAGAACTGCCATTTATCTGACCACTGCAGTCTTTAGTGATTTAATCATGTTTTTTAGTGTATGTGTCACATGGTTTAGCGCCTATTTAAATGTATCACTCACTTGTATTGCTGTTAATTATGTATGTGAATGTATTTCTTTATTAATGTTTTGAAGTAAGTTGAGGTGAAGACTGTTAAAAAATATAGCTCTACTGTGTTATGATGAATATACAACAATGCATATATTTAAAGTATATTTTGACATATGTGAGTCTGTCACTGTAGATAAAGTAATGGGATATATTTATCAACTCTAAAATTTCTAAAATATGCACTTGCATTGTTCTTTTATTCTACACCTCTCTATGCCTCCTTCTTGTGTCACTGTGGATTAATTGGCATTTTCTAGAGTTTCATGTAAAGGGAATCATTGCATAAGCTCTTTTTGTTTGATTTCTTTAATTGAGGAGAGTTTGATTTTTTGGGGTGTGACAGTAGTCAATTACTTTATTACTGAGAAATACTGTATAAATACTTAACAATTTGTGTATTATTTCTATTATTGATGGTTATATGGTTGCTTACTTTTTTTGGCTATTACATATAAATCTAGTAGGAACATTTAAGTATACATTTTGGACATAAACAACAACACTGCTTAGGACTGTTTCTTAGTTGTCTAATGTTGCAGTAATAGATGTCCCAAGTGGCTGGCTCAACCAAATAAACATTTATTCTCTTGCATTTTAAGAGTCTAAAGTCCAAATTTAGGATGTCACCCGTAGAGAAAGACACCTCTCTTTTGATTGTGGAGGAGAGTCTTCTTTTTGTTTAGCTATAGGTCCAGTGTTCCAGTGTTGCCTGGAGACCTCTAAGTATTCTTGGCCTTCCCTGGTATCAAGGAGCTATATTTCTCTGGGGTCCGAGTTCATAAAGACACACTTGATCGCTTGGTGATTACTTCTAGAGGGTAGTAAGGTTCCTCCTTATTTTTCCTCCACTTTTATCTCTAGTGAGATAAAAGGTATTACAAACCACATCCGAGAACTTCCCTTACATCCAGCTAATGCTGGATGGGGTGAGGAAATGTTACATTCCACTTTTAATAATCCTACAACTATTTGATTTAATGGATCTTGAGGGATCATTATGGATCATTACTTAGCCTCCACATTTTGTCATTATATAGATGATACATAATTTTGAGGGACACACTTCAATCCATGACAGAATAGAATGGTAAGGTGTATGCTTAACATTTTAAGAAATGGCCTGTTTTCAAAAATAGTACTATTTTCTGTTTCTACGCTATATGATGTCTGGTGGTTTAATGGTAAGGAGGTGCACATGGTTTGAATACACCAGCTGTACCATTGGAGAAAGATGGGTAATCTTCTTGGTGCAATTTACTGCATCTGAAAATCCACAGAAGGGTCCTCTGTAAGTTGATCCCACCTCTACAGCACACAGCAACAACATTGTGTGATTGAGAGCTTTGGTGGCCTAATGGTAAAGTGATGCACTGCCAACCCAAAGGCATATAATTCTAATCCACTGACTGGTCTGTGAGAGAAAAATGGTCATTCTCCTCTCATGTGATTTATAGTCTTGGAAAATTCACTAGCTAGTCAGCTGTGGGTCCACTCTGACTCAGTGGCACAGAGTAACAACAAAACATTGAGTATTTCAGGTCTTCATTCTTTAATTTTAGACATTCTAGTGGATGTGTAAATTATTATACTTTTAATTTGCATTTCCCTTAAAATAATGTTGACCATCCCTTCATATGATTATTTGCCATCACAATTTATACTCCCTTGAAGTCTCTGTTCACATATGTTATCAAATTTTTAAATATTGGGGTTTATTGAATTTTGAGAGTTCTTACATAATTTTTAACAGATACATGCTTTATAAATGTTTTCTCACAGTCCATGTTTTGTTTTTTCAGTATACTGAGCATCTCTTAGGAATAACCATCAAAGGAAATGTCTCTCTAAATTTATGAAAATATAGTGAGTCAAGAAAGAAAAATGAAATCAGCAAACAAAAGTTAATGTATCGGTGATACTCAAACAACAAAATACTGAGATAGAAATGATGAAACAAAGGACAGAGTAGAAGAGAGAGAAAATGAAAGAGTAAGACATAGTAGTCCAGATTAGCTGCTGTTCCACCAAAGATGCAGAAGGAAGTGAGTTGTTTTAAGTTTGATCTGACTTTATTTCTTTTTGGTTTAATTCTTTAATAATCTGTCAGTGTTACTGAGGAAGAGTATGTAAAATTAATATATTTTTAATGTTACATTAGCAATTTCAGATTAGCTAGAGATTTCAGCTTTGTCTTTCTGATTAAAATAACTTCCAAATAATTCTCAAGTATAAAATTGGAGAACACAATGCAGAAAGTATATATTCCCTACAACCTCCTTGGAAAGGGATATCATGCTTGGAAAGATGGGAGGGTCAGTGAAGGAAAGGAAGACCCTCAAATGTGATGGATTGTCTTGGTGTCTCTAGCTATGTGCTCTAGTGCCAAAGTGGGTGAGGATAGGTCAGGATGCAGGCTGCCTGTTCATAGAGTGGCTATGAGTTGTACTCAGCTCGATGGCTCCTAGCAACAGCAACAACAACAGTAATAATATCAGCTTCCAAAAGCTGCATCACTGTCTTTGTTGTCTTTTATATATATATATATTATTTTTTATTGGGAAAAACATATTGGGGGTACAAGGAGATGAGCGTTTGGGGCAGAAGGGTGAGGATGGGCCAGGATGCAGTTGCAGAGCTGCACAGTTTGGTCGGTGGGGGGAGCAGGTGAAGGAAATGATGAGGGTCCAGTGGGGACCAGATGCTACAGAGGAATGACAAGTATTTTCCAATAGTAATTAAGCCAACTGTCTTATTGATTTGGGCTTTGTTGTCTTTTGATCTATGTGTTTGATCTGTTATGTTTGCTGTAAGTACCTTTCTTTCAGAAAGTTTTTCCCCAGAATACCTTGGTCCTTAATCTGATGATTAAATTTTAATAAACTTTTCTTTTGTAGCCATGCAGGATATACGTACTGTGGGTCTTGTGCTGCCCATGCTTACAAACAAGTGGATCCATCAATTACGTAAGTAATACATTTAAGTATTTTTTAATAGGAAAAAGTTTAGTACTTAATGGATATAAATACTGCTTTTCTTTTCCTTGTTTCTCATTGTTACTATGTACTAGATTTCATTTGGAATTTGTAATTAGATTTTTGTCACTTTTAAGGAATCAATTTTTATAAAGATGGTTGTAAGACTTAATTAGGAAAAGCTTTAATACTGTTTTCCTTATCAGAACATGTATTATTTATTTGATAAAATGTTTATCAACATTGTGTGGTTGATAAAATGTTTAGTTCAGGAAATATTAAAAAGGTTCAATTTTTTTTCTAAAAAAAGTTTAAATACTTTTGTTCAATTTTCCCAACAAAAGAGATGACTGACAATTTTAAAGATTAATTATTTTGAAGTTGAAAATTCTATATTGTACTTACTAAGTTATAGACAGTGCAAGAATTTCTCATTGACAAAGTTCCTGGAAATATTTTAGAATCTGGCAATGAATTTAATAAGGTTTTGAAACAAATTCTGATAATTCAATGATACCTCAGAAGTTGAGCTTAAAATTCCTCACCTGGGAAATTGAAGGTGATTGAGTAATATACTTCTCTCTAAATTGAGAAACTTTTGAAGGGTGACAGAAGAAGAATTGATGCCTTTGAGCTGTGGTGTTGGAGGAGAGTACCAAAAATCCTATGCATAGCCAAAAGAATGAAGAGAGTTCTCTTGGAGATAAAAAGTGTGGTCAGAATGCTACTTAGAGGCAAAGATGACAAAGTTTCATTGAACATACTTGGCATATTTCCAGGAGAATCTATTAGAGAGGGATATCATGCTTGGGAAGGTGGACAGTCAGTAGAAGAGAGGAAGATCCTTGATGAGATGAATTAACACAATGTAGTAACAGGGTCAAATGTGTCAGAGATGATGAGGGTGGCACAGGTTAGAACAGAGTTCAGATCTCTTGTTCAGGGGGTCACTATAAGTTGTACTCTATTTGTTAGCACCTAACAACTACAACAACAACTGGAAGAAGTCGAGTTTATTACTTGGCTTGCTGACTAGTATTTAATTTCAGGATATGGTTTGTATTGTCAGAAGAAATACATTGTATGGAAGATAAAAATGATCTTTTTTAAAAAATTATTTTGTTAGATGTTGACTGTTAGGAGATGTTACATGCTGACCTGTTAGGCAAGGCTGTAGTAGTAGGCAATGTGAAAGAGTTATTTAAAAGAACAGTCGACCCTCTATGAGGTAGATTGATTCAGTGACTGGGGTAATTGGGGTGGGTGTGTCAGAGACAGTGAGATTGGCACAAGACAGAGCAGAGTTTAGGGCTGTTGTATATAGGGTTGCTATGAGTCGCAGGCGACTTGACGGCACATAACAACAACAAGAACAAGAACAAGGTATTTGTTGAACATTTTTAGACCAGAAAGTTGCTCCTCTTGGATTTTCCAAAATGTTCTTTGCACAATGTGTGTCATACTTTTTAAAAAAAATTATTCTTAGCATGTTTTTAATAATGAATACAATATAATATTGTCCAGTTAATGAGATTTTGGTAGCTATCCCTTGTTTATGATGTTTGAAGAGATCTTTTTGCAAGGTTTTTGGAGCATAGGTAATACGCAGTATTAACTAATTGAATAAGAGCGAACAAAATTAGATTGGAAAAATTTTATGAAGCTACATTTATTTGACCCTGGACTCATAAGCCTGCTGTAATTAAGATTAATTTTTAGAACTGCTTTCCATAAACCTTTCAGTATTTAATAGCATTTTTATTAATCATATGTGTTGAAGGAATACTTCAGGATTAAGTTTGGTTCAGGAATCTGTAGAAGTGGAAAGGTGGAGAGAATGAAAGGAAAAGTAGGAGGGAGGGAAGAAAGAAAGGGAAAGGAAAACTAAGAGGAAAAAGATAAAGGAAATTGGTGAATAGGTGATTACCTGTTTTAACATGTCTTTGGTGGTTAATTCATAATGTACTTATTCCTCATTTATTGATTGGCCCATCTTTTGATATTTCACATTTACAACAACTTTAAGATATTCTTAGTTAGCTCTTTCAGTGGTTCGGTTTCCATGGAGAACTGTGGCCAGACCCAAGGTACTTTGGTGGGCTACCTTGAATTATTTTTGAGAGCCCTTCAAATGACTGGACAAGTGAAGGATGGTGCATGACCTGCTGTGAAGCACCTTTTCCTACTTGCCCTTGATGTCTTGGTTTGTTCCCAGAGGGTACAGGGTAATTGTGTCATGATTTGAGATTGAAGGTGGCTGGGGTAGTTTAACTGAGGGCTCAGAGATAAAAGAGACGCTGGAAGAAAGGTAGAAGGTAGAGCATCATCTGAGGCTGCAGAGCCAAGGTGGATAAAGGACAAGCAGGATTGCTGCCTGACCATCACTACTCTAACCTTCACAGGCTTTTGGTGGAGTGAGAAGGGGGCATATACCACATACTTCTCAAGTGTGCTTGAGGATGCCTGATCAGCAGAGAATGACCTGGTAGAATACTGGCAGTGAGGACAAGACATAGCTTCTGACTCTCGCTTAATTTGAGCATTTAGGGAGCTCTGTTGGCAAAGTGGTAACAAGCTGCACTGTAGTCCCAAGGTACATGGTTTGAATCCACCAGCTGCTCCATAGGCGTCTTGCTCCTATGTAATTTATTGTCTCTGAAAACCTGCTGGAGGGGCAGCTGTGAGTCTGCTTTAACTCATTAGTACTTGGTAGCAACACGTGTGAAAATAAGAGTTGACTCTCTTGCAAGTAGCCATCTCTGTGGATTGCAGTTTCTTGAGAGGGATGGTACCATATGAAGTACATATTTTTTACAAGAGAAGATTACATTCTCTACTAGGAGCTTCCATTTTTACTCTCTACTAATTCTCTATATTAAAGTAAAAATGATCTTTAAAAACTACAAGTTATATCACTTTTTGTGCTTTTAAGTTGTATAATACAAATAAGATTTTAAGAAGACATTATAAAACATGCTGTGGTGGCCTAGTGGCAAAAAGCTGCACTGCAGTCCCAAAAGTGCGTGGTTTGAATCCACCAGATTCTCTGCTGGAGGAAGAGGGACAATTTCCTCCTGTACCTGTCAGATCTGATTTGACAGTACATGCACAAAAATTAATAAAATAAAATTAAATTAAAAAGAAGACATTATAATAGTGGGGAAAAAACCCCCCATGTACAAAATATGCTGCCATGTTGTTGTTAGGTTCCATCAAGATGAGTATGACTCATAGTGATCCTGTGAACAACAAATCTGAACCCTGTCCTTTCTTGTGCCATTCTTGGAATCTCTGACACATTTGAGCCCATTCTGCAGTCACTGTACCAGTCTACGTAGTTGAAGGTCTTCTTCTCCTTTGTATCTTTCAGCCTTCCCAAGCATATGTCCCTTTCCAAGGAATAGCCTCTCCTAGCAACATGCTCAGAGTATGTGAGCTGAAGCATCAGCTTCTTTGCTTCCAAGGATCACACTGTCTGCACCTTCTCCAAGACTTACAAATTTGTTCTTTTGGCAGTCCATGG
Organism: Elephantulus edwardii; assembly: GCF_000299155.1. Taxonomy (NCBI): domain Eukaryota; kingdom Metazoa; phylum Chordata; class Mammalia; order Macroscelidea; family Macroscelididae; genus Elephantulus; species Elephantulus edwardii. Next base: position 28,093,171 of record NW_006399769.1, read on the forward strand.
AATATTCAATACTCTTCTTTAGCACTATATTTCAGAGTCATCTTTTTTTTCTTCTGTCATTCTTATTCATTGTCCAGCTCTCAGCAGCATAGCAGGTGATTGAAAAGACCATGGCTGCCTGAATCAAGCACACCTAAGTCCTCAAACTAACATTATTGCTCCTCATTTTCCAGTGCAATACATTTCCTGATCTGACGGCTGGTACCAAGTGTATTGATTGTGGGTCCAAGTAAGATGAAGTTATTAACAGTTAAATCTTTTCTCCATCTATAGGTCCACCCTATAGGTCCAGTGATGAGAATTTTTGTTTTCTTGACATTGAGATGCAATCCATATTCAAGATTGTAGTCTTTGATCTTCAGCAAGTGCTTAAAGTCCTCACTTTAAGCAAGCAAGGTTGTGTCATCTGCATAATGAAGATTATTGATGAGTCTTCCTCTGATCTTGATGCCACATTATTCTTAATGAGTCTAGCTTCTTGAATGTTTGATCATGAACGCTATCATACTGGCTGGCAATTTTGTTTTTCAAATTGTAATTAGGTTAAGTTTCACAGAACAAATCTTTCCCTTTCAGTAGATCTTAAACATTTTATTTCTTGCAATTGATTAGATGGCATGAGCCATCTAATATTATGTTACCTGACTCCCTGACCCAATTTTTCCTGTTTCTGCTTCTCTTAAGTTATCTTTCCTGGCATCTAAACCTGGACTTAGGGCATATGCTGCCCCTTTACATTCAAGTGGTTGTTGATCTAAGGAGTACTCATATTAAGTACTGCTGTCCCTCTTATAAACTTGACTAATTTTGGTGAAAATTGCTTTGGAGGTAAACTCAGTCACAGGCCTGACTGTGGCTAATGGCCTTGTCTCAGGGGTTCCTACCAGTCTCTATTAGACTAGTAAGCCTGGCCTTTGTGTGTTATTTTTAGTCTTGTTTTTTATTCTTCTCCCACTCTATCTTTTATTATGAATACTTTCAGAATAGTCAGCAGTGGTAGTGGATTCCATCTGTTTTTCTGGTCTCAACATTTGGAAGCTGAGGTTTTCCTGGTCTCTCAATCTTTTGAACTAGTTTGTTTCCATATATCCTTGATTTTCTTCTTTTCCTTTTGTGCTAGATAAGGCGAAACTAGTAGTTTCCCTTGTGTTTTTCCAGTGTCTTCCTTTGCCATGTTGACCTCCCCCTTGTTGTGATGTTTTACCACTCACTCAAATTAGTGTGATCTAACCTCTAGTTAGTGATTTGTCCTTCATTCTGCTCCCACCTCTATGGGAGCTGTGGTAGTGTAGTCTGTAGGGAGCTGTACTGTTAATCTAAAGGCCAGGGTTAATTTGGGGTGCTAACTGGAGCACCTCAGCAGCATGCAAAGGGAGTTACTTTCATATCTGTATATCAAATAAATATCAACATATCATTTGACATCTTATTACACAAAACATACTGTGAACATTGTGATGTGTATATCTATTTCACAAGTTAGCATCCCATATTAATAGTTTAAAAATCTTTTCCCTATTACTCAGACTTTAATTAGCAGGCCAGAATCAGTGTTATTCCGTGGGGGATATCTGAAGTGCAGACCATGCTAGATGAAACTGTCATGGGGGATAATGGAATTTTTGTGCCGTGTTTTAGTTGAAATTTGTTTTATGAAAATATCGCTGTAGTTGTTATAACTAACAGCTGTAGTTTTTATAACAACAAATACAATTTTCTAAGTAAGGCCAAAACACTATGATGATTTACTTTTTCAGTATTCCAATATACAACAATTAGCACTGTCATTTTTATCTAATTAGAGTGATTTACATGATACTGTCTGATCATGCTACGAGCACACAGGCTGTTATTAGTATTCATATAGTTTAAAATGTCTCAAATAAATTGAATGAGCTGCAGGTTTTCTTGTATTATTCTAACCCTGTTGATTAGGACATTTTTCTATACACTGCCCTTCTTGTTGGTTTTTTGATGACACCAATAATGTGGTCTTCCTTAAAGCTTTTATAGATACTATTTTGTTGCTTCTGATGTTTTTATAGGTGCTGATTCTGCCAGATTTTCCTATATTTTAACTATTATATTATGATAAAACAGTATTTAAGAGCCTATTTCAGTAACTTTTTAATTTTTTCAAATTTTTAAGATTATTTGATCATTTATGCATATATTCTTCCCTCTTCCCCTTGTAAGATTGTTAATTGTCATACACATGGTTTCTTGTTTTCCATTCCTTTCTGAATGTCCTTTCTTTTCACCCATTCCAGTGCAATAGTCATTATCTATCCATTCTTTTCCCACTTCGCCCTTTCCCCACTGGTCTCGATCCTGCTGTTACAGTAATGAGTTTATACAGTATTTGTCCCTTTGTGACTGAGATATTTTACTCAGCATACTGTCTTCCACATTGTAGAGTGTTTTACAAGTCCATTATTTTTTATTCTGTTGTGTGAATGTACCATTGTTTATCTGTTTACTTATTGATGGGCATCTGGGCTGTTTCCATTTCTTTGCTCTTGTGCTGTCATAAACATAGATGTGCATGTATCTGTGTTAAAGCTCTAATTTCTTTGGGGTATATCCAATTTGTAGGATTGTTGTTGTTGTTGTTGTTATGTGCCGTCGAGTCAATTGCAACTCATTGCGACCCTATGTACAAGAGCTCTAAATGCTGTTCTATCCAGTGCCAAAATAGCCATCTCAAATGCACTTATTCCCACCTCTCCAGTCACAGAATCTATCCGTCTCATCAAAGTTCTTCCTCTTCTTTGCTGCCCTTCCACTCTGCCAAACATGATGTCCCTCTCAAAGGACAAGTCCCTCCTTGCAACATGCCCGAAGTATGTCAGAGGAAGCTTCAGAATCCTTGACTCCAAGGAGCATTCCGACTTCACCTTCTGCAGGACAAATCTGTTTGTTCTCCTAGCAGTCCATGGTATATTCAACACTCGTCTCCAGCACCACAGCTCAAAGGCATCAATTCTCTTTCTATCCACCCTATTCACTGTCTCTCTGATGCATAGCATGTAAGACTATAGCCTGGATCAGGTGCACCTTAGTCTCCAACCTGACATCATTGCTCTTCAGTACTCTTGAGAGGTCCTCACAGCTGACTTTCCCAATGCAATTCATCTCTTGATTTCCTGGCTGCTGTTACCAAAAGTATTGATTGTGGAGCCAAGTAAACTAAAACTGTTAATTATGTCAGTCTCTTCACCATCCATACTAATGCTGCCAATTGGCCCAGTGGTGAGAATCTTTGTTTTCTTGATGTTGAGCTTCAGTCCATATAGGAGGCTGCAGTCCTTGATCTTCTGCAGCAAGTGCTTCAGGTCCTCCTTCCTCAGTTTCAGCAAGCAGGTTTTTGATGACTCTTCCACCAGTCCTGATGCTACAATTCTCTTCGTATAG
>NW_006399769.1:28098113-28103878 GCF_000299155.1 Elephantulus edwardii
TCCTTCAAAGCAGCCTGAACTTCTTCTTTCATCACCATAGGCTCTTGCTCATATGTTGTTTCATGAGATTCTTCTGTGTCTTCCAATTCCAAATGTTCTGGGATTCCCATTCTTCTCAGAATGATTTGTAGGATAGCTGGGTCAAATGGTATTTATTTTTCTAGCTTTCTTAGGAAGCGTCAAACTTCCCTCCATAGTGGTTTTAATATTTTACATTTCTATCACCAGTATGAGAATTCTGATCTTTCTCCATCCTTACCAGCGTTAGTTGTTTGCTCTTTAATAACTTTTTTGGCAGTGAAGTAGCAATTAAAGAAAAGGAGAAAAATGAAAGAAGTCTTTTCACTCAGTTACTAATAAATGTTTCTGTTTTTTTTAAAAAATAATTTTAATGAGCATTTACAGAGATTTTGGATTTCCATTTATTCATTGCTGCACTTCTCTCCCCCCCCAGCCCTTCCCCCAGTTCGCTCCTCTCTTTTGAAAGTAAATAAATGTTTTACTAAAGAATTTTTTGTTAGTTCCACATAGTCTAAATAAAAAGTATTTCAGCAGTTTACAACTATACCACATTTTATTCTGTGATTAAAATAGAATGATTTAAATATTCTGTATTGTCTGATATGGGAGGAGGTGTAGATGACAACGAGTTATTACAGTAGGTGATACCAGTTTTAATGATAGTACTGCCCAGAATTTGGCATATACTTAGGTACAAATCAAAACCAAATCCACTGTAATTGAGTCTTTTGCAACTGATAGCAACTTTAGTTGGATTCCCAAAGCTGTAAATATGGGATGAAACGTCTTAATTTTTTCCCCAAAGAGAAGTTGGTGAATTTAAACCTTTTGACGTTTCAGTTAGCGCTTCAACATATAACACACTAGACCACCAGGACTCCTTTATACTTAGGATTTTTACGTCTTGTCTTTTAGAAACCCACACAAGGAGTGGTAAGCAAAGAGTGAGAGGTAATCTTCTTTGGGACCTTTTTTCTTTTCTTTTCTTTCTTTTTTTTTTTTTTTCAAAACAAACTCTGGCCAGTTTTATTGAAGGAAAATATTACATGATTTATTTTTCACCAGTCTGTTCTGGCATGCTTCTAATGATATCAGAATCACCTGGATCATTGATAGCCAATGTGCATACTCTGTAGTATTTTCCGCATGCTGTGCCCAGTTCAATATTATTGCCACTGTAGTGATGGATACCAGTTTTGGCCAACATCGCATAGTACTATATTTCAGATTTCCTCAAGGCTGGGCAGTTGTTGGCGAGGATGACCAGCTTGGCTTGTCCTTGCCTGATCATCTTCAGAGTCTGCTTGTACCCCAGCATGTATTTCCCGCTTTTCATAATAAGCTGGAGCCTTGAGTTGATCGACTCCAGGGACTTTTCGTCTTTTTCGCAGCCACCATCTTTTCGCCTTGGGTGCCGGCCAGCCCTCCACCTAGCGCTGCCGACAAAATGGCCGGGGCCTTTTTTCTTTTATTTGAAAGCTCTCCTCTTGCCATGAAACATCTTTTAAAAATTATTTTTGCTCCATTATTTGGAAGAAATAATTAAGTAAATACTTATGAGGACAGACATTTAGGCAAGTTAAGTATTGGGTGCAAAGACTGTACTCATCATTTTAAGAAACTTCATAAATATGAATTCTCTGTGAATATTATATATGACTTGCATTTATGCGTGGGAGAAATAGTTTTTTAGATATTTCTTGATCCCTATAAAAAACCTTTCTTTCATTTGTGTGTTAACAGTGATGATATGCTGTACTGAAAATGACTCTTAAAAGGATAAAGATTTTGCATTAATTAAAGGGAGAGAAAGTGACTTTGTTTCCACATTTAAAATATTCATTTCTCTCCAAAATATCACTATGGCCTTGGTATTTTTGAATTTAGTATTGTAAACATACATTATCTAACTACAGAGAACACATACTATAAAATAATAATACTATAGACCATGTATAGAGAACTCTGGTGGCTTAGTGGTAAGGAGCTGTGTGCACTGCCAACACAAATTCATCAGTGGTTCAGATTCATCAGTTGCTCAGTGGGAGAATGATAGGCAGTCTCCTTCTATGTGATTTATTGTCTGAATACTCACTGGCTGGTTAGTTATGAGTCAGTTCCAAGTGACAGTAAACAACAGCAACATAGGCCATGCATAGTGCTAATTTTCTTCGTGTTGATATATTGCTAATAAAGAAATACATTCTTAGATTACTACTTGTTTAATAAGTATTTTTTTCCTTTACAGTGATACTTAGCTTTCCCGTCCCTTCCTGTTTTTTAGGGGTTCATTACTTTTAAAGATTTTAGATAGTAAGTTACTACCTCTCTTACCCTAAAGACATCTGTTAGTTGAAATATGTCAGTTAGTCTACCATCTATTCCTGGGGCTTTATTTTTTGCTATTTGCTTCAAAGCCTTTGGAACTTTGTCCTTCATCACCATAGGCTCTTGCTCATATGTTGTTTCTTGAAATTCTTCTGTGTCTGCCAATTCCTTTCGATACAGTGACTCAGTAGATTCTTTCCATCTTCTTTTAATACTTCCTAGATCATTTAATATTCTGCCTAAACATCCTTGATTATAGCAAGTCGATGTTTGAATTTGTTCTTCAGTTCCTTGAGCTTAAGAAATGCTGAGCGAGGTCAGCCCTTTTGATTTTCTGACTCCAACTCCTTGCACATTTCATTGTAATATTTTACTTTGTCTTCTCCTGTTGCCTTTTGAAATCTTCTGTTCAGTTCTTTAGTATCTTGAATTCTTCCTTGTGCTTTGGCTTCTCTGTGCTCCAGTGCAATATTCAGAGTTTGTTCTGACATCCATTTTGGTCTTTTCTTCCTCCTTTGTCTTTGTAATGAAATTTTACATTCTTCCTGGATGATACCCTTGATATTCTCTGACAACTCATCTGGTCTTTGCTCATTAGTGTTCAAGGCCTGTTATTGAGATGGTTCTGAAATTCACGTAGGTTAGATTCAAAGTCATATTTTGGTTCTCGTGGATTCAGTTAAATTTTCCTTAGCTTCAGGTTGAACTTCTATATGAGTAGTGGTGGTCTGTTCCACAGTCAGCTCCTGGCTTAGTTTTCACAGCTGATAATTGAGCTTCTCCAGCGTTTCTTTCCACAGATGTGATCATTGTGATTCCCTTGCATACCATCACGTGAAATCCGTGTGTATAACCTGCATTTATGTTTCTTATAAAACCTATTTGCAATGAGATCTGGAGAACAACCACTTGGCCAACTGACTGGAAGAGATCTATATTTGTTCCCATTCCAAAGAAGGTGACCCAACAGCGTGTGGAAATTATAGAACGATATCATTAATTTCACATGCAAGCAAGATTCTGCTGAAGATTATCCAAAAATGAGTGGAACAGCACATCAGCAGAGAAGTGCCAGAAGTCCAGGCTGGGTTTAGAAGGAATTGTGGTACCTGGGATATTGTAGCTAATGTTAGATGGATCTTAGCTGAAAGCAGGAACTATCAGAGGAATGTCTATCTCTGTTTCATTGATTATGCAAAGGTATTTGCATAGTGTGTGGATCATAACAAACTATGGCTGACTTTGAGAAGAACAGGAATTCGAGAACACTTGAATGTGCTAATGCAAAACCTATACTTGGACCAGGAGACAGTAATCAGAACAGAACAAGAAAACACTGCATGGTTTAAAATTGGGAAGCGTATATGCCAGGGATGTGTCCTATCTCCTCCATTCCTTTTCAACCTAGATGCAGAACAGATTATCTCGGAGGCTGGGCTCTATGATGAGAAATGTGGTATCAGGATTGGTGGACGATCCATCAACAATCTGTGTTATGCAGATGACACAACCCTGCTTGCTGAAACTGAGGAGAACCTGAAGCATTTGCTGTAGAGGGTCAAGGACTGTAGTGTTTAGTATGAATTGATCCTCAATATCAAGAAGACAAAGAGTCTCACCACTGGGCCAGTGGATGGCATCAGGATGGATGGTGAAGAGAGTGAGATTCTTCACAGCTTTAGTTTGCCTGGCTCCATGATCAACATTTTTAGCACCAGCAGCCAGGAAATGAAAAGATATATTGTGATGTGAAAGCCTGCTGTTAGAGACCTTACCACAGTACTGAAGAGCAATGGGGTCATTCTGGAGACTAAGGTGCGTCTGATACAGGCCATGTTCTTTGCAATCACTTGTTATGCATCAGAGAGTTGGACAATGATTAGGGAGGATAGAAGGAGAATTGATGCCTTTGAGCTATGGTGCTGGAGAGGAGTGTTGAATGTACCATGGATTGCTAAGGAAACAAACAGATTCATCCTGGAGACGGTTAAACCGAGCTGCTCCTTGGAGGCCAGGTTTCTGAGGCTTCGTCTGACATACTTTGGACATGTTGCAAGGAGGGACTGGTCCTTGGATAGGGTCATTATGCTTGGGAGGATGGAGGGACAGCGCAGGAGGGGAAGGCCCTCTATGAGGTGGATTGATTTTGTGGCTGGGGTAATTGGGGTGTGTGTGTCAGAGAGAGTGAGATTGGCACAGGACAGAGCAGGGTTTAGGGCCATTGTATGTAGGGTCACTATGAGTCGCAAGTGACTTGATGGCACATAACAACAACCTGAAATGTGCAAATTCTGGTAAAATGGAAAGAATATATTGGTCACATATTTAGTTCATTCAGCCAATTGAGATTCTTTCCCCATTTTCTACAGTGGATCTTATAAAAATCCAGCAAAAAAAAAAGTTTTTAGGTATTAGTGGAGATAGTAAGGCTTTCCAGCAAACTTAGGATATTTCTTTTTGGAATAAAGACCATCTTTTGGCCACTGCTAAATATTTATTGCACTAATCTATGAAGTGTACCATGCTTTGACTTCAGATTGATGTCATAAGTTGAATTATGTGTCCTTCCCTGAAAAATGTTTGTCAGATTGGTTAGGATATGATCTTCAGTATTCTATAATTTTCCTGTGTGTTATAAATCCAAACTTCCATTATGTAATCAAGACAGAAATAGGGGAAATTATGTGATGATATAATTACCTCTCATGATATGATCAACCAGTCAGTTATAAAGCGATCAAGGTGGAATGCAACAACCTTAAACAGGTCTTTGAGTTGTTTGGATATAGAAAGAGTTTTCCTGGTATGTGGCCTATATCACCTTTTGTCCTACAAGAAATAAAAGGAGAGAATCCAGCAGACAGAGGGCAAGATTTTTAAAATCTAGCATAAGTAGGTAAAAGAGAAAATGATTTTTAAGTTATCTGTGGCCTTAGTTATTTAGTGCTAGTATACCTGTTAACCAAAAGTGGATGATTTTAGCAAACAAATTTATTTTTTCACAATTAGGATGCCAGAGTTACTGTTACCTGTGTTCCACAGTAAAATTTGGTTTAAAATATTGTCATGGTAGTTCTACTCCACTAAGATGGAGACCAAGCTGGTATCTCTTAGTTTTCATCATTTAGGAAACTATAGAATTGATTCCTCCCCTTACCCCAGTAAATGATAATTGAATAAAGTAGTAACAAGAAAATTTAGTAGTGGAACTGCTGAACAATGGAAGGAAAGACAGACTCTGTTTTTCATCAAAATGACCTATGGAGGAAATCTAATTTGCTTGTTCTATGTGACTTTTTTTTTTTTTCATTTAAAAAAATATTCATTATTAATTTCAAAAATTTACAGAGACTTTGGATTTCCGTTCATTCATTTTTGCATTTTTCTCTGCTCCCAATCTTCTCCTCTAGTACACT
>NW_006399769.1:28104620-28118193 GCF_000299155.1 Elephantulus edwardii
GTTTCAGTGCAGTATACATTATTGAACCCATCTTACTCAGTCTCTCCCCAACCCCAAGGACAGTCCCATTCTACAACAGTGGCATCATGTAATATTGAACCCATCCTTCTCAGTCTCCTCCCAACCCTGAGGTCAGTCAGTCCTGCTTTACAACAGTGGCACCATGCAGTATTTGTCCTTTTGTGACTGAGATACTTCACTCAGCATAATGTCCTCCAGAGTCACTCATTTTGAATACTATTTCATGAGTTCCTTGTTTTTCAATGCAGCGTAGTATTCCATTTTGTGAATATACCACAACTTCTCTATCCATTTGCTTGTTAATGGGCACTTAGGTTGTTTCCAACTCCTTGCTCTTGTGAACAAAGCTGTGATAAACATGGCTGTGCATATATCTACTTGGATGGTAGTTATGGTCTCTTCGGGGTATATTCCCAGTAGTGGAATTGCTGAGTCAAATGGTATCTCTATTTGCAACTTTTTGAGAAAGTGCCATACCACCTTCCATAGTGGTTGTGCCATTTTACACTGCCACCAGTGAATAATGGTTCTAGTTTCTCCACAACCTCGCCAGCATTTGTTGCTTGCTGTTCTGTTAAATTTTGCAATTCTGACTGGGGTGAGATGATATCTCATACTTGTCTTGATTTGCATCTCTCTTAGAGCCAGGGATTTTGAACATTTCTTCATGTGCTTGTTAGCCATCTGAATGTCTTCTTCGGTGAAGTGTTTGTTCATATCCTGTGCCCATTTTTTATTGGGTTATTTACCTTTATCTTGTTGCGGTGCTCAAATATTTTATAAAAATGAATATAAGTCCTTTATCTGATATGTCATTACCAAATTCTTTTTCTCAGTCTCTGGTTTCCCTTTTTACCCTGTTGGAGATCTTTGGATGTGCTTAGGGATTTGATTCTTAGAAGATCCCATTCATCTCTTTTATCTTCTCATGGTTGTAGGTTCTATGTGACTTTTTAAAAAAAAATTATTATTAAATTTTATTAGTTTTAGTGAACCTTTACAGAGATTTTGGGTTTTCATTCATTCATTGTTGCACTGTTTTCTTTACCCTCCTCCCCAGTTCGTTCTTCTCTCCCCCCCCACCCCCAAATGTCTGTTTTAATTGTCCAATTGTCACAGTGCTTGTCAAAGCCAGTTCTGATTAATCTCCTTTGTCAGTGTGTCCTTTGCCATTCCCTATCTCTCCTCCTCTATGTGACATTTTAAGGTGGTTTTGAAATTTTAAAACTGAGAAACAGGTTTCTTATCCTTATTTCCTTACCACATTCCTGATGCTTGCCCAGTGTATAAGGAAACGTGAAGCAAAGTTAAGTTTCTTAGTTCTGAGAATCATTTAAAAATAAATACATTACTAAACTACCTGTTATATGGCGTGCAAAATGTCAGTCTTTGTCCTATAATTGATTAATGAGTGGTGCTTAATTTTCTAGGTCCAAAAGCTTTTGTATATTCTTTTTCATAGTTTTGATTTTTTTTTACTTTGTAATTTTGTTTATCTTATGGTGGAGGAGATTGATGCATGTGAATCAGGGAAAACAGGCAAGATGAATAATTTCGGGATTTACGCCATTTTGGATGTTTGGGATAAAAATGAGAGGGAGTTAATTTTTTCTGGATGTTATGTATGCTGTTAGCCTAAAAGTTGGCTTCTTAAAGCCATTACATTTAGCCCCTTCTGGCCTCCAGCTGCTTTAACTGCAGAGACATGATCTTGCAAATCATCAATGACAGTGGGACTAGGATAATATAAAGAATGCTTCCCATACTGAGCAGCAAGGCTTGAGGTTAGCAATACTTTTGGTGGCTGGAGCAAGACACTGGTGAGAGTGAGAACCTAGTGGTGGAGAGTGTGTGACTTTGTTTTGGAGAAATGTGGCACTATGTGACCTGGGCCTTCTTGAATTTGTACTGGCCACAGTTAAAGGTTTTTACTGTTCTCACTTATGCTTGAAGGAGAAGCTTACTTTTAATTACTCTGAAGCAAACCTTCCTAGGTTATTTAGATTTGACTGGTGAACAGAGATGGGAGCCTAGACTAATTGAGGAATTGTGCCTTGGGACTATTGGGCTAAAACTTGGATTTGCGTTTGTACTCTTTGCCTCTTCCACCCTCCAACTTCCTTCCCAGTTTTGGTACCATAACTGTGAGTCTGTGAGTCAACCATGAATAAACTAATCTTTTGCTGTTGGTGTGGCTGTGGGCTTTTTATCTGTTTCTGCTCTGGAGCAGTGAGGAGCTGTGCTGTTCTTACTCCCTCTGCCTCTTTTCAGTCCTGTGTCTCCATGTCCTATTTTCTGTTCTTTAGACACATGACAAAGGGATTATAAGGATTTAAGCTGCAATTTAGCCCTGTTTTTTGCTTTAGACTATAATGCAAATGACACATAATCAATTTTCTTTGTTTTTGAGAATGACTTCTACTTATATGGGAACTGAGAAAGCTTAGTAAAATAGAATTCTTTTCAACTAGATAGATGCCTTTTCCCTCTTTTGCATTGGAAGAAACATTAAGAAATAGCTTTGTTATACACAGTGTTTCTTTGTAATGATACTTTATGGAGAGTTTTAGGATTTTATATAGTTAACATTTTTATCAAAGTTGTAGATCTTTGAAGACGAATTTAGAATATATTAGAATATAGTAAAATACAGAAATTGAGCTGTACTGTATATATTTTAAATACGATGATTTATGCATTGTATTTTGACATAGGCAATAAATATTTCTAGAAATTTATGATGATTCTTTTGAAGACCTAACATCAAAGTCCCTGCATGATGCCCGTGTTTAGTCTGTCAGCCTGCTAACTGAAAAGTTGGAGGGTTAAGTCTAATGAGAGGAGCCTCAGAAGAAAGGCTTGGTGATCTACTTCAAGAAAAATCAGCTGCTGAAAACCCTGTGAAACAAACACTTGTCTTCTGACAAACAGGGTGTGGCCATCAATCAGAATCAGCTGAATAGCATTGTTGGTGTTTTTTTGTTTGTTTTGGGTTTTTTTTTGCATAAAGACAAAGATAAGGTAGTAAGGTGTAGTTAGGTGTAATAAATCCTTCAAGAGAGGTCATTAGGTGTAATAAATCCTTCAAGGGAGAAAACACTATTCTATAATTATAAATTATTTTTCCCCTTTTATGGAATAATGTTTAATAGTACAATTGTTACGTGTTTCTTTGTTGTTTTTCTCCTAGCCGGAGAATTTTTATCCTCGGGCCTTCTCATCATGTGCCCCTTTCTCGATGTGCACTTTCCAGTGTGGATATATATAGAACACCTCTATATGACCTTCGTATTGACCAAAAAAGTAAGTAATTGTAAGCTAATAATATATAGAAGTTTTTAGTAGGAATTATATAAGCCAGTTGAAACAAAAAAAATTCAGTATCATGGAAAAGATCTCTATTTTTATATAAAATATTTTAGAGCTAATCTATAAAAATAAACAAACAAAACTCAAAGAAAAAAAACCACCCAAAGCAAAATGAAACCAAAGAAAGGAAGTCTTCCACACCCACAGAAGAAAATCTGTTCAATTCACTTCAGTTTCCAGACTGTTGTGATATATTTATTTTCAGAGAAGTATGAGAACATCATACCATGATGCAAAAGATTACTTACCTGTACCAGCTTGATAAGAATTTTATCACATAAATAATTCTATTTTTATTTCCTCTCAAATGATTTGTATAGAATAAAAGGAATTATATTTTATGAATCTCTTAGAAAGTTAGTGCATACCTCCTAAACAAATTTAATTTTAAAAGCATGTCTATAATTTTGTTGTTCCTTTATTCAAAAGATTCTAGAAATCACATTGTTTATTTACAAATGCCTCATTTTATATAATTAATATGTAAAGTAAAAATCTTGGACTTTTAAGTATTTTGGGGAGGACAAGGGAACAGAATTTTAAAAATACAGACTAATACACAGAATACTGTGTACTCATGAAGTATAGTTGACTTAAGAATTTTCCCTTTATCTTGAACTCTATTTACCTTCCTAGAGCTAACTCCCTTCATGAACTTGGTGTTTATCTTTCCAGTTTGTCAGATTTCATTTTAAGTATGTAGGAGATGCTTTTGTTTAAAAAATTCTCAGTTTTGAAGAATGAAAGAAGTCTTTGCAAAGGAAGTGATTACTTTTCCTTATTTTTTAGGCCAACATAAGTATCATAAAGTGTTAAGATATTTTATGAATTAGAATATATTTTAATCATTATTCTGGAATATTACTAGCCTTATGCCCTGGAATAATTTTTGGAACACATTCCTTTTAAAGCCTTGTAGAAACACTCATGTAAGTTTTGTATAGCCTACCAGTAAAGGAAAGGAAGACATTTAATAGGTATAACTTTGTAGCAAAATGGTTATATACCTGGTTCCATTCATTAATATTGATTGACATGTTTAAGAATCTACTTATTAAAATGTTGGTTCAGTGGAAGTAAGAGTGGCATCCTCTTCCTAAACAACATGCCTCTGGAAACTCTATGATCTTTGATAAATGTTGATAACTGTAGAGGAGGCCTTTTGTTCATAGGCTCGCTCTGAGTTGTGCTCGACTTGAAGGCAGTCAACAGCAACAACAACAACATCTTAAATCCTGGGTTTTTTGGGTTTGATTTCAAATTTTGTCCTTTTCTTGTCATAATCAGTTTAAAATGTAGTTAATCAAAAGTTATTGAAGTGATTTTAAGTTGGCATGTTACTGTAGTCAATTTATGTTGACCTCTGTTTAAATTTGAATTCTGAGGAAACAAAACATTTGTGAGAAAGGTAGAAACTTGAATGAGATTGTAACTCTATACATTTTATTTAAAACCAAACAAATCCCTTAAAACCTCTTATTATTAACTTTATAAGACCACTGGTTTCTCCATGTTTCTGTGGGCATTCATCTACTTAACTGTATGCTTGCTAGCTTGTAGTGATTGGGAAAAGTAAAAATCCTTAGACTTGGAGGTGACTTTGGAAATAGTGGTATAACTGTGTAACCATTATATGTAATAGTGCCTTGTCTGCTACATATAAAGTGATTTCCCCTCCTTTCATTTATATAAGTAAATAGAAAAGATTGACTTGTGCTTCTTGTCAAAACTTGTTTTTAATGTGTTTGTTTTCATACATTTAAAAATCTCTTTAGTTTACGGAGAACTGTGGAAAACAGGAATGTTTGAACGCATGTCTCTGCAGACAGATGAAGATGAACACAGTATTGAAATGCATTTGCCTTATACAGCTAAAGCCATGGAAAGGTATATTGATTAGTATAAGAAATTATAGAAAAACCATAAAAGTTCTTTGGATTTATTTTAAATAGTGTAATTGATCATTAGGGTAAAAAGATTTTTTAAAAATTTTATTTGAAGTGAAACAAAATATAAGATTGGAATTTCTTAATGTAGGTTGAAATTTTCATGAGTGACTTTTTCTGTCATGGCTGATCACATGAATTGATGTGATTATTTTATTACGTAAAAATTTTAAAAATCCTATTTGTGTATTTGCCTCTATATTATTAAGTAGCTGTATTTTTATCTCAGAATAATAATGATGGTCTTTTTTGGTTATAGTACTATTTAATCACATATATTTAGATTTGGAAGTTATTTATTTTGATGTTGTATAAGTATATGGGTCTCTCCCCCCCCCCGCCCCCATCCTAGTCCTTTATTTACACTTTTTCTGCAAGCATTTGTTGATGTCTGTAGTGCGACCTGGGGAATTGATGTCCACAAGGTCTGTGCACCTGCACTCGCCGCTTGCGACGAAGGCGGCCAGCCACATAAGCACCTCAGTTGGAAGCCCGCACCGCAGTATATGGGTCTTTTAAAATATGTTCAACACATTATTATTTGGTATCTGTTAATGATAGGGTGCTGACTAGAAGGTATCACTAGACTGAGTATAGTGACAACATCTGTTTGATTTCTACTAGTAGCCTCCTAGCATAACGTCCAACACATAAAAGTAATAAGTTTATTTTTATAAAATTGAAAAAAAAAAAAACCAAAACAAAACCCCAAAACTTGTTTCAAGAGATTTCTTCTGTTATGTGCTATATTTGGAATTTTTAAAACTTTATTTTTTTCCAGGTCATATGTCTTTAATTATTTCATCTTTTGTGCAGATTTCATATTTCGTTTTTAGTTCTAAACATGGTAGGAGTATTTCTGACATATATCTGAATACTATATTTTTATTAGTAATGTAGCTAGGAAGTTCTCAGCAAATTTGTTGATTAGATACTTAAATGAGGATTCTATTAACTTTAAAAAATGCCTGCTGTAGCTTACTGTTGGCTAATGCTGTACTTTTGAGCAACCAAAGACCTTTTCTTAATAAAATAGATTATTTCTTCTCTTGTACTTTGGTGATTTTTTCCTTTAGTCTTAATTGTCTGTGTTCTTTTCAGCTACTTCTAATTTTCTTTAATGTTTTTAGTCTATTCAGTCTTATTTTAGGATCATTTTTAGGTTTAATTCTATATTTAAAATATTATTTTCTTCCTTCAGTCTTTTTATTCCCATCTGTTCATAGTGATAGCCCTGAGGGGTAAATAAGCCTAAAGTAGAGTACCATTAAATTATTGGAAGTATATTTTTAGATTGTGTTTCAGTTCTTCAGATACTATTAAATCATATAATTGCTTATTTACTGGACTACTGGTCTAATTAGAATTTTATGCAACCACATATATTAGGTAATCTGTGGTATTTGCAGAAATGTTTGCATATTTATGTGTATATTTGTTGCATATACATGTAAACTTAATGAGTTTCAATAAAGTAAAACTTGTAAGTTGGCAGTAATGTTCTCATAATGGTTTTAAAAGTAACCTTTTTTATTGTTATTGCAAATTTAAGCATGTATTGTGGAAAATGAAAGAAAGCAGATGCTAAAAGTCAACAAAATTTATATTTATACTTCCACATTGGTAGTGTTAAATTTAAATGGGAACTACTTTTAATTAAGTCACTTCTCAAGAAACCGTCCTATATCTCCCAAATTAAATTGCATTGTTATTGTGTTCTGTACATCACTTTTGACTTACCAGCCTTATTGTTCAGAGTAGAAACTGTCTCATACTGACTCTTAGTACCTAGTACTTTTCTTTGTGGCATTTGCTGAACTTACTTATGTATCACTTATCTATTAGGAAGAACAAATTAATAAAAAATTAGTGATTAAAATCACATTTTTTAGGTTAAATTTTGGGCAGAGGTCATTTCTTTGTTCTGATCTACAAGCTGTTGATGGTTCAGATTAGGCTTCTTTTGTTAAGTGCTGTTGGGTGGACTAAGATTCACAGTAACCCTGTGAACAGAGGCTTCAAAATGGCCTCATTCTTAAGCCATGGGCCTCAGTGCCAGGTTTTAGTTGTTACTCTCCAGCTAGTCTGATTTGCCCTGCCCTGCGCCTTTTAATTTATTTTAAATCTACCCACGCTTTTTTCCTGCTTTTGGCTCCATTTTCTAGAATGATTGCCTGGACTCCTTAATATAGTCCCCGAGGATAACAAAACTGAAGTTTCTAGTCCTCATAAGGCCTAAATTTGAAAGTACATGGAATTCTGGTTTTTCATAGCAAATGTAACAAAATAAATCAGAATTTAAGTTATGAGGGAAAATATTGGTACATCATAGCACAGTGAGAGAAATAGCATGTCAGTATAAAAACAAGAATAATTGAAGGTAACCATCTTTGCAGACAATCTTTTTCATTCCTCCCTTTGGTGGATAATTCACATCTATTGGGTATACTTTATACACCCAGCTTTCCTCACTTTGTTCAGAATCTCATGTATTTGTGACTTCAGGCTCCATGCCCATTGTCTTAGAGTCCATGTGGTGTTGTGATGTGGATATGCTTCTTGGGTTTGACTCTTTTTGATTCAGGCATCTGTAAAATTAGAAGCCAAGTTGTGTGTTCTCTCCTCCCTTCACTCAACATTCAATACGATAGTTAACCACGATAGATGCACTCATTAGTGAAAAGAATAGGATTCAGGTCACAGTTTCTGGTCTAAAGCAATTATGAAATCTGACAGGAATTAAGCTTTTTAATTGATAATTGATTCTGCCTTCTGTGAGTCCATAAACTACTGTCTTCCTTAGCTCTTGTCCAAGTCCTGCTTTGCTCTTTTAATTATCTTTCTTTTCCCATAAGAAATAAAGGTCCTGTTTGTATCCAAATAACATTAAAGGAACCCTGGTATCACTGTGGTATAGCACTTCACTGGTAATTCAGAAATGAATGGTTCAGACCAGCCAGCTTCTCTGTAGAAGAGAGATGTGGTAGTCTAATATATTAACAGTTTGAGAGCCTGAAGAACTCTTTATTTGGTAGAGTGATTCTTCCATGCCATACTTACAAAACGCCTTAAAAACATTTTTGCATCAAATTGTAAACATCATTTGCTATTAGTCAAATGCCGCATCTATACAGTTCTTTCTGAGACAACTCTGTTTTGGGCCATGTCCTTTTATTTATCTCAGATGGTATACAAGTGCTGCATTAAATGTTTCTGAGATCTTAAGGTTCATCTGGGTTCTCTATTTAAATGACAATGAGACCTTGTTTTACAGTTAGTGATCTAGTCCAGTGGATCACTTACTTGTCTGAGTCCTTGGTGCTGCTTATTGAGATACTTAGTTTCTCTTTTGTTGTTTCTATCTCCTCTTGTTTTCCATATGTCTAATAGAGCACATTTATATTGATAGATTTTATCCTCATACCCTGTTTTTGAGGGAGCAGTCTTTTTCTGACTGTGGAGATTGATGATTATTTTTCAACTAAGCCACTTTTGGGAAAAATTTTTCTTTTAAGTTAAGCAGCTCATTCTTAACAATCCTCTTCCACTGTATCAGGAAACCTTTGACACGTTGCACGTTCTGCTCGAAATTTCCTTAGATCTCCAAGTTCCTTAGGTAGGTATACTTTCAATCTACTATGGCATTTCATGTGACAGTTTTATTGTTTGGTTTTAATATAGTGTAGATCACTTTTCTTCTCATTTTCTTATTCTTCTCCCACTGTCCACACATTTTTTTTTTGTTGTATCTATCTGCCTTCCAAGTGACAAAAGTCAGTGTCACATATTTTAAGGTAATTCTCCACTCTAAAATATCGCTTCAGATATCACTTGCAGCATTAAATAAAATTACTCTTCAACTTTTGTGATTCTTTGGGTCAGAAATTTGGCCAGCGTTCAGTAGAGGCAATTAATCTCTATTTCACAAGCTGCTATTTTGGGCAGAGTCACTTAAATAAAAGATTACAGAATGCTTTTATGTACATGTCTGGGGCCACTGCTGGTTGTCATTTGAAGAACCTGATCTCTCTCATCTTTATTCTCTCTCTTCATGTGTTCAGTTATGCTTTCTAGGCTTCTTTCTGAACCAGTTTTTGTCTAGCAAGATTGTTTGAATGCTTTACATGGCAGCTTAGGTTAACAGGAATAAGAGTAAAAACTTTTGGGCCTCACATTTCCATATTCTGCTGGTCAGTTTATAAGGCTAGATGCAATGGGAGGGATAAAAGTCTGCTTTTAGTTGGAAGAGTGGCATGAGCATTCAGAAGGGGGAAGGATCCTTGGTGGTCGTGTATGCAGCCTGCCACATTACTGTTGGATTAAGTAACTATTTGAGTGATTACTTATATAATGGCTACCTAACTTCTTCCATAGTCCCTACTTTATTATATCTTTAAATATAGCTGGTCTTCTGTTTGTTATCTATGTCCAACATATGGCAAAAATTTACTGATTCATTGTTGAATTAACTAACTTGCTTTCCATTTCAGGGACTTTATTGAGTATTTTTTAAAAAATGAAGTAAAACTTTTTAAATTAACTGCTTTTCATGTCATAAGCATGAAACACGTCATATTTCTATTCCTTTTGTTTATGATATATTATTTATTTATAGGACTTTGTATTATATATCTATATAATATTTTTAGTCAGTTCCTGGACATTTAGGTTTTCACTCAGCTTTTCATTATTTGAAATAATAATTTTAAGTTTTTGTTTGATCTTTTCAAATTAAATAGCTATACTGTTAAAATACTTCTACATATTATCTTAAATAGACTCTTAAATATGCATTCATTTACTGTTACTATTCTTAGAATAGTATAAAAAAGACAAAAGTTGACCATAATCCTGTTGTTCTAATAATTGTATGAACCCCCCAAAAACCGACCAACAAACCATGTACGTAGTTTGAAAAAAAGATAATATAATTTTTTATTGCAAATAAAAAAAGAGAGAATTGTTTTACTATCAATAATAGTTACACAAAAGTAATACATACATACATACATACATACATACAGGCATTTTTCTTTTTAAAAAATTTTTGTATTGTTTTGTCTATACAAGTTAAATATGTTGTTTTTAGTTTATATACAATGTACTTCATGCATGACTCTGTTCACATTGTGTTTCATAGAATCATTCCCATACATTGTGTTTTATATAATTGGTCCATGTCTACCATTACCCCAACTTTTCAGGTCCCTACTGAATCTTCCCTAATTCTTTCACCCCTTCGCTTTGCCCACCAGACTCTGTGACCTCAAGATTTTCCCCATCTTCCTTTTCTTCTCCCTTTGGAATTTAGTACACATTTTACAATTAATAAATTGGATCTTACAATTAATAAAAGTAATCCTTTCCTTTTTTACAATAATGGTTTTATGCAGTATTTGTCCTTATGAGACTGAGTTAGTTCGCTCAGCATAGTGCTCTCTAGCTTATTCCATGTTACATGTTGTTGATAAGTGCCGTCGAGTCACTTGCGACTCATAGCCACCCTGTGTACAACAGCCCTAAACTCAGCTCTGTCCTGTGCCAATCACACTGTTTCTGACACTCCCATCCCAATTATCCCAGTCACTGAATCAATCCACCTCATAGAGGGCCTTCCCCTCCTGCACTGTCCCTCCACGCTCCCAAGCATGATGTCCCTCTCCAAGGACCGGTCTCTCCTCACAACATGTCCAAAGTATGTTAGATGGAGCCTCAGAATCCTTGCCTCCAAGGAGCCACCCGGTTTAACCCTTTCCAGGACGAATCTGTTTGTTTTCCTAGCAGTCCATGGTATTCTCAGTACTCTTCTCCAGCACCACAGCTCAAAGGCATCAATTCTCCTTCTATCCTCCTTGGTCATTGTACAACTCTCTGATGCATAACAAGTGATTGGGAAGACCATAGCCTGTATCAAATGCACCTTAGTCTCCAGAGAGACATCATTGCTCTTCAGTACTTTGGAGAGGTCCCTAACAGCAGACTTTCCCATGGCAGTGCACCTTTTAATTTCCTGGCTGCTGGTGCCAAGAGTGTTGACTGTGGAGCCAAGCAAACTAAAGCTGTGTACAATCTCAATCCCTTCACCATCCATCCTGATGTTGCCAGTTGGTCCAGTGGTGAGAATCTTTGTCTTCTTGACATTGAGCCTCAATTCATATTGGAGGCTGCAGTCCTTGACCCTCTGCAGCAGGTGCTTCAGGTCCTCTTCAGTTTCAGCAAGCAGGGTGTGTCATCTGCATAATGCAGATTGTTGATAAATCGTCCCCCAGTCTTGACCCCACATTTCTCTTCGTAGAGTCCAGCCTCCTGGATAATCTGTTCTGCATATAGGTTGAAAAGATACGGAGATAGGATGCATCCCTGGTGTACGCCCTTCCCAATTTTGAACCATGCAGTGTTCCCTTGCTCTGTTCTGATGACTGCCTCCTGGTCCAAGTATAGATTTCACATTAGAATGATCAAGTGTTCTGGGATTCCCATTCTTCTCAGAGTCAGCCACAGTTTGTTATGATCCACACAGTCAAAATGCCTTTGCATAGTCAATGAAATGCAGATAGACATTCATTGCTCCTGAGTGCTACGTAGTATTTCCTTGCACACACATATTTTTAAAAGAAAAGAAAAAGAAATTAATTGCCGTTGGGGTGGAACAGACTCATAGCTTACCCTCTAGTGGGTTTTCAGAGACTGTAAATCGCACTGGAGATCGCCCATTTTTCTATCAGAGCAGTTGGTGGTTTTGAACCTCTTATCATTGATTTGTCAGTGTAATTCCTTATCCAGTAGGCCACCAGAGCACTGTGCGCACACGCGCGCACACACACACACACACACACACACACACACAAATAAAAGCAAGCTCTGGTTGCGTTGTCCTTGGGGAGTTATATTGCTTATCCAAAGGTCCCATCTCTCTGGTGGTTTAAATCCACCAATGGTTCTGAGAGAGAAAGATGGGCAATCTCTTTCCATGTAATTTACATATACATATTCCAAACCCAGTCACCTCCTGTGCATTTTATAGCTTGAGAAACCCCCTGGAGGGTTATCTGTGAGTCAGTTTGAACTTTATGGCAATGAGTTTAAATATTTGCATTTGAGTATATTTGACAAAGTTTTAAGATTAAGTTGGGATATCATTTGCACGTAGAAAAATTAATTCTTTTTGATGAACAAATGCATAGATTCATTTGCTCATTATTACTGCTTTTCTGTTCAACAAAATGAGTGGAGTTAAAAGGATGGTACTTTTGAACATATTTGAATGTAAAATTGGGTACTTTAAAAATTGTATGCTCTTGGAAAAATTAGTGTTTTCTCATATAATGTTTTTAGTATTGCTACAAACACAGTGCAGTGTATTTAAATTAGCTCCTGCTTCTGCTTTGAGTTCAGTCTAATCTTACACATTCATAAAGACTAAGATTTGGGAATTCCTGGGAGATGATGCAAGAATGCTATCATAAGGGATACTCATATTAAATCTTGAGATATAAAGGTAGTTATCAAGAAAATCTTGTTTTTAAGCAATTTATCAGATAATTTAAGACATTGTTGTTACTGTTTTAATCTGTATGGACTGTATTTTTGAATACTTTGAAAGAGAACACTAAAATCAGTATCTCTTTATAGTACTAAAATTCTAAATTTTGGGTAGATCTAAAGGGCATCTTACTGTGTTTTCACTGAAAATTTACATGGCAAATTAGGTGTTTGACAATATCTGAGAAGTTGTTCATACATTTCATTTCTCACAGTGTTCCAGTATTCTCATAATTGTGTTTCATTCTGTTTCCAATAGTAATTGTTGAACTTTTATTTTCTCATATAGATGATTTCAAAATGGAGTCCTGCACTCCCAGATATTGTCCTTTATTTTGTGTGTTAGTCTGTTATTTCATTAAAAAGTCACTTCAGGTAGTAGTTTTAAATGGTTACTTTTTTGTTTAGAATTTAAATTCTTGTTTAAGTAGATTTCTTTTGGTGGTTAGGCTCGGAGTTAGGCATTTCTGCGGCTTACTTTATGTTGCAAATCTTCTAAAATGTATACATTTACTTGCTGTATTTATGAGAAACTTTCAAAAAATCAGTTATATGACTTTTCAAGAATTATATCTTATCATTGCTACATATTCCAGAAGTTGGAGATAATAAAATAAACAGAATATTCCTCGCAAAATCCAAACATAACCACTTCTCTTTTTTTTTCCCTATAATTATATTTTATTAATTTTCAT
>NW_006399769.1:28118369-28130428 GCF_000299155.1 Elephantulus edwardii
TGAAAAGGGACGCTGTGGGTTTCAGGGTGAAGATCTTCTCTCACTACTCTAAAGGGCCCCTTTGGCAGTAGGAAACACATAGACTATTATGGACATTGATTTTGGAATTCAGATGCACTCTTATTGATTGTGCTTGGCTGTCACTTTCTCTTTAAGATACTTCCTTTTGCATTTTTATTATACGTCTTCTCTGTATATGAAAAAGAATTGCTGGTGTAGTGTATTCCATGGGAATTGTGTTGCTAAGCCAAAGGTCATGCTTCTGCTGTTTTAAGCTCACCAGGTACTTTTTGGGAGCAAGATGGGCATTCTATGCCTGTGCAGTTTATCACTTCTGAAAGCCTCCTGGTTCTGACTCAATGGCAGTACGTTTGAGTTTGCATTTCTATGTGTGAGAAAGTCATAGGTTTGCTGAAATATTAACTTAGCATGTTTTTATGTTATTATTTTAATTGTTACAACAGTTTAGTGTATTCTGTAGACAAGTTACTCCAAACAGTTTGAGAGTTAGAAATAGAGTTAAGAAAAGGGAGACAGGAGAAAGCACCTCAAATAAAGGTTTACTTTTCCAAACTTACAGCTTTTCATCTAGCAGCTATTCTTTTTTCTTAAAAAAATTTTATTAATTTTAATGAAAATTTACAATGATTTAGGGTTTCCAGTTATTCGTTGTTGCACTTTTCTCTCTGTCCACCCTCTTCCCCCATTCACTTTTCTCCTTGATGAGGAAAAGAATAACACTTTCATTGCTATGCAGTCCCTCCCCTCAAGCCCACTACACTGTAAAGCCTTCAAGACTTTATCATTACATTTACATTACCACTTTATATTCTCATTCCTAACCCTTCTCTGCCTTCCCTCAACCCTCTTGTCAGTCCCATTTTACAATAGTGGCCCTACGCAATATTTGTCCTTTTGTAACAGATATTTTACTCAGCATAATGGCCTCTAGGGTCATCCACTTAGCATAGTATTTCATAAGTTCCTTGTTTTTCAGTGCTGCATAGTATTCAGTTGTGTAACTATACCAGAGCTTCTCTATCCATTCATTTGTTGATGGGCACTTGGGTTGTTTCCAGCACTTTGCTATTGGGAACAAAGCCGCAATAAACATGTGTGTGCATATATCTGCTTGGGTGACAGTTAGGGTTTCTTTAGGGTAACTTCCCAGTAATAGAATTGGTGGGTCAAATGGTATTTCTATCTGTAACCTTTTGAGAAAGCGCCATACAGCCTTCCATAGTGATTGCACCATGTTGTTGTTGTTATACCTTTGTGACTCACAGTGACCCTATGTACAAGAGCTCTAAACGCTGTTCTATCCTGTGCCAACCTAGCCATCTCAAATGCACTTATTCCCACCGCTCCAGTCACAGAATCGATCCATTTCATCGAAGGTCTTCCTCTCCTTCACCACCCCTCCACTCTGCCAAATTTGATGTCCCTCCCCAAGGACCAGTCCCTCCTTGCAACATGCCCAAAGTATGTCAGACAAAGTTTCAGAATCCTTGACTCCAAGGAGCATTATGGATTCACCTTCTGCAGGACAAAACTGTTTGTTCTCCTAGCAGTCCATGGTATATCCAGCACCAAAGCTCGAAGACATCAATTATCTTTCTATCAACCCTATTCACTGTCCAGATCTCTGATGCATAGCATGTAATTGCGAAGAGTATAGCCCGGATCAGGCGCACCTTAGTCTCCAGCCTGACGTCGTTGCTCTTCAGTACTCTGGAGAGGTCCCTCACAGCTGACTTTCCCAGTGCAATTCGTCTCCTGATTTCCTGGCTGCTGTTACCAAGAGTGTTGATTGTGGAGTCAAGCAAACTAAAATTGTCAACTATCTCAGTTTCTTCACCATCCATGCTGATACTGCCAATTGACCCAGTGGTGAGAATCTTTGTTTTCTTGATGTTGAACTTCAGTCCATATAGGAGGCTGCAGTCCTTGACCCTCTGCAGCAAGCGCTTCAGGTCCTCCTCAGTTTCAGCAAGCAGGGTTGTGTCATCTGCATAGTGCAGGTTGTTGATGACTCTTCCACCTATCCTGATGCCATATTCCTCCTCGTACAGCCCAGCATCTCAGGTGATCTATTCTGCATACAGATTGAAAAGGTATGGAGACAGAATACATCACCATAGCAGCTATATTCTTAACCAGTTGTGCATCTCAGGAGTTCCATGGTTTTCTAGTACTTGAAATATGCCCTTTCTTGGAAACCCATTCATATCAATAAACCTACTTGAGTAAAAATTAAGACAAACATAACCTTTGAGGTAAATAATGATGAGAAACTCTTTAGTTCACTTAATTTTTCAAATAGTAGATATTTATAATGATTTAAATATGGATGCCTTTGAATTGTGGTATTGGCAAATAGTATTGAATGTACCATGGATTGGCAAATGAATAAAACGAATCTGTCTTGAAGGAAGTGTAACCAGAGTGCTCTTTAGAGAAAGGATGATGGAACTTCATCTCACTTTGAGCATATTTTCAGAAGGAACTAGTTCTTGGAGAGAGACATTGTACTGGGAAAGGTAGATGGTCATCAAAAGAGAGGAATAGGGTCAGTGGAAGAGAAGACCCTCATGATAGAGTGGCACAGTGACTATTACAGCAGGTTTAAGCATGACAGAGATGGGACAGGTTAGGGCCAAGTCCAGATCTGTTGTTCATTGGGTTTCTATGTGTCATAGCCATCTTGGTGCCATCTAATAACAACAATAAAGAATGTTAAATTTTGCCATTAACAATTAGAGTTCTCCTGCCCCCAGTTCTCTTTAGCTTTTATTGATTACTATGTGTGGGATCTTTGTAGTTCTCTCTCACAGTGAGTAAAGGGGATACTTACTAAACTCTGTTCGTATGCCCCTCTGTTGTCCTGAAGATAAAATTGATCAAGAGAAAAATTCCTCAAAATGAAAAATTCTTTATAGGATTCCCTTAAATTCTACAGTCAGGATTACTTTATATAATTTTTTTCTTTAACATCTACATTGAGTGACCCACAAATCACCTTCTCATTCGGTGACTCACAGGACATGGAGGCTTGTGTACTCAGGAACTTTGTTTAGTGGGGAGGAGAAGATGTACAATGAGACTGTCATCAGGCAGAGTCTGGAGCAATCCACATTTAAGGCTTTTAAGATTTTCCTTCCCAGAAGTATGGGCAACATGGAATATACTTCTTCTGGTGATGTAACAAGTACACCATATATCTGTCCAGGGAAGCTTACTTTGGGATTTAAAGTCCAGAATTTTTATTGAGTGCTGGTTATGTAGCTACTTTGCCCCTGTAACTTTGCACTGTTGTAAAAATTCAAGAATGAAAAAAGGTATTTGCTATATTGTTTATAAAGTTAAGACAAGCTGGTAAGGTAGTATTCAGAACACAGTCAGATTAAATAGGCTTATCAAAATAAGGAACACTGATGTTCTCATAGGTAGGCAGCCTAGCCTGGGGTGTCATGAGTGCAGAGCCCAGACCCACACTGGGTAACTGGGTTTCTGGGCCTGGAGACATGCAGAGCCAGACCAGGACCCACATGGAACCACCTTACCCAGTCAAAGCACATGCTGGGGAGCCAGTTGTAGGTCCCAGAGGGTGATTTTTTGTGGGGAGCACACAGCTTATGGACCTGGAGCCTAAATCATCTTATTAGGGGTTAGTTAGAGGCTGCACGGGGGAGGTTGGGGTAGGATGAAATGAAGCATGGAATAGCAACATGTAATTGCTAAATTTATCTGTCACTTTTTGTACTGGGAAAGTGTCTTTGCATGTTGCTGTTCTAGATACATCTGTGTTTGCTTATCTATCATTTGCTCTTTTGGGTATAGCGCTTGTTTGTTAGATGCTATACTATGTGGAGCTCCTAAATTAAGACATACTATGGAGTTGGCTGTCCACTTCTGAAATAACAGGCCTTTGAAAACTCTATGAATAGACTATTTGATATAGCACTGGAGGCTGTGCTTTTATATGGGAAACAAAAAAATTAGTAATAGTTACAAAGTCACTACTAACTGGAACCTGGAATGTAAGAAATATGTATGCAGGATAATTGAACATTGTTATAAAAGAACTGGAATGCATAAATATTGCCATAGTAGGCATTGGGGAGCTTAGATGGGTTGACATAGCACATTTGGAATTATGCTGAGAGTGAAAAAGTGACTTAGAAATAGGGTTGCATTCATAGTAAAAAAGACCATTTCTATGGAAAGATAACTTAGGTAATTTCTGTAGAAAGACAGTAAAACATGCATGAGGATGAGGGAGGGGAAAAGGTGGGAGCAGAGGAGTGAGGATGGGGGAGTTATCATGGGGTCGTACAATTTGATAGGTGGAGGGAGGGATGGGTAAAGGAAATGGAAAGATCTGGTGTTAAAAATAGTATATGAACTTTGCCAATAAACCATTATAAAATAAACATTTTTAAAAAGATCATTTCTAGATTCATCCTTCTGTGCATTGTTGTGAATGACAGGATAATATCCATACACATACAAGCAAGAACTGTCTATATATCACTGTCATTCAAATAAAAACACCAACAACTAAAGTCAGAAAGGACGAATAGAAGATTTCTACCCACTTTTGCTGTCTGAAATTGATCAAATATGCAACAAGCATACATTAGTAATGATTGATCACTGGAATGCAAAAGGCAGGAAGAAAGATTGATAAGAAATACAGACTTGGTGACAGGAATGAGCCTGGAGATAGAATGATAGAATTTTGTGCTGCAAACACCTTTTATGAAAAACACAAATGTCATTTATAGTCAAGAACCAATCTGTGGACTGCACAGGAATCTGACTACATCTGTGAAAAGAATCATTTGGAGAAGCAAAATATCAGCTGCAAAAACCAGGTGCTGACTTGGAAACATATCATCAACTACGACTCATGTCCAGGTTCAAGTAAAGCTAAAGAAAATGAAAGCAAATCCATAAAACCCAAAATATAACCTTGAGTCTATCCACCTGAACTTAAAAACTATCTCAAGAACAGGTTTGAGGCCTTGAACACTAATGAGCGAAGAGATAAGCTGTGGGAGGGTATCAGGAAAATCATCTATAAAGAATGCAAAAGTTCATTACAGAGACAGAGAAGGAAGAAAATACCAAGACAGATGTCAGAGGAGACTTTGAATATTACACTAGAACATTGAGAAACCAAACCAAAAGGAAGAAATGAGGAAGTTAAAGAGTTGAACAGAAGATTCCAGAGGGTAGCTCATGAAGACAAAGCAAAGATTATAACAAAATGTGCAAAGACCTGGAATCAGAAAATAAAAAAAGAGAAGAGCTCATTTGGTATGTCTCAAGCTAAAGGAGCTGAAGGACAGTTTTAAGCTACAAATTGCAATATTTAAAGATGCTGTGGGCAACATACTGAACAATCTAGGAGGCATCAAAGAAGATGGAAGGAGTACACAGTCACTTTACTAAAAACAATTAGTAGGCACAGAACCATTTCAGGAAGTGGCATATGATCAGACAGGAACCAGTAATAATAAAGGTGGAAATTCAAGCTTCTCTGAAGGAATTGAAAAAAAAAAAATAAGGCCCTAGGAATTGATGGACTTGTTATTATTAGGTGCTGTTGAGTATGACTCATAGTAAACTTATGAACAAAAGATCTGAACCCTATTCTATCCTATGCCGTCCTCCCACTTCCTGACATAGGCAGTTACTGCATCAGTCTATATGGTTGAAGGTCTTCTCTACTTACTTTCCATGCTTTCTAGCATCATGTCCATCTCCAAGGAATATCTCCTACTAGCAGCATGCCGAAAGTATGTGAGGCAAAGCCTCATCATTCTTGAAGACATATTTGTTTGTTCTTTTGGCCATCCACGGGATGTTCAGTGCTCTCCTCCAACACCACATCTCAAAGGCATCAATTCTTCTTTCATCTTTATACACTGCCCAGCTCTCACATGCATAGCAAGTGCTTGGAAAGACCATGGCCTGAAACAGACACATCTTAGTCTTCAAACTGACATCACTACTACTCAGTAATTTGTAGAGGCCCCTAACTGTAGATTTTCTCTGTAAAGTGCACTGCATCTCCTGATTTCCTGACTGCAGGTACTAAAGGTGTTAATTGTAGATCCAGGCAAGAGGAAGTTGTTCATAATTTCAATCTCTTCTCCATCTATCATGATGTTGCCTATCTGTCCAATGCTAAGAATCTTTGTTTTCTTGACATTGAGATGCAGTCCATACTGTAGACTGATAATTTTTTATTTTGTTAGCAATCAAGTGTAAGCTGATTGGTTGTTATGATTTAGTTAACAATCAACTGTGGGCTGGGAGCCTCTTTTTTTTTTTAAATTTATGTTGTTTATTTTTCATTTCAATGAACATCTACAGAGATTTTGGAATTCCATTCATTCATTGTTGCACCCTTCTCCCTGCACAATCCCCCCCCCCCCCTTTTGCTTCTCTCCTTGAAAAGCAAAAGAAAAACTCCCTCTTTGGTACACAATGGGAGCCTCTTGTTTAAACCGAGCAGAACCTCGTGAGTGGGCCTTTGAATTTCAAAGTAGGTTGATGTTAATTGTGTTTGGGGGAGGGCATTGTTATAAGTGGTACAGCACGAGCCTGTCAGTTTGCTTTACTGAGACAACTTGGGGTTGCTGTGATACTGAAAGCTGTGGCACTGGTGTGTCACATGCCCTAAGGGTTACTGTGGTAGATAGGGTTTGGTAGAGCTACCAGATTAAGACAGACTAGTAAGCAGGCTTGACATCCACTTCTTTTTGCCGCCCCCCCCCAATTTATTTACAAAATTCTAATACAAATTCGGACATATTCTTTCAGTTTCCCTCACCCCCCTCACCCATCAGATTGTACAACCCAATGATTAATCCCCTCTTCCTCCTGTACAGCCACATCCCTCTGTTTCCAGCCTCTCCCACCCCTCCTGGATCCTTACACTCCTTCTGTAGTAGCAGTCTTATACAATATTTATCCTTGTGGGACTGAGTTTACTCAGCATAATGCTTTCCAGTCCCTCCCAAGTTAGGTATTAATTTACAAAGTTACTGCTCCTGTGTGCTGCATAGTATTCCATTGTGTGAATGTATCATAATTTCTCAATCCATTTGTTTGTAGTTGGACATTTGGGCTGTTTCTATGTTCTTGCGATGGTGAATAATGCTGCTATGAATTCTGGTGTACAAATCTGAGTTTGTGCCTCAGTTTTCATAATCTCAGGGTATATTCCAAGTAGTGGAATAGCTAGGCCATATGGAATTTCTATGTTCATCTTTTTGAGCAAGTGCCAAACTGCCTTCCAGAATGGTTGCACCATTTCACAATCCCACCAACAATGTATAAGAGTTCCTTTCTCACCACATCCTCTCCAACATCTGTTACTTGCGACCCTGTTAAACTTTGCTTCTCTTAGTGGAGTGAGGTGGTACCTCATTGTGGTTTTGATTTGCATCTCTCTTATTGCCAGTGATTTGGAGCATTTCTTCATGTGTCTGTTTGCCATTCGAATATCTTTCTCTGTGAAAATTCTTTCCATGTCTTTTGCCCATACTGTTAGAGTTAACACACCAATTTAGTAGAGTGGCAGGATATAAGATCAATATAAAAAAATCAATAGGATTCCTCTACAGTAATGAAGAGAACTCAGAGATGGAAATAAAGAAAGCAATACCATTTCCAGTAGCCAACCACAAATTGAGATACTTGGGATGAACATAACTAGAGAGACAAGAGACCTATATAAAGAAAACTACAGAGCATTTCTGAAAGACACAATAAAAGACCTACAGAAATGGAAAAATGTGCCCTGTTCATGGATAGGAAGACTCAATATGGTGAAAAAGACAATCCTACCAAAGGCAATGTACATGTTCACTGTAATCCCAATTCAGATACCAAATTTATTTTTCAAAGAGAAAGGGAAATGAACAGATTTATTTGGAGAGACAAGAGACCCCGAATAAGCAAAACACTTCTGAGAAACAAAAATGAGGCTGGAGGCATAGCACTCCCTGACCTTAGAATCTACTACACAGCAGTGGTAACCAAAACAGCATAGTACTGTACAGTGACAGGCACATAGACCAATGGAACAGAATTGAGAACTCAGAAATATACCCAGCTATCTATAGTCAACTGATATTTGACAAGGAAATCAAAGCTATCAAATGGGGAAATGATAACCTCTTCAAGAAATGGTGGTGGCAAAACGGGATTTTCACCTGCAGAAAGCTGAAACAGGATCCACATCTCACACCATACACAAAAATCAACTGAAGGTGGATCAGAGACCTGAGAGTAAAGCCCCAAACCATATGTTCATAAGAGACGAACTGGGATCAAGCTTAGAAGTGCGAGTCCAAGATATAAAGATATTGCCAAATACCACCAGAAATGCACAAACTAAAGAGGATAAAAGTAATGCATGGGACCTTCTAAAGATTAAATCTCTGTGCACATAAAAAACTTTTCCCAGCAGGGTGAAAAGAAAACCTACAGACTGGGAACAAACATTTGGTAATACCATCTCAGACAAGAGTCTTATAACAAAAGGTTACAGAATACTCCTGGGCCTCCGCAAGAAAAAGGCTGATAACCCAATGACATCTACTTCTTAAAAAAAAGGTCTGAAAACCCTATGAACACTAGATGAATGAGGATAATTATAGTAGTGTAGTGTTAGAGCCCAGATTAGAAGTCAGTTCAAATGAGGAAAAACAATAACAAACATAGTTTAATAATTGGAATATGGAATGTACATAGATTGAATGTTAAAAAACTGGAAATTGTTAAAAATGAAATGGAACACATGAACAATGGCATACTAGGCAATAGTGAGATGAGATTAACCAGCTTTGGCCACTTTGAATCAGATAATTATATGCTATACTATGTTAGAAATAAAAACCAGAAGAGGAGTTGCATTGCATTCATAGTAAAAAAGTCAATTTCAAGTTCTGTCCTGAAAGATAACATTGTGAATGATAGGATAATATCCATACAAATAGAAGGAAGACCCGTTAACACGACTATTACTCAAACATACACTCCTGGCTGTGGAGTCAAAGAGCAAGAAATTGTGAATATTTACCAAATCTTGCAGTCTGACATTGACTGAACATGCAGGTGCGTTAATGATTACTGGTGACTGGAATGCAAAAGTGGGAAACAGTGATGAAGAAATGTTATTGTTTTTGTTGATTGTGGTTGAGTCGAGCACGACTCATAGCGACCTTATGCACAAAAGGCTTGAAGCCTTTCTATAACTATTGACATTTATCAAAGTTCATAGAGTTTGCAGAGGCATGTCATTTAGGAAGTGGATGCTACTCCTGCCTCCAGTCTAAAAGATTAAGTGTTGCATTTAGACCCTAATAAAATTGAGAATATAAAGTCATAGAGGATTGTCTGCATACACAGAAGAGATAATCATGGAAACTCACCACTTGAGAGACTTGACAAATCCATATTTCCAGAGATTTCTGCCTTCACCACAGGATTCCCGAACAATGGGTGGTGAATTCCAAATGGTCATGGTAGTTGGAAGAGTGCCAGCTCAGGTCCCGGGGACTGCCTGATTGAGTGAAGGAATCAGAAGAAGAGATAGTAGTTGGAAAATACTGCCTTGGTGATAGAAATGAGGCTGGAAAGAGAATAACTGGTAGAATACCAGCTGGTAGATTTCAACAAACAGATGCAGCCCTGGGTGTGCTTACCAGTTTGGGTCAAAAATAGGTGATCCAACAGAATGTAGAAATTATCGAACAGTTTCACTAATATCACATACAAACAAAGTCTTGTTGAAGAGAATCCAAAAATGCCTGGAACTGCCAGAAATACAAGCTGGATTTAGAAGAGGCCGTGGCACTAGGGATATCATTGCTGATGTCAGATGCATCATGGCTCAAAGTAGAGCATATCAGAAGAATGCCTGTGTGTTTTTATTGATGCAAAGGCTTTAGACTATGGATCACAACAAATTGTGGCTAACACTGGGAAGAATGGCAATCTTAGAACATCTGCTTGTGCTCATGTGAAACCTATACCTATTCCAAGAAGCTTTTGTTCTAACAGAGCAAGAGAACACTGCATGGTTCAAAATTTTAAAAAGTGCATCAGGGATGTATCCTTTCTCTACACATTTTAAATCTATATGTGAAACAAATCATTCAGGAGTCTGGACTTTATGAAGGAGAATGTACCAGTAGGATTGGAAGAAGATTTATTAACTACTTAACGTTATGCAGATAACACAACTTTGCTCACCAAAACTGAGGAAGACTTTAAGCATTTATTTCAGAAGATCAAAGGTTGCAGTCTTCGATATGTATTGCATCTCAACGTAAGAAAACAAAGGCTCTCACAACTGGGCCAATGGGTCTATCATGGTATATGGAGAATGGATTGAGGTTGTTGATGATTTTCTCTTGCTTGGCTCCACTATCAATACTCTTGGCACCAGCAGTCAGGAAATCAAAACAGGAGTTGCATTGGAGAAGTGCTAAAGAATGCTAAAGAGAAACTGTGTCAGTCTAGAGACTGAGGTGTACCTGATCCAGGCTGTGGTCTTCTCAGTTCCTTGCTACACATCTGAGAGCTGGACAGTGACTAAGGATGATAGAAGAGGAATGGATACCTTTGAGTCATGGTGCTGGAGAAGAGTATTGGACATCCTGTGGACTACCAAAAGCACAAGGGGTCTACCCTGGAGATGGTGAAACCAGTTTGCTTTTTGAACATAAGGATTGTGAAGCTCTATCTCATATACCTTGGGCATTTTGCCATGAGAGCATGTTGCCACCAGTCCTTGGAAAAAGATGTCGTGCTTGGAAGGATAGAGGGTCAATCAGTGAAGAAGAGAAAGACCCTGGACAAGATAGATTGATAAAGTGACTGTAGCAGTGTGGTCAGGTGTGTCAGAGATGGCGAGATTGGCTTTGGATAGGACAAATTTTAGAGACATTTTTCATATGGGTCATAGTTGGATGGCACATAACAAAAACAGCAGCAGTCTAAAAGTCAGTTTTCATAGTTCCAGCCAAGAGCTTTTATTAAAATAGATAGATGGTCTACTTATGACAATTAGAAGATCTATTACATGGATTCATTAATTTCTGTTTCCTAATTTCAGGTTGTAGTATTGCCAATTTTTTTTAAACTCAAATACCATCCTAATTTGTAGTGTCTGTTAATATTTTACTTTGCTTTATGAATGGTGAGAAAAAAGTATAGTTTACTTTTATATAAATTCATCTTTTACAGAGGGAAATGGTTTATGTCTTTGTACATGAAAAAAAGACCTGAAATTCTTAATTTCTTCCTATCTCAAAATGATAGCCCTCGAGTATTGCTGTTTTCAGTTGCCTTTTTTTTTTATGACTTTCATACTTATAGGTAAACTATCAGTGTTGTTTGTAGTTAGAACAAACACCTTTCTATACTTTTCCCCTCCTCAACTTTGTTTTCTCTGTATTGTCTTCTTTGAGTTTTATCTGGGTTTATCATGAGAACATTTTTGAGAAATAATGGAACATGGAAATTCTCTGTTGTTGTTAATGGGAGAGATCAGAATGGTGAAACTTAGTCTTATACTTAAGAGCATCTTGTCAGGAGAGACCAGTCCTTTGAAAAATAACATCACATTAGGAAAGGTGAAGTCAGAGAAAAGAAAGACACCCCAACAAGATGGGTTGACAGTGACTGTAATGATGGACTCTCACATATCAGAGATTTTGAGGACTGGTGCAGGATAGAGCACAGTCCAGGTCTGTTGTTGATAGTTTTGCTATGAATTGTAGTTGACTTGATGGCACTTAACTAACAACAACAACAGCATGACTCGAGCAGAATAAATAAGAGATAGTTGTTGTTGTTGTTGGTATGTGCCATCGAGTCGCTTGTGACTCACAGCGACCCTATGTACAACAGCCCTAAACTCTGCTCTGTCCTGTGCCATTCGCACTGTATCTGACACTCCCATCCTGATTATCCCAGTCACTGAATCAATCCACCTCATAGAGGGCCTTCCTCTCCTGCGCCGTCCCTCCACC
>NW_006399769.1:28130528-28140658 GCF_000299155.1 Elephantulus edwardii
TTTCTTTCTTTCTTAAAAAAATTCCTACTCTGATTTATTTATGAAGTTTGACTACACTGTTTCTCACAAAAGAGCCCTCCCATTTCCTTCACCCCACCTCCCCATGGAATTGTGGAACCCTGTGATTAACACCGCACATACCCTCCCCCCTCATCCTCAGCCCTCTGTTTCCCCCTTTCCCCTCCCTTGGATCCTCATACTCATTCTACAATAATCATTTTATATAGTATTTGTCCTTGTGGGACTGAGTTACTTCACACAGCATAGTGCTCTCCAGTCCCTCCCAAGTTAGGTAGTTGTTGTTGTTGTTATGTGCCGTTGAGTCACTTGCGACTCATAGCGACCCTACGTACAACAGCCCTAAACTCTGCTCTGTCCTGTGCCAATTGCACTGCCTCTGGCACACCCATCCCAATTACCCCAGTCACTGAATCAATCCACCTCATAGAGGGTCTTCCCTCCACCCTCCCAAGCATGATGTCCCTCTCCAAGGATCTCTCCCTACTTACAAGATGTCCAAAGTATGTTAGACGGAGCCTTAGAATCCTTGCCTCCAAAGAGCAGCCAGGTTTAACCCTTTCCAGGATGAATCTGTTTACGTGGCAGTCCATGGTATTCTCAGTACTCTTCTCCAGCACCACAGTTCAAAGGCATCAATTCTCTTTCTATCCTCTTTGGTCATTGTCCAACTCTCTGATGCATAACAAGTGATTGCAAAGACCATGGCCTGTATCAAACGCACCTTAGAGATAGTAAGATAGAATATATTTTCTTTAATCAGAGTAAATTTTTTTTCTGTTTACTTGGAGATATTTTATCTTTCTTTTGTGAATATGTACTAACAAAGAAATGAGAATAAATCACAAGATGACATTTACTGTGACAACAGTTTTGTCTCCTAAGGAATAATGAAAATTTCTATGTAGACTGTATTAGACTGGGTTCTCTAGAGGAGCAAAATCAGTGAAATTATTTATATAAAAATAGGAAGGATCTACAACCAGCAGAAGATAAAATAGATTAATGGGACCTTCTAAGAATGAAATCCCTATGCACATGCAAAAACTTCTCCAAGAGGGTAAAAAGGGAAGCCACAAACTGGGAAAAAGTATTTGGTAATGACATTTCAGATAAGGGGCTTATATATAGAATTTATAAAATACTTGAGCAGCACAACAAGATAAAGGTAAATAAATAATCCAATTGAAAAATTGGCACAGGATATGAACGGACACTTCACCAAAGAAGACATTCAGATGGCCAACAAGCACATGAAGAAATGTTCAAAATCCCTAGCTCTAAGAGAGATGCAAATCAAAACAACTATGTGATATCATCTCACCCCAGTCAGAATAGCAAAATTTAGCAGAACAGCAAGCAACAAATGTTGGTGAGGTTGTGGAGAAACTGGAACCCTTATTCACTGTTGGTGGGAGTGTAAAATGGTGCAATGACTGTGGAAGGCAGTATGGCGCTTTCTCAAAAAGTTGCAAATAGAGATACCATTTGACCCAGAAATTCCACTACTGGGAATATACCCCGAAGAGACCATAACTGACATCCAAGCAGATGTTATGCACAGCCATATTTATTGCGGCTTTGTTCACAATAGCGAGGAGTTGGGAAAAACCCAGGTGCCCATCAGTGAACGAATGGATGGAGAAGCTGCTGTGGTATATTCACACAATGAAATACTATGCTGCAGTGAAAAACAAGGAACTCATGCAATTATTCAAAATGAGTGACCCTGGAGGACATTAGTGAAATATCTCAGTCGCAAAAGGACAAATACTGCATGATACCATTGCTATAAAATGGGACTGATATCAGGGTTGGGCTAAGAGTGAGAAAAGCTGGATAAATTGTGTATACTGCACTGAAACAGATGAGGGAGAGAATAATTTAAAAGCGATGTATGATAGGGTATTATGGTTATCACAAGACTCCACAATTAAGTTTGCATAGTGGAATGTACTTGGGGCGTTGGGAGGGGTGTGGGGGGATTGTGTACCAGCGAGGGAGTTTTTCTTTTACTTTTCAAAGAGACAAGCGATCTGGGTGTGTGTGTGTGCGGGGAGGGTTGGGTTGGGGGGAGAAGTGCAGCAATGAATGAATGGAAATTCAAAATATCTGTAAATGTTCATTAAAGTTATTAAAATAAAATAAAAATTAAAAAAAAATCGAAAGGAGTTGGGGTCGGGGGAGAGGTATAAAGATTAAGAACTGACACCTAAGGTCATGTTCTCTGCCTCACCTTCCTGTATCCTGCCTCTAAACCCAGACTCTTATAGGACTTCAGGTAGGATACAGACGGGGTGGGAGCAAAGTGAGAGAACAGGAGTGTGCCCACCCCTGCTAACTGTTCTCTTTGCTTGAACAGAAGAAATAGCTGGGATCTTTAGCATTCACCACTGCCTACCTATTGAACAGAGTCCAAGAACTCATACTTAAGCTCATATCATCTGCCTCACCTGCCTGTATCCTACTTGTAGTCCACTGCTATGACTCTGAGTTTGAAGGTCTTAAAACCATTGTTGTTATACAGTATTTTTCCTTATGAGACTGAGTTAGTTCACTCAGCATAATGCTCTCTAGTCCCTCCCATGTTAGGTAATAATTTATAAAATCATTGCCATTATTGTAGAAAGAATACAAAGATCTAAGGCGGGGGGAGCTTAATCACAGAGTCACACAATTTGATGGCTGGAGAGAAGGATGGGTAAAGGAAAAGAGAAAGATCGGGTGTGAAAACAATGTATATGAATCTTATTTATTTTGTATATAAACCCGTATAAAGTTGGAACAAAGGAGAGGAAAAACCCTTTTAGGATGCCCTGTCTCAAAATTTGATTAAAAGTAATGCTACTCATAAATTAAAAAACAAACAAACAAAAAAACAACCAACCAACCAAAAGAAAACCAAAAATAACAAGAACAAAACCCATTGTTAATTGTTAGGCGCTTTCGAGTCACGTATGACTGAGTGACCCTGTGAACAACAGTTCTGAATCCCATTCTATGCTCTGCTATCCTCAACATCTCTGATATACTTGAACTCATTCCTGTAGTTACTATGCCAACCCTCCTCGATGGGGGTCTTCTTCTGTTTCCTCCAACCTTTAAAGTATGACATCCTTTTCCAAGGAATAGCCTCTCCTAGCACCATGTCCAAAGTATGAGAGGCAAAACTTCATTGTCCTTGCCTCGAAGGAGCACTCTAGCAGCATCTTTTCTGAAGAAATACTTGTTTGTCTTTTTGGCAGTCCATGGGCTATTCAGTACTCTTCTCTGGTACCACAGCAATCAAACGGAAATAATAAACAGAATGTGAGTTACATCCCTTTTTAAAACAAATCAACTTCATGGGACTATGGACATTCATGCAGTTAAATGCTTGACAACACACTCTCATCCATATATATATAATAAAGAAAAATAAAATATTTACAATCCTTATTTCTGTAACTGATCACATGTTTCAGAATTGCCTTCTTTCACTACTCTATTATTAGTCTTTTTTATTCTTAGTCCTTCAACAAACGTCTCAGCTGATAGTGGGTCT
Source organism: Elephantulus edwardii (assembly GCF_000299155.1). NCBI lineage: Eukaryota > Metazoa > Chordata > Mammalia > Macroscelidea > Macroscelididae > Elephantulus > Elephantulus edwardii. The sequence continues at coordinate 28,134,091 of NW_006399769.1, forward strand.
TCACATGGGGAGTGGCCTAAACCTTTATTTTTAAGTGGTCTGAGTAGTCATGTCAAAATTGGGTTGCTGTACTTTTCCATTGACTTAACTCACAGACATTAAAATACCAAGAAACACTCTAAGGGATTGCATGTATTCTAGACATGCTCTATTTATTTCCCTTTATGTATTAGGAATTTGATTTCCTGTAAGTAATCATGATCAGTCACATCAGACAAAATGGTCATTTCTTTCTTTGCCTGTTGATGCAAACACTCAAAGTTTCTAGTCAGTGTTCTTACTTGGGGTTTACTGAATGGTTTTCTGGCTCCAGATGACAGCATTTCTCCCTTTGGAACAAAGAGTTTTAGACTTGCGGAGAGTAATAATGTCATGAGGACTGTAAGCAAAACATTTTTTAGTGAATCTGAGAGTAGTGGTAAGAGGTAACTTTCCTTATTTTCACTTCTTGAATCTTATAATCATGAAGGTTAGCTTTAGAAGAAGCTATTCCATTTATTTGTTGCTGGTTTAGAGGATGTACAATGGCCTGGGGAACATAACCTCAAGCTTGCAAAGATTTTCATCTAATTGGCACTATACTTGTGTCTTTAAAAGGCCATTGTATTGTTTCATCAAGTAATTTGCTTTAACATGATGGGATACATGGGGAGACCAGTGAATTCCACGAAGAAGGATGCACTACTGTATCATTTACTGTGACTTCACTCCCTTGATCTGCACTGATTCTGTGACAGTGAATAAGACGTCTTTTAAGTCCATAGGTGGTAGTTTCAGTATAAGCTGTAAACTGTGCTTGTGGCGAAGGCAAGTGTATGTTCCAGTAAGAACAAAATTATCCTTTCAATAGAAGTGATCTAATATAATCAGTTTGCCAGTAGGTTGCTGGTTGATCACTCCAAGGAATGATAACATATCAGGGACTCAGTTTTGTGTCTGCTACTGGAATATTGCTGCAGAGGGTCAAGGACTGCAGCCTTCAGTATGGACTGAGGCTCAATGTCAAGAAGACAAAGATTCTCACCACTTGACCAATTTGGTAGCATCAGCATGGATGGCGAAGAGATTGAGATTGTTCACAGCTTCAGTTTGCTCGGCTCCACGGTCAACACTCTTGGCACCAGCAGTCAGGAAATATAAAAACTTATTGCGATGGGAAAGTCTGCTGTTAGGGACCTCTCTAAAGTACTCAAGAGCAACGGTCTCTCTCTGGCAACTAAGGTGCGCCCGATACAGGTCATGGTCTGTGCAATCACTTGTTAATGCATCAGAGAGTTGGACAATGACTAGGGAGGACAGAAGGAGAATTGATGCCTTTGAGCTGTGGTGCTGGAGAAGAGTATTGAATGTACCCTGGACTGCCAAGAAAACAAACAGATTCATCCTGGAGAGGATTAAACCTCGCAAATCCTTGGAGGCAAGGATTCTGGGGCTTCGTCTGACATACTTTGGGCATGTTGCAAGGAGGGACTGGTCCTTGGAAAGGGACATCATGCTTGGGAGGGTGGAGGGACAGCGCAAGAGGGGAAGACCCTGTATGAGATGGATTGATTCAGTGACTGGGGTAATCGGGATGGGTGTGTCAGAGGCAGTACGATTGGCACAGGATAGAGCAGGGTTTAGGGCTGTTGTACATAGGGTTGCTATGAGTCGCAAACGACTCGACAGCACATAACAACAACAACAACAACAACTGGAATATTGAGTACTCATCATGGTGATAGCCAAGGTGACCTTTGTAAGTGGAGGTTAGTGTTGCTGAGCCCACACATCATTTCTATCTTTGCTGCCACCACCATTTTATTCTTCATTGGACAGTGACATGAGTGGCTGGGTAAAGAGACTGACTGGTTACAGCTATTTCCTCTTGCCCTTTTTATTGTTAAAATCCTCTGCAGAAGTCAGGCATTGGTCAACATTTGTATGAGATACAAATACTTTCGCTTCTTTCGTCTACTGAGAGAAGTTCTGTCTACGTATGTCTTTATTGTATCTCCTTGTCACTAGTTTTCTAGTCATTTCTAAGTTCCTGACTGTCCAGCCAAAGCGTTCCGACAGTCCATGAAATCAGTATACAGTCATGCAGCTGACCATTTCTCTTGCCACATGTGCATGACTTGAGGGTGTTCCTGTTGGCAAGATTTCCTTTTACCGCTGTCCTTCTGAAAGGTCTTAGAATGGAGCTATAGTTTTACTGCTGTCTGATTTCAGATCATGCTTGCATATCAGACAGGGCCATTTGTAAACCAGGCATGTACTTTGCCAAGCCAGTTGATCATAAGAAATATCCTCTGAGGCTGTATGTCTAGTAGAGACCCTGACTGTTTGGGCCACCTCCTTATGTGCCTTCACGTCCTGCTTGAGCCTAATCTTGTGTGTACTATATCGATGTGCATATCTGTATACAGCTTTATGATTGGATGAATTAGACAATGTCTAGTTCATGATTGATAGCTCTGGCTGCATGATGACTTGGTGATTTTTGGTTTAGCAGTCAAGTCTATGAAAATAGGTTGTTGACTTAGTGGTAGGGAGCTGTGCTGCCAGACTGAAAGCAAGTGGCTCAGATCCACCAGTTTATCTGTGGGTGGAAGATGGGCAATATCCTTCTGTACAGGTTACTGCATCTGAAAACCTGCTGGACGGGTCATTTGTGAGTCAGTTCCTATTTGGAAGTATATGACAACAACCACCGCACAAATAAGTTGACAACAGGTCTTTGATACTTCTTTGCTGTGTAGTCCTATCTATAAAGCCTGTTCCAGTTTTATGGTACTTGGATCATGTGCTATACCTCTGATAGTTGTTGCCACACTATTCATTGGTTTTATTCCTCAGGTTTCTGTTTGTATTAGAAAAGCCAGGCAGTTCTTATACAGTGTAGTGTACCTCCTCCTGAATCACCTTTGGCTCTTCACCTCTTGGATCTGGGTGGAAACTTAAGTCTAAGAGTCAAAGTAGGGAAGGGGGAATGGATCTTGGAAACATTCAGCAGTGACTGGTAAGAGTTTGTCGTCTTTGGTGCTCCAGGCGCAGCCTCAAGTATGTCACTGTCAAAGACTCTTTAGATACTGAGTGGGTTAATCATAGCAGTTGAAGATGGAAGGGCTAGTTGGTTGGTGGTTTTTTTTTTCCTTTTTGTTTGTTTTGTTTTGTTTTTCTGGGGAGAAAGGTTAGTTGACAAAGGAATAATCTTTTTGGATGATATTAGGATTACTGATTTCTCTTGGCAGGATTGAGTCAGTGTAATTTAGTGACTCAGTAGTATCCTCAAATTCCTAGTTATTTGCCTGTGTGTTCCCATCCCAAGTGTTAGGATTCTGTTTATTTACAAGTAGTGCTCTAACTTTAGATGCCATTCAAGGCTAGGCATCGAACTAATGTAAATCAGCCACTCTTGCATGATACTTCTTTGCATTTGGTTTTTAGCAAATCAACTCTAGTTTTTTAAGTAATATCTTCTAGGTGGCACTTGAACTGTCACTGAATATTTGGACTATCCTTTCTTTCGCCACTTTTTTAGTGATTGTAGGACCATCTAATCATCTTCCTTTTGCTTCTTATTTTGACAAAATTGTGAAAAATTATCAAATCCTTTCTCACTAATAGGTGAACCTAGTGGTGATACATACTTCTTTTGCCACCTTATACCCAGTAGTGCTCTATTGAGGCACAATCATCTTTGCCTTTAAGACTGGTTATATGAGACTGTTTATATTGAGAACCAAATAAAATTCATCTTAATTATTTTGTCCTTCTGGAAGCATTCATTGTCAGATGTCTTAGAATGGTTCCCTGGAGTTAGCACTTTAAACAGATCCTTAACACCAGATTTATGCAATGCAGTGCCTCGTTTGTCCCTTGACTTCTGCTTCCATTGATACTGATTATGAATCCAAGTAAAATGAAATCCGACGATGTCAATTTTGTCCCTGTTTGATGCTGTTTATTGATACAGTTGTGAGAGTTTTGGTTTTAAGTTGAGATATAATCTATACTGAAGTGTGTAGCCTTTTGTCTTCTTTGGCTTAATAGTGCCTCAAGTCCTCTGTACTTTAGCAAGCAAGGCTATGTCATATGCATTGTTCAATAATTTTTAAAAATGGTCACTCAGAGCTCACAGACAACACTCGTAATTATGGAGTTCATTAGAGAAACAACAGGTAATAAATAATTCAGGATAAGGAACAGCTCAGGATTTAGTTATTTTTTCCTCATTGTGTTTGAGGTCAGGTCTCCCTCCTGGCCCTCAATTTTTTTGTCTCTTATTTCTGTTCTGCTCACCCCAATGTTAAAAAACTCTCCTTAAGCTCTATCTAACAGTTTAAATGGCCCTAAAGTACCTCATTCTATTAAGAAAGCTTAGGTTTGAAGACAGTCAGCTCTTGCTCTCTAGATTGGCAAACCTAGATCCCTGACTAATTCCCAGAAGCATCCAGTTCCTTAAGAAGGCCTCTTATCTAACGACAATCAAGTTTCTCCATGGATCAGGAAGTCTCTATCTGGTTGCAGTGCTGATCCTACCATTTCTGCTACCACCATTTCTGTATTGCTATTGAATACTCTCTTAGGATCTTGTGCTGTCTTGTTAGTGTTACAGCTCTCTGTCATCTGGATTAAGGAATTTTAATGCAAGACTTGATCTCAAGTTTAAAGAATACACCCAACTCCTGTATTTTCTTTTTTTATGACAGATCCCATTTTCGACTGACTCAGTGGCAAAACTGATAGTTTACCACCTTGTTGTTAAATGCTGTGGATTTGGAACTGACTTAAAGCTGGCTCTCTAGTGGTTTTTCAGTAACTGTAAATTGCTTGAGAGGAGATTGCTTTCTCCTGTTAGAGCAACTTGTGAATTCAAACTGCATCCCTTTGGTTTGGCTCTTTACCACTAGGCAACCAGAGCTCCTTACATTGGCACTGGATATATCTTACTTGCGTGGTCCCATCCCATGAGAGTTCCATTTACCTTATTTACATGATTAGGTTGTTAGATTAAAGTGCTACCCAATCCCTTGCTGGACGACAGACACTTCACATTTATATATAATACCTCCCATTTCTACATTGAGAAGTCTGGTGGCCTAGTGGTAAGGAACTGTACTGTGAACCTGAAGGCACGTGGTTGGAATCCACCAGTTGTACAGTGGGACAAAGATGGGCATCCTCCTCTTGTGCAGTTTATTGTTGTTGTTTTTATATGTTGTCGAGTTGCTTGCTACGCATAGATGCTCTTTTTTGTATCCTGTGTCAAATTTACTGTCTCTGACACATTACCCCAGTCACTGAATCAATCCATCTCATTGAGGGTCTTCCTCTCTTTCTCTGTACTTCCACTCTTCCAAGCATGATGACCCTCTCCAAGGACTGGACCCTCCTTGCAACATGCCCAAAGTTTGTCAGATGAAGCCTCAGAATCCTTGCCTCTAAGGAGCAGCGTGGCTTCACCCTCCCTAGGATGAATCTGTTTGTTCTCCTGGCAGTCCATGGTTTATTCAACACTCTTCTCCAGTACCACAGCTCAAAGGCATAAATTATCTTTCTGTCATCCCTAGTCATTGCACAGTGCTCTGATGCATAGCAAGCAATTGCTAAGACTATGGGCCTGTATCAGGAGCACCTTAGCTGCCAGACTGACGTCGTTGCTCTTCAGGACTCTGGAGAGGCCCTTGACAGTCAACTTTCCTAATGCAATTTGTCTCTTGATTTCCTGGTTGTTGGTACCAGGAGTGTTGATTGTGGAGCCAAGCAAACGAAAACTTTTTTCCTTTTTATAAAATTATTAATTAAAATTTACAGAGACTTTGGATTTCCATTCATTCATTGTTTCACTTTTCTCTCTGTCCACCCCTCCCCCCAGTTCTCTCTTCTCTTTGAAAAATAAAAGAAAAATTCTTTCATTGTTAATACACTCCCTCTCCTCCAAGTCCATTCCACTATGCAGCCTTTGTTCTGGACTCATGTCATGACAATAATACCTAATCATATATCCCTTTTAAACAGTTCTCTCCCTCATCTGTTTCAATGTAGTATATGTTATTTATCTCCTCTTTATCAGTCTTCCCTCAAACCCAATATCAGTCCCGTTTTACAACAGTGGCACTATGCAGTATTTGTCCTTTTGTGATTGAGATATTTCACTCAGCGTAATGTCCTCCAGGGTCACCCATTTTATATAATATTTCATGAGTTCCTTCTTTTTCAATGCAACATAGTGTGAATTGTGTGATTGTACCAGAGCTTCTATCCATTTGTTTGTTGATGGGCACTTGAGTTGTTTTCAACTCTTTGCTGTTGTGAACAAAGCAGCAGTAAACATGGGTATGCATATATCTGTTTGGGTGGTGATTATGGTTTCTTAGGGTTTATTCACAGTGCAAACTAAAACTTTTAACAATCTCAGTCTCTTCACCATCTATCATAACGCTACCAATTGTCCCAGTGGTGAGAATCTTTGTTTTCTTGATGTTGAGCTATTTTATGGCCTCTAAAAACTCACTGAAGGGTCAGCTGTGGGTTAGATCCCACTTTGTGGTACACAACAACAGCAACGACAACAAAAAAATTA
>NW_006399769.1:28140802-28158256 GCF_000299155.1 Elephantulus edwardii
ATTTAAGCTATAGGACAATAAAGAACAAGATAAACCTTTTCTGCATGGCTTAAGTACTCTCAAAAACCTGGTTCAGTAAATATCTGTATTTATATAGATGAAGAGATGGAATCTTAGATTATTTTTAAGCAGCCTATTTAAACGGCCCAGCTTATAAAGTGATAAAAGATAAATTTTTAAAAACAGCTTTATTGAGGTATGGTTTGCAGTCTTTAACTTGGTTGTAAAACCCACTCATTTTAAGAATGCTGCACAACTCAATGATTTTTAGTAAATTTGTAAAGTTCTATAACCCTGTTCATACCATCTTTTACCAGAAGACATGTTTTGTCTGTCCATTCATGTGTTTCTTGGTCTTAATTGTGTTCTGGAAGAGCATTATTCTAAGTGGTATGTCTCTGGCATGTCAGTTTGCTGTACCGAGATAACTTGGAGTTGCTGTGAGGCTTTGTCACCGATGTGTCAAATGCCATAATGATTACCCATGGTGGTTAGTCTTTGGTGGAGCTCCCAGATTAAGACAGGCTTGAAGCAGGATTGACACCCACTTCTTTTTTTCTTCTTCTTTTTTTTTGTGTGTGCGTGTACCGTCAAATCAGATCTGACTGGTACAGGAGGATATGGCACCTCCTTCTCCGGCAGAGCGTCTGGTGGATTCGAACCGTGTTTCTCTGGGATTGCAGTGCAGTTTCTTGCCACTAGGCCACCAGAGCTCCCCTGACACCCACTTCTTAAACAGCATGCCTTTGGAGACTCTTTAAACATTAGAGAAACACCTATAGTTAAAGAACAGGGTTCAGATCTTTTGTTCATAGAGTTGCTATGAATCTTGCTTGACTTGACAGCACTTAACAACAACAACAATAACAACAACAACAGTTGCAGCACCCTTAGTTGAATAGAGTATTCTGGACATACATAATCATGAATAGGTTTCTTGGTTTTTTTTCTTGCTTTCAAAACTGTCATTTTTTCCCCCTTTTTAAAAATTTTTTAACTTTTTTTTTTTTTTTAGTGGATCTTTTTAAAATTTTAGCAGTTTGATTATGGTCTATCTAAGTGAGTCTCTTTGTTTTTGTTCTACTTTGACTATGTTGAGTTTGATTTTTGTGTGCTTTTATTTTTTTAATTATTATTAAATTTTATTAATTTTAATGAACATTTACAGAGATTTTGGGTTTTCATTCATTCATTGTTACACTGTTTTCTCCACCCTCCTCCCCAGTTTGTTCTTCTCCCCCCCCCACCGCCGCATGTCTGTTTTAATTGTCCAATTGCCACAGTGCTTGTCAAAGCCAGTTCTGATTAATCTCCTTTGTCAGTGTGTCCTTTGCCATTCCCTATCACTCCTCCCTGAGAGAGACTTCACCCTGAGTCATAAGGAAAAGGGGATGGCGTATTCTCTTAGCTACTTCCTGCTGAAAAGTGACACTGTAGGTTTCAGGGTTGTGCTTTTATTTTTTAACCAGTAAAATGTTTTTCATCAAATTTGGGATGCTTTCACTTAGCTCTTCTTTCCCCCCTTATTTCCTATTTCCTTTTGTCTCTATTTGAAACTCCAGTTAGTATATATTGGTATAATTGATGTTGTCCATAAGTAAAAGTGCTTTATTCAATTTTCTTTACTCTTTTTCTCTGTTGTTTTGATTGGTACTTTGAAATATTTTGGCTGTGGTTTGCTTGAGTTTCTTTTTTCCTTATGCATTCTCGGTTGTGCTCTTTTAATATAGTGATTTTTTTCATTGTGGTTTTGTACTTTGAAATTTCCATGTGGTTTTTCCTAATTATTTATTGACATTTCTTACTTATTCGGTCATTATCATTATATTTTCTTCTTTAGGCATGGCTTCCTTTAATTATTTGAACATATTTAAATTGTTTTGAAGTCCTTGTAAAATCTTGTACATGGTACTCTTGTTGATAGTCTTATTGTTTGGGCTTTTTTTTTTTAATTTAAGAAGTATTTTACAAATCATGCTGGTTTTTCATTTGATCACCAGATGTAATTTTTGTGATTACTTCCCCCATATAAATATTATGGTTTCTTATGTTTTTAAAATATTTGTATTGATTTTCATATACCTTTACAGTGTGTTTCATTTGTATACATTGTTTTATACTGTCTTTCATTATAGCACGTTTCATACAATCCTTCATACACATTCTATTTCACATTTTTTTATGCCAGTTTATTTACAAAATTCAAATAGGTTGTTTTTCACACAAGATCCTTTCCATTTCCCTTACTTCCCCACCCATCAAATTGAATGACCCCATGATTAATCTTGATCTCCCCTCCATCCTCACCCCTCTGCTTCCACCTCTCTCACCTTGAATCCCTATACTCATTCTACAATAATGGTTTTTACATTATTTGTCCTTGTGGTACTGAATTAGTTCACTCAGCATGTTGCTTTCCAGTTCCTCCCAAGTTAGATAATAGTTTACAAAATCATTGCTCCTGCTACTGTGTAGTATTTCATTGTGTGATTGTACCATAATTTCTCAAACCATTCGTTTGTGGTTGGACATCTGGGCTATTTCCATAATAATGCTGCTATGAACATTGATGTACAAGTCTCTATGTTCAGCTTTTGAGGATGCACCAAACTGCCTTTCAGAGTGGTTGCATCATTGTACCATCCCACCAATAAAGTATAAGAATTCCTATCTTGCTACATCTTCTCCAACATGAAATACTTGCTGTCCTGTTAAACTTTGCCATTGCTCCTGGAGTGAGATGGTATCTCTTGAAACTATGTATTTTTTTTGTAATCTAGCATCTCTGATTTTAATCAGATTTTTCCTGCAAGTTGTAATTGTGAATTTATTTTTAAGTAACTTGATTGATCTTAATCTGTCTTTCTCCTGATTGTTACTCTGACCTTTAACTGGTTGGGTTTTTTTTTTTTTTCTCCAATTCTCATTTTCATCTTTTAGATTGAGTTCCTAGAGTTCACCACTTGGGATTTTCCCCCCAATTCTCATTTTCATTTTTTAGATTGAATTCCTAGAGTTCACCACTTTGTCTTTATGCCAAACCAACTTGTCATTTTCTGACTCATGGTAACCTTCCATCTAGTTTCTGATGCTGCAGGTTGTACCTGAGCAGACAGCTAGCTCATCTTTGTCATGTGGAAAGGATGGTAGATTCAGACGACTGACTTTTTTGGTTAGCAGCCCAAACATAAGGTCGCATTGGTCTGGTCTCTTGTTTGGTGTCAGTTTGAGAATTTTTTTTGAGCCCAGTGTGTAGCCAACTGTTGTTTCACTTGGATACCTCACCTGGGTACCTTCTACATGGCTTAGTGTAATCATTAGTTGGAGATTGTGCTTAAATTAGTAAGACTTACCACTGTATGTGTGTTCAGAAGTTATTTTCAGGTTTGACTCTGAGTTTCCATTGGATTCTCTTTATGTGTGCTGCATGCAGTCAACAAGAGATGTATGAAGAGCTTGCTTGCTTACAAGTCTCCCCAATTAACTGATCTTTTATGGGAAGATTGAGATCTGGTTCTCCCTTGCTCATGTATGCAATACCCTAGTAGCCCTCTGCTCAGAGATTTGTGTAGGATTTATCAAGACCCTTTGAGGCTCTCTTATTTCCTGAATCTTCTAGTCAGTCCTCAGGTTGCCATTTGCCCTAATTGGCATTAAAAAAAAAATCTCAACTGTAGACTGTTTTCTGCTGGGTGTGGATCTTTTGTTCACGGTTCCAATCAGAAGTCATTTGCCTTTAGGAGTAAAGTTATTTGTAGCCAATATCACCCTTTTGGAACCATCAGGAGGATAGAGGCAGTCCCTGGAGAGACATGAGACTTCTCTACTGTTTTTCATGAATAAAGAATTCTTTTTAAATTTATTTAGTATTTAATTAATTATTTTTTAAAATTTTTTTACTTTGAAATGGTTGTTTTGTTAATTTTTAAAGGTAATCTTTGGAGAGAGATTTTGTACTCTTCTTTTAGTGGGAGTCACACTTCAGAACTCAGCACTTAAAACCTAAGTATAAACTTCAAATATAAATACTTATTTTTTTTTTAACTCATACTATTTTTTTTTTGTCTGTGAGGATAGAGAAAAAGTTATTTTTAAAGAAAAAAAATACAAAGCGAAGTGAGCTTTGATTAAGTTCTGGATACTATGAGACGTAAGATTTTGTGTCAGTAGCTTTGCATGCTCAAACAGGTTGATTGAAGGATTGGTGACTTTCCTGGAGCAACATATATTATTTCTTCAGAATGACAAAACACTCTTTAGAGTGACAAAGCACTTTCCCCATGATGCTCCTTTATAATAATTTTATGACATAGAAATTCCGATTATTTTGCAGATAAGGAAACATTCTCAGATTAACCACTTAGCCATGTTCTCAACTTTTGTACATGGTAGAGATGAGGCATCTTCTTAGTTCTCCTTATTCTTTATATTCTACATAACTATGTTCCTTTCTCTACCATTTCAAATATTTGAAGATTTTTTTGAAGATATTAATGTATCTATTTATGTAGGTAATAACTAAGATTGGAACAGTTCACAATAATCTTCCTGAATTTTGTTAGCAACCCAGATTCTTTTTAAATCTCCCCCAAATTATAAAGAGTCCCTATTCATTCAGGCCGTTATTAAGTAAACTGATAAAAGTCACAGAAAGAGATGTGCCGTGGCAGCTTCCTCTGCCAGCTTCCTCTTTTTTTCTTACTCCATAGATGCAGATTCTGCCCAAGAAGCCCCTGCATTGCAGAGGGACTGGAGATCTCTATGATCTGTTTATTTCGCAGTTGACAAGGGTAAGGGGGCCTTTTTTGGGGGAGGCGCTTGGGTGCCCTGAATTTAGCTTTATGCAGCCGGGATATTTCTTTTGGGAAATAAAACTTAGTATTTTAAAAACCCTTTTGTGAATTGTGTGTCCTACATCAGTTAAGTGTCAGATTATCACATTGAAAACATTTATTTTAATGGTGATTTAAAAAAAAATCTGTTCAAGAGAAACCATACAAATATGATTCATGCTTCTAAAATATCCAGATCTGGTATTATTTAGAATACATTAAACATATGTAAGTAAAACTTCCTAGAATTATAATTTTTAAAAGATTCTCAGATAACCAGCCATATATTTTTAAAACCCATTAGACTTAAGCTTTATTAATCTGCTTTGTTCCTTTTCCATGTGTCTATCAATCTGTAGAATGAAAAAGAGACTTTTTGGGTGGGTGTGATGTCTTTTCTCTTGCTCCTGGAAATTATTACTGGCTTACTTGAATTCTGTTCCTAATCTCTGTGCCAATGAAATAGAAGTTAGCTTTTTCCTGTAGTTGTTCATTACAATATGTGTAAAAGTACGTAAAAGTACGGTTGGGGAATCTAATAGCAAAGATTTTTATTGGTCTCACTTAAGAGGTTTGCAGAACAAGTGCAAGCACAATGGTGTTTATAACAGATACTTAAAATGGTATAATTAGTAAAATAGATAAGAAAAATTGGATTATCTTTTTGAGTTGAAAAAGATTAGTCAAGTCATTGTAGCTTTGATGAGTACCTTTAAGATTTGTGTTGGTGCTGATCTGATTGGTTTATGTTTATTTTTTGAAGGTGTTATTATACAAATTTGTTTATGAAAAGTATTACATATTTCTAGAGTTTAACTAGATGTATTTTTTATTCTGTATTTTTTCATGCACCTAAGTGGTTCTCTTTAAACCTTATAGTGTCTAGCTTTTAAAGTCAACAATAATATTATGTATTCTATCCTTACCACTAATAAACATTCCATTTTTTAGTGCCACCATATTTGGAAAATAGCTTTTGTACTTAAATATCTTAAATGACTCCTTTTTTTTTTCTTCTTTCTCTCTGTTTTTATTTTTTTGTTTTAAGCCATAAGGATGAGTTTACCATTATTCCTGTACTGGTTGGAGCTCTGAGTGAGTCAAAAGAACAGGAATTCGGAAAACTCTTCAGTAAATACCTAGCGGATCCTAGTAATCTCTTTGTGGTTTCTTCTGATTTCTGCCATTGGGGTAAGTTCTAGATTTTAACATACCATGATAGATACTTTATCATGAAATTAAAATTGTCTTCATTCTAAACTTTAAGTGTTAGTTCTTTATCACTTTCTTTAGGAATTTTATTTTTAGTAACAGTGTTTAAAAGTGAATGAGAAAATGTTTTGGTCTTTAAGAAAACATCAGATTATTTTAGCGGTTTATAGATATATTTCCAAAGGCGACTGGTATAATTGGATTCACTCTGTGAGGGCATCCTTGATTAGGCACTTATATTAGTTGGAAGTTAAAGTCTTTTAGCCCCATTTAAAGGTAGATTGTGTATTGTATACTTTTTGTAGTTAATTTTGTGGTGGAAATGGTTTTTTCCGGACATAGATGGGCAGGCACTAATGTGCTGTGCCAGTCTTTTTCTACGTTTCTTTGCTTGTAAGTATTTTTCTTTTGTTTTAAATGCTCTTTGTTTTTCCTTTTTACCTACATTTGCCATCAGTTTAGAGCTGTGTTCCAGAGATAGCACACGGCCACCATAGTCTATATTGATAGTTGGTTAATAAGGTCAAGACTCTCAGATGATTCTTGTGAATTTAAAGTGTGTTAATGAAAGATATCATGGAGTAATTGAAGCCTTTTGTGGATGCCTCATTTAATAACTTCCAACCTCCCTCCCCCTCAATTACCCAGTACTATTCCAGTGTATTTCTGAGTTCTGTCCCTTTTAGGACCACTCTTCGATCCATTTATTCATTGCTTAAGGATGTAAATACCCATTCCATTACCAGATATTTATTTGATTTTTCAAGAAAGCAGATGACCATAATTTTTAAGATAAAATGGTAGAAGGAGAATAAAAATATCCTTATTGCAATATAGGGAACTCTGAGTTATACATATCTTACTATGGGAAAAAGATGGGCAATCTCCTTTGCAATTTATTGTGTCAGAAACCGCCCCCCCCAGAGGGTCAGCTATGAGTTGGTTCCAACTTGATGGAACATGGTGCCCTCCCCAGTTGATTACCATATATATAATTTTTTTCCTTCCTGAGAACATTTGGCAGTATCTGGAGATTTTGGCGTTAAATGGTTGGAATCCTGGCATGATACTGAACATCTTACAGTGCCTAGGACAGTCTCTTCTCTCATCCTTTGACCAAAAAATATCTTGTCTAAAATGTTAAGAATGGTGAGATTGGGAATTACTGAGTAGCTGAGCTTCCGTGCTAAATACCTAAATACTGTAGGGAGCCCTTTAATAATAATTCTTTTGGATAATGGTGTGCTATATAGGCTTTTTTATTAGATCTGAATATATTCCTTGGATTTGAGGACTAATATTCTGTTTCTTTGAAATTCTGAAATGTAAATAATACATTTAAATTTAATACTAGTTAATCTTAACCTACTTATAAGGGTAATTTTTCTTAGTGTTGTGAATTTGCTTTGATAATGAAACCTCCAATATTTTTTTTTGTCTGTTGAAAATTACTTAAGTATGAGTCTGAACTCTGTATAGATTGGCACCATGTGCAAGTACAGTGTAAATTCACATGAAACATTAGGAAGTTTCTTACTAGTACTCTCCCTGTGGAATCAGTTTTTTATTTTATTCCCCTTAAATCTCATAATTATGTTCATTATCAAGGGATAATTGTACATTTAGGAGATTCTCCCCCACTCTCCAATTCTAAGGCAAGCAAACAAGTCTTTTTTTTTTTTGCAAACAAGTCTTTATATACAAAAAAAGAGAAAAATTAATTCTGCTTTACATTCTTCCTACATGCTTAGAAAATTAAACCATATGATCTCTCCTGATTTCTTGAAAACATTAACATTTAAATGTTGTAAGTACAAAAAAAGATTCCCATGTCATAAGTATAAAAATAAAGAACCTAAAATTTTGGAAGGTATAAAATTTTGTATAAGTGTTAGGTATGAGAATTATTCAAAACTTTAACTTTTATATTTACATTTGATGATTAAGTAACGTGTTTTTTCTAAATGTTGTTATTTTGAGTGTCACCACCACTAACAATACTTATTGATTACTTTGTACCTGCAGAAATCACTGTTCTGGTTCTTAGTAGGAAATTTGATGAGAATTGGGAAGTTAAGCAGAACTTGTTACACAGACAGTGTTGTCTCTTTGTTATGGTAGTAATGATAATTTACTTTTGTTTAGATTTGTTCTGTTTTACTTACCTCCTGTTGAAGTCCAATCACTCTACATCAACATAGTTAGGTTCCAAAGATCAGGTTGTCATTTGAAGGTAAATGATATGTGAAAATGGTAGATGACCATATCAGATAATGGAGTGGAGAATGGCTACATTATTGTTTAATTGCCAAATTTCATCAATAAACAATTGCCAAACAACTGAGAATCATGGCTAAGCCTGGGTGACATATCATCTTATTTATCACAAGTATTGTTTCTCTCAACTCACACCTCAGCATTCATTACTGACAGACATAGTCATTATGTGATACAGACATAGTTGATTTTTCACTGTTTTTATAAATGTGTAAGATGTTAGAAAATTAGGTAGTTGATACATGAGTAGTAGGTCAAGCATGAATCATAAGGTGGTGTTGCTGTTAGATGCCGTTAAAGTTACATACTCTTACATACTCATAAGAGGCCCTGTGAACCTTGTCCTATCCTGCGCCATCCTCACCGTCTCTGGTATATTTCAAACCAACAGCAACAGTCATAGGCTAGCTCTGGCTTATATTAACGTAGGAATTGGATTGGACGTTTTTCAAATTTATGTTCTAGTGCTATTGGGTGTGTTTCTTAAAATAAGAAGAGTGTTATTCCCATTTTAGAAACCTAGCTTCTTTGTCCCATAAAGAAAAATGTTTAATGTTATTTTTTTTCTTAAAAAAGATACCATATTACACTATTCCTAACACTGAATTCTAAATCAATATCTAGGAAGGAATCAGTTCTTAACGTATACAAAAAACTCTAAAGGCTTATGAACACACTCTACATTTCTTAAAAATTGATTTTTTAAGAAAAATGATTTACTTGATTATGGCATATTTATAGAATCTTCAGATAGATGCAGTGGATCTGTGTCATCAGATCTTTAGTTTTTATTGAATACCTTTCTGGCAGTGACTACATTCTTGATAATCATGTTGTAGGCCGTTCTCAAATTTTATCCAACTTCTAGGGCAGGGTGCGGAGGGTGGGGGTGGAGGAGAGTTGTCTTGGTGTGGTATCCTGAGTTAAGTGTTAACTTGTTTACTGATACATCATGCTTCAGACTTGACCAGCCACTCTGTGGGAAAAAGAGAAGGCAGTCTGCTTCTGTAAATATTTACAACTTTAGAAATCCTGTAGGGGCAGTGCTACTGATCAGGGGTCTCTGAAAGTAAAAATTAATTTATTGGCAGTGGGCTTATTGAAAAGAAAGTGTAAAATTTGTAATAAAGTCAGTGGAAATTCTGTATGTAAATTGTAAGGATTTTACTTGGTTGGTCTTAGAAGTTAGGCAAATATCTATTATAAAAAGTAGTAAAGTATGTTTCATTAAGCTTTTATTTAGACTTGAACAGACATATGAAGGTAAAGGTAGAAAAAGAAATTCTTTTTAAGGTTACATGTGGAGTGACTTATGCAGAAAGGAGAACTAGGAACGTGGATTCTCCTCTGCCATTTTTTTTTGTCTCCTCATTTGCATTCCCCAAAAGGAAAACCTATGTTTTAATTTCTGCCTTTTATCTTATCAGTGTCATAGAGAAATGCTTTTGTTAACCCAATAAGGTGATGTTTCCTAGGTAACTTCTTTTCTCTTGCTACTAGCGGGAAAGAGAATAAATGAAAATACATTTGCTTTTCCATTTTTACCACAATTAAGTAGTACCATGATATTTTTTGTGCATATCATGTTCTACATCCTGTGAAAAAGTTTCATATAAATAGATTTTCTCTGGACTTAATTGCTCCTAAATAGTAGAAGGATTTATTACACTCTTCATTTTTGCTGTTCTCCATATATATTGTTAATATTTGTTTTTTTCTTCTCTTGCTGAAATAATTTATAGTCCCAAATTGAGATTATTGTGACAGTAGATTCATACTTGTACTTGATTTGCCATTTATGGTCATTTTAAGTACAAATCAATTTCAAGAAATTTACATGATACATAACTTATTTTGCATTGTGCTTTTGTTAAAATAATAAAGTATATTAGTCTTTTTTGGGAGCTATGGTGCTTAGTGCTAAAGAGTTGGACTGCCAGCCCAAAGACTCACAGATTAAATCATCAGATGCTGCATGGGAGAAAGGAGGGCAGTTTCCTTCCATGCAATTGATAGCCAGTGAAAACCTGGTTGAGGGTCAGGTGTAGGTTGGTTCTTACATTATGGTGCATAACAACAACAGCAACAGCAACAACATAGTCATTTCAGTTTTTAATTTTGATCTGTCAACTTCCCTTTATCTACGTTATATGATTTCCTTTCCATAAACCCAACATTTGTTAAAAATGGCATTTTGCCCTAAATATTTGTAGGGGTTTTTGGTTGTTTGTTTGTTTTGTTTTTTATTTTATATTGTTGTATACTGTGGAGTCGGATCTGACTGGTAGAGGAGGAGATTGCCCCTTCTTCTCCAGCAGAGCACCTACCTGGTGAATTTGAACTGCGTGCCTGTGGGGTTGCTGCACAGCTTCTTGTTACTAGGCCACCAGAGCTCCTTTTGCCCTAAATATTTGTGAAACTATCCTCAACACCATAAATTTCTTTTAAAATGCATGTTAACAAGTAATTAATAGTAGTCTTCCATTTTCCTCATCTCTTATTTTCAGTGCAGTAAAATTTTTTTCTAAATATTTCTCTTGATTTCAGTGCAAGTTAGCAAATTCTTAAAATATATCTTATCCAAAACTTCACATTTGTCTCTTCAAATCTTGGTATATACTTATTTCACATCTTTAGGACTTTGATTTCTTACAAGTTTAATACTATGATTCAAGAATAAAAGTGTTACAGTATTTTAGTTATAAAAATCACCATATTTGATACTAGCTAGATAAAATTTATCTCTTGAATTACATTTTTCTTTTGATAGTGATTCAGTTGTGATTGTCCTCAGTTTAGGTCCTCAGTTTGGCTGTAGAATGGCCTAATTACCTATCTCACTTGCATTTTGTTGTGATGTTAACTCACATTTTTGAGATTATTCTCACATATAACGTATTAACTGTGTAACAGTACAATTTTTGTTTGAGTCATATTTTTAAAAATCTTTTATTCATTGATCTTTTGGGCAGTTTATGAATCAACCTACCAAGCTCATTTTTATTTTTGCAATCTGGTGCATAGTTTAATGTTGGTATATTTTAATTTTTTATACAACTTTTTTAAGGTGTACTTAAAAGTAGTGTTGATTCTTGTACCATTCATTGTTATGTTTGTCCTCATTAGTTGATTGTTGTGTGTTAAACAGACATCCCTGGAGCTTATTCTCCACACTCTGTGAATCCACTCATTAATCACCAGTCACCTTTGGAGATGGGAAAATTACTTACCTGTATTTCTTTTTCTCAGAAAGCGTGCTCTGGAATGGATTCACAAATGAGCTACCCTCCTTTCCTCAAAGAGTAAGGTTTCTGCTTTACAGGATTTTTTTTCTTGGGTTATTTTTCCTCTCATCTTTTGAATTTGAAAAGAACTGAGGGAAGGCACCTGAAGAAACTACTGACATACTCACTAGGGGAGTTCCAAAGCTTGTGCTGTCCCTAGGGCAGTGTCAATGGCTCTTAAAGCTAGAAAACTCATACTTGGAGTTGAAACAGGGGCTCAAAGAATCCATTTTCCCAGTGTACCTTCTGAAAGGATAAGTTTCAGGTAAGTAATTTTCTCTTATTATGTGATATGCTTTATTCATACTTATAAAAATACGCAAGCCCAGTCCTCCAGGTACTGAATCTGTTGTATTTGTTCACAAAATAGAGTCATAAGTACATGAAAGAATTTATTTTAAATTGATAGTAAATATTTACTTAAAATTATACTTATTATCAGCATTTGTGCTAGTCTTGTCATTTCCCTTTTACTGTGTTCAGTTGTATTTTTGATAATAAACAAAAACCATGTCTTTTGAGCTCAAATTCCAAGTATTTAAATCAAAGGGTATGTGTTTGTGTATTTCTCAAGGATAATGACAACTTCTTCAAATTAATTTCATTCTGGATGTCTATCAAACAGAACTCCTTACCCAAGTAATTTAAAAATATTTGTACAGTTTAAAAAATTATCATGCAATGGTTTGAGCTGTTATAAGTAAAACAATTTTTGGTATAGTAGCTATATATTTAGCTTCTGAACAGATACATCATTCAGACTTTTTAATCAGTTTTGCTGCTAAGTGTGAAATAGATACTGAAGAATAGCAGAAAAGTACATAACAAAATAGTAAACATTTACTTTAATTGCTTTTCTGTCCCATAGACTGGAAATTCCAAAAGTCCATAAAACTTTTCTTTCAGATGTTTTAAAGTACTCTGAAATGGTCTATATGACTCTAGACTTAAAAATATTGTCCTACTTTTTCCTAACTATTTTGGCACACTTTACCAACTTCAACTATTTTAAATGTCAGCAAATGGGTGCCACAAGATCATGATCTTTTTCTGCACTTGAAAGTAGCAATTTTCAAATAAGAAAATTATGTCTTTCGAAAGTGGCTACAACAGGTATTTTCAGAAAAAGGGGAAAAATATGTTAGTATACAGCCAGAGCAATTAATGTTCAAAGCATATATATCTTAATTTACATTAGGATAATACTGTTAAACAGTAACAGCAGGTAATAGTTTTCTAAGATCATTCATTAGCTTGTTCATTCACTTACGATTCTGGGCATCTTTTTTGAAAAACATTTTTTAATAATCAAATAGTAGACATTCAGTGTCATTGAATTGAATTATAAAGTTACTGATGTAGAACTTTAGATATTTGGCTTTGAGCTTTTTGGCATCCATGGTAAACAGAAAAAATAAACATCAATTATATAATTTTCTTTATTCAGTAGGATTAAGGGCAACAGAAACAATATATTCTTTAAGGAAAAACAGTGCTATATTTAAATGTATTTTTAAAGAAAGGAATTTCTCATGAATTATTTTATGATGGATCTAACAACATTTTTTTTTAGTTCAAGGATTGTAGTGAATTTTATAGTTATGATAACGTGATATTTTCTCTGTCTATGGCAAAAAGATATTAAATTCAGAAAGTAGAGACGGCCTTAGAGGGCTATATTGCTTGCTTCTAGGATACCATCAGCTGTAAGATGTAAAATTTATTTCATAATAGCTCTTGGAGGGAAAGTAACAGCTTCTTGTTACTTCAGTGCAAAACTGAAATGTCAAAGTTAAGAAAATGTGATATATTTTAGAAAAATGACCATCAGTGGTGATCAACATCAACATATAATGAAATACTAAGTTCTATGATATATAATTTTTCTTAAAAAGACATTAGAATGGATTTTATAATCTTGAGCTGCCCATAATTTAAAAGATATTTTTTAGAACAGAGTACTTAAGAATGGTAATTATTTAGTCAAACAAATTAATCTAGCATGATGTGTGAGGACCGTAGTTTAGATTTTTGAACATTGCTCTAGATGTTAAGCATGAGACACCGTGTGTATATATAATTCTAGTACTTTAGAAAATGGGCTGAAACATCTTAAAAAATTTGGAAAAAGGAAAGTAAATAGTTATTATGGGGGGAAGCATTACTGAAAGATAAGTTTAGGTATCTATGAAATACATCTTAATTCAAGTAAAACTCTAAATTAGTTGTTGATATATTTCCCTTTTGGTTTTCCTATTACTGTAGTAAGAAATTAGGAAGCTTTCATGGTATAGTGGGTAAGGAGTTGCCCTGCTAACCCAAAGACATACAGCTTGAATCTTCCAGCTGTTCTTTGGGGGAAAGATTGGCAGTCTTCTGTGTGATCTTCAGCCTCTGAAAATGCACTCAAGGGTCAGCTATGAGACTTTGCTGATTTGGCGGCGAGTGTTGTTAAGAGTAAAAGCGAGAATCTATTTTAGCAACATTTTTCTTTTTCTCTCTCTTTTTTTTTAGCTTTCTGCATTTCACTCTTCCTGTTCTTTATAGAACAGCCAGACAGTGAATATTCTTTGCTTACCCTTTATTGCTGATGATTTTATGTCAGGAAAGGAGTATTACAATTTATACTTTTGTGCAACAGATAATTATGTAAAGTAGTTATACTGATTTTTTTTTCCCCAGGTAGATTTTTTAAAGGTATTAGGTTTTATAATGAAGATTTGAAAAATCACACAAGCCACACAGTATTTGGCCAGTTCCTCTCCCCACCTCCGTATTAAAGATCAAAGTTTTGTACACAGGTAGTAAAAATCTTAAGTAGTCAGTGATTTGTTGCACTGAGATTGTTTCCTAAGGACAAATTTCTTTGAATCATACATACTCTTTGGATTATTTTTTAGTACAGACTGATAAATGTTTAACAGTGCTTCTAACTTTATAAGCTGTTTGTTTCCTAAACTTGTGTATGCTGTTGACTTTTCTATTTTACAACTTGAAATAGTTTTTAACATAAAATATATCACTGTGGTGATATAAAATTCCATTTAATACCTTCTCCCAAATGCCAAAGGCTCTTGGGAATAATTTTCTCAGAGGCTTATGCTATGCTCTGCCTTTCATGAGAACTGAAATTATTTGGTAAGCGCTTGCTTTCGTTTAGCTTCTAATTTTTCCCTATTTTATTTTGTACATGATATTTGTTTCAAGGTCAAAGGTTCCGTTACAGTTACTATGATGAATCCCAGGGGGAGATTTATAGATCCATTGAACATCTAGATAAAATGGTAAGTCTTTCAGGTGTGGGATTTTAATGATTTAAGACTTTAATTTCAGATTAGTTATTCAAGACTTAGTATGTTGAATTATACAAGATAGACTGATAATTCTTTTCCTAACTTTAAATGTTCAAATTACAATTTATAATTATATGAATATTGATTATAAGAATAATCTCTATTCTGCTGGTAGAAATTTTCTCTTTATTTCATTTGATTCTGAAGAATATGAAAGAATACAAATTTCTTATATTAAAACAAGGGGAAGAATCTTAGTTTTAAGGGCAGTAAAGAACACCATCCTCATTGATTTTCTGTTCAGCAGAAACAGTAGCAGATATGGCTGCTATGACTCTAAATCCTAATTATGCAGTGACTTTTTAACTCATTCTGAATTGTGTTACTGCTTCTTGCAATATACTAAGGAAATTAGTGCACATTTAGGTTTGATAGCAGGGAAGACTACTCTTCTTGAGTATGCTAAAAATTTTACATGTTAGACTAAGAAAAAAAAACCACCTCGGTTCTATTGTAAGGAAATGTGGATAGACTTGAAGTAATTAATTGCATTAATAAATCATATCTAATCCAGCCCTTGTTGTGTAGTGCTTTTGTTTATTTTTCAATATTATAAAACCTTTGATTGGCAATTACTACCATATCTTTTCAGAAATAATGGCATCATGATCTTGTAATGATATATTTTCCAGAATTCTAGTGTACATTTATTTTAGCTAGTTTAAATGTTGTCTAATAGGATTTACAGAAATACTGTATTTTTGCATAAGCCATGTACACCCTGTGTCTGCTTGCCAGTCAAATCCACTCTTCTCTGAGATATCACTATATGTGGTTTTTTTTAATAAAAACATGTTGTTGTTATTTTAATTTAGCACATCCGTTGTTGTTAGGGTAAGGGTGGCAAACAAACAGAGGAAGTATGCATTATTAGTGTAAAGCATGATACTTGATTTTTTAAAAATGATTATTATTTAAAAAAAAATTATTATTATTATCTTTGTGCACGTGTACTGTCAAATCAGATCTGACTGGTACAGGAGGAGATTGTCCCTCCTTCTCCAGCAGAGCATCTGGTGGATTCGAACTAGATACTTAATTTTAAGACATGCTTATTTTGGAAATTTTCTTTAATTTGACTTGAATGAAAGATTAAAAAGCATACTGTTGGATTTCTGCCCTCCACACCATCATTGATACACATTCTGTTTCACAACACCAATTACAGTACATACAATGAATGATACTCCATTCACTTATTTTGGTACTTTTTTATTTTATTCTTCAGATGTTTCAGAACTTTTTACAATGTACTTTTAATTTAATGAAATGAATAATATTAAACAGAACAAATTTGTGTCACTGATATATTTTCTTACAGATTGTTGCATAACTAATTACACTATTGTTTCAGTTCTGATTTCTATTGTTCTTAACATTATTAAGTCTTGTTCTTAACATTATTAAGTCTTCCTAGTATTCTTTGACCTTCTATTAACTTCCTTTAGTTAGTGGTTATGCTTCTTCCACTTCTAGCTAGTTTATTTAATGATATATATGCTATAGTTAATATACTCTTTATGAGAAGATATTACAGTGATTTGTGCATTTTAAAAGTAATTAAAGGTAGTTGATTTTAAATTTAAAGAAATATCATTAGGCTCTTTTTTTGGTTTAACTATCTTTTTAATAATTTTTTTGGTGAAAGTTTACAAATATTACTGGTTTTTCATATAATCATTCATAGACATTTTGTTTTATAACATTAGTTGTCATTAATGAATGTAATTAATTATATCTAACAAAACCCTTTATGTATTGCCTTTCTGATTTCTTATCTGTTTGGTAATTTTACTCCTTTCCCCCTCCTTTCTTTTCCATGTTAACTCTTTAAAATTGATTGTATTTATGTATAAATTTTTCTTTAGCTTTTCATAATAGTAATCATTCACCGTAATTGTCTTTTTTGTGACTGGCTTATGCAACTCAGCATAATTTGGTTTTGATTCATCTATGATATGCAGTATTTTAACAAATTCTTGATCCTTTTTTAGTGATGAATAATTTTCCATTGTGTGGTTGATTGTATGATAGATAGATCTTTTAGCTTTTAGTCCATCGATAAGACATTTGTTTTGTTTCCAACTCTGTTGTAAATGATGCTGCAATAAACATGAGGCCTGTATTTATACAGCTGCTCTTATTTCTTTGGAATATATTCTTAGTAGTGAAATTGCTAGATCAAATGATAATTCTCTTCCCAACTTTGTACCGAAGCACCAAACAAGTTTTAGCTTTTTATTTTTAAAATTTTTTTATTATCAGTACTTTTAATGAAAGTTTACAGAGACTTTGGATTGTCATTCATTCATTGTTGCACTTTTCTTCTGGTCCCCCCGGTCACCCCCACCTCCAGATTGCTCTTTTCTTTGAAATGTATAAAAGAAAAAGTCTTTGTTATACAGTCCCTCCCTCCAGGTCCACTCCACTATTCAGCTTTTGTACTGGACTCCTGTCATGACAATAGTAGCTAATTATATATATATTTTAAACAGT
>NW_006399769.1:28158356-28209933 GCF_000299155.1 Elephantulus edwardii
TTTTTAAACAGTTCTCTCCCTCATCTGTTTCAATGCAGTATACATAATTTATCCCATCTTTCTCAGTCTTCCCCCAACTCCGATGTCAGTCCCATTTTACAACAGTGGCACTGTGCAGTATTTGTTCTTTTGTGACTGAGATATTTCACTCTGCATTATGTCCTCCAGGGTCACCCATTTTGTATAATATTTCATGAGTTCCTTGTTTTTCAATGCAATGTAGTATTCCATTGTGTGAATATACCACAGTTAATCTATCCATTCCTTTGTTGATGAGCACTTAGGTTGTTTCCAACTCCTTGCTATTGTGAACAAAGCTGTGATAAACATGGGAGTTCATATATCTGCTTGAGTGGCAGTTATGGTTTCTTTGGGGTATATTCCCAGTAGTGGAATTGCTGGGTCAAAAGATATTTCTAATAGCAACTTTTTGAGAAAGTGCCATACCGCCTTCCATAGTGATTGCACCATTTTACACTCCCACCAACAGTGAATATGGGTTCCAGTTTCTCCACCACCTCTCCAGCATTTGTTGTTTGCTGTTCTGTTAAATTTTGCTATTCTTACTGGGGTGAGATGATGTCTAATAGTTGTTTTAGTTTATTTACTTTTTTTATCTCTGGATTTTTTTTTTAATTTAAAAATAATCGAGATTATTTTTTATTATCACGAACATCCCAGTTGCCTCCATCTGTTGTTGTTTATTATCTCTGGATTTTTCTTCAAGATAATTTCATTTTGTTGTTGTAGCTATAGCATTTTAAAGTTTTATTGTATTTTTAGGTAACATTAGAAATACTGTACACAGTAATCCTGATAATATTTTTGTTTAAGTGTAATGTAGTTGTAACACTTGTTTCAGTTATTTTTTTAAAAAATCACAAATCATTGTAGTATCTCCTTATAAACCGAACATTAACTATAGCAGATCTATCACTGACTAAACAAACTAAACATGAAAGAAGCATAGCCACTAACTAACGGAAGTTAGTAGAAGGTCAGAGAAAGAGAGGAAGACCCTCAACAAGATAGACTGACATAGTGAATTTAATATTTGGCTTGGGCATTTCAGATGATATAAAGGTGATGATGGAACAGGAAAGGACACATCACAGATCTCTTGGTCATAGGGTCACCTGACAACAACAAACAATATCACTAACTTGCTCTGTGACTTTTGACAGGTCATTTAAATTTTACAGTACACAGCTCTTCATCTGAAGAAATAGTGTGAAATGATCTCTAAGCTGTCTTTCACATCTACCAGACTATAAGTTCATGATCTGTTCAAGTCAGCTTCACAAGCATGTGAAGTGTCAATTTCATGAGCATGTGAAGTTTCATGTGTATATTTATAAACAGTAATTATCTGAATTTGAACATAAAAGTAGAATACATAAAAGCCAAATGAAGGCTTTTTCTTGTGAAAGGAAGTTTGGTTACTTAATGAAATTTTGTAATATTTAAATTTGTCTGGGTACTGTAAGTACAATTATTCAGTTTGTATCTTTAGATTTATATCATTAGAGTGGATAATAATATACTGGCTTTTCTTTTTGGGCTTATGGTGTCATCCTATCTATAGTTTTAATTCTTTTGACTTCTAATAATTTTTACTCTTTTTTGAGAATCAATCACAGTTACTAACAACAGCAGCAATGTAATGAATAAATCATTAGTAGTACTTGAGTAGTATTATGGATTGTATTTGATCTCTGTGTTGAATTTCACAGGCCCTTGCACCTGTAAGTACAATACTATTTGGAGAAAGTTTTTGTTTTTAGTTCTTTTCTGTTCTGCTATTGATGCCATATGGGCTATGGTGGGTTGTAAGTCTAATTACTTCTGTGTTACAAAAGCAACAAATAGCCTCAGAGATACATGCAGGAAGGCTAAGGTTATGTGAGGAACACAGGAAGCTAAAGATTAGTTAATGTCCAAGGACCATAGACAAGGAAGCCATCTAAATGTCTGAGACCTTCATTTGTACTCTTAACCTCTTTAACTGTGAGAAAATAAATTTCTGTTCTTTAAAGCCACCTACTTGGGGTATTTGTGCTGTAGTAGTAGCCTGAAATGGAGCTAAGGTAGCATTTGCTACCAGAATATTTGGGTGTTGCACTAACAAGTACCTAAAATGAGGAGAGAACTTTAGAATTGTGTAATAGGCAGAATCTGGAAAATTTTTATGTACTTGATAGTAAGAATCTAGATTTCTTTGGAGAGACTGTTGGTAGAATTTATGCACATTAAGAATGATTCTGATGACAGCTGAGAAAGAGCTGAGAACTCTGAGGAATGCTTCTGTAATAATGAACAGAATGTTACTAGAAATACAAATATTAAATGTGATTCTGATGAGGTTTTAAAAAGAAATGATAAGCATGTTATTGGATATTAGAGGAAAAAGTATTTTTGTTTTAATGAGGCAAAAACGTACCTGAGTTTTTTTTAATTTTTTTGGAAATTTGTGATGAACTGGGATATTTCCCGAGATTCCTAAGCAAGAAGAGGCATGTTTTCTCTGTTGCTTATGATACGTGTAGGAAGAAAGAGATAGATTTCGAGATAAATGATGCAAAAGGAAAACTAGAACTTAAAAAATCCACTCATTGCTGTTGAGTCAGTACCAACTCATAGCTGACCCTTCAGTTTTAGGGAAGAAATGGTCTTTATCCTGGAATTCTACATGCAGGATAAAGGCCAGTGGAACTACTTGGTTTATGTAGCTGACAGTCCTACTAGTCTCAGCTGTTCTGGGAATTCTATATTTGTTTTCTTAGAGGACAACAGTCATAAGCCAGATCAATGCCATAGTAAATATGAATTGTTAACTGGAAAACCGACTTGCCCTGTAAATTTTAAACTCCCAAGAAAAAGTTAAAAAAATTGTTGTTGTTAATATTATTACTGTATAACTAGATTAAAAGTAAAGGAACCCTTCCTTGTAGCATAGTAGATTGACTATTGGGCTGTTAATTGAAAAGTTGGTAGTTCAGATTCACCACCTTATTCCTTTGAGATAGATGGGCTGCCTGCTTCTTCTTAAAGGTTTATAGCCTCAGAAACTTGATGATACATTTCAAGTCTCCGCTGTTTCTCTACTCGAAGTTGAAATAGACTAACTGGAAGTATTCTGTTTTGTATTAAAGATGCTTTAGCATATCTTTAGACATGTTTCTTTAATGGTTCTTATGCATAGAAAGGCATACTGTATATCAAGAAACAAACTTGAGTAACTGATATAAGATATAACTCTTCTGCCTGACTTAGGAACATAGGTCCTTCATAATCCAGGAATGAATAAATAAATGAATAATGAAAAAAGGAAAAGCAGAGAAGAATGGATGTGTTAAATGTGGCATCGATAAAGAATATATCTTGGGCCATCAAGCAAATAAATATTAGAGGAAATATAACCAGAATTTTTCTTTGAATTGTGGTTGCCAAAACTTTGACTTGTTTACTTTGGACAAGTCAATCCCTTGGAAAAACCAGTCAATGCTAAAGGACATAATGTTTGATAAAATAGAAAGGAAATGAGGGAAATATTCAATGAGGTGAGTTGATAGAGTTGCCACAACTATCACTTATCCATACTAACAGTCATAACGATGGTGCAGGACCAGAAAGTGTGATCAGATATACACGTCATATCACTGTGTTTGGGGAGACACATTGGCTTCCTGACTGTTCTTTGAAAATGCCAGGGATGTTTCCAACCTAGGAGTTGTTATGCGTTATTTTCTCTAGTGCCATATATCTCAACTCTTTAATCAGTTATGATTTTAAATCAGGTCTATTTACCACCTTATTTAATTCATCCTATACCCCCTCACCCTATCCCTTAGCATTTGCATTCCTTCTTAATTCTGTTCTACTTTTCATTTGAACAAAAGAAATAATTTACTTATGTACTATTGCATTTTTGTTAGAATACTAAGTGCTGTATCTAGAGTGCCTAGAATAGTAATTAAAACATAGGTCCTTAGTAATTTTTTTAAATTAAAGAATTAATGCATTTAATCTCTTTATACCCATAATTTTTTAAAAAGAAACCTCTTAGAGTGAAATGAAAAACAAAAGATAAATCTACAATAAAGTTATATATATTTAAAAATACTGATACCTAGGCACAACTATGTACAAGTCATAGTGAAGTAGCTTATACACAGTGTTAATGCAATTTGTTCCCATTCCAAAGAAAGGTGATCTGACAGAGAGTGGAAATTACCTAACAGTATCATTGATATTACATGCAGGCAAGATTCTGCTGAAGATTTCCCAAAAACGACTGAAACAGCATATCAGCAGAGAACTGCATGATGTGCAGGCTTTTAGAAGAGGCCTTGGCACTAGGTATATTATAGCTAATGTCAGATGAATCTTGGCTGAAAGTAGAGAGTATCAGACTATGCAAAAGCATTTAACTGTGTGAATTAGAACAAACTGTGGCTTACTCGGAGAAGAATGGGAATCCCTGAACACTTGTGCTTATGCGAAACCTGTACTTGGACCTGGCGGCAGTCATCAGAAAAGAGCAAGGAAGGAAACACTACATGGTTCAAAATTGGGAATGGTGTGTGTCAAGGATGTGTCCTATCTCCGTATCTTTTTACTTATATGTGGAACAGATTATCTGAGAGGCGGGGCATTATGAGGAGAAGTGTGGCATCAGGATTTGAGGTTGACTCGACAATCTTTGTTATGCAGATGACACAACCCTGCTTGCTGAAAATGAGGAGGACCTAGAGCACTTGCTGCAGAGGGTCAAGGACTGCAGCCTTCACTTTAGATTGAAGCTCAACGTCAAGAAAACAAAGATTGGCAGCATCATGATAGATGGTGAAGAGATTTGAGATTGTTGACAGCTTCAGTTTGTTTGGCTCTACAGTCAACAGTCTTGGTACCAGCAGCCAGGAAAATAAAAGACTAATTGCATTGGGATAGTCGGCTATCAGAGACCTCTCCAAAGTACTGAAGAGCAATGGTGATAGTCTGGAGATTAAGGTGTGCCCGATCCAGGCCATGGTCTTTACAGTTACTTGATATGCATCAGAGAGCTAGACAGTGACTAGGGGTGGTAGAAGGAGAGTTGATGCCTTTGAGATGTGTTGCTGGAGAAGAGTATTGAACATAACACGTACTTGTAGGAGAACAAACAAATTCATCCTAGAGAGGGGGAAGAAGCTAGGCTGCTCCTGGGAGGCAAGGATTCAGAAGCTTCGTCTGACATACTGTGGACATGTTGCAAGGTGGCATCAGTCCTTAGAGAGTGCTTGGGAGAGTGGAGGGACAGCGCAGGAGGGGAAGACCCTCTGTCAGATGGATTGATTCAGTGACTGGGGTAATGGGGATATGTGTGTCGGAGACAATAAAATTGGCAAGGGATGCATAAGGTTGTTACAAGTTGCAGGTGACTCGATGGCACATAACAACAACAACAACAACAGCAGCTATAAATACAGATTTACACAGCTATTTTATATATGACTCATTACTCAATAATGTTATTGGATGACTTAATTTTTTAAATAGTGGACTGCTGTTAGTAAAATTGTGGCCAGAACAAAGTAGCATCTTCTTTCATCCTGGAAAACATACGATATATTAATATACTATAAAAACTGTTAGTGTTTACAGGTGAAGTATAGTTAAGCTATAGCTATAAAGATATTTTCCACACGTGGAACGTATGAAAAGTTTTTGGGACAGAGAACAATTACTTATACGTAGAACTATCTCATATTGTAATCCAGCCAGCATCCTGGACCCTACCCAATGAATTCCAGTAAATATTTTCTAATTTTTGAACAACTAAAATTTACCCTTTAATTTCCTTTATGCTCCTATGGTGGAGAGTTGTTTTATAAATTTAGTTTACTTTTTTTCCCGTAGTGCTACTCCATTGTGACATCTGCTTGTTGATTTGCTTGTTGACAGTTTCAGCTAATTTGAATGTAAATTTCATGAGAACAGGGACTTTGTCGATTTTGTATCTTTGAGTGTCTGAGTAGTACTTCTCTTATTTTTGAAGGAATGTTTATAGGAAAGACTGATGTGAGTGGTGATGTATTTGTATGAAGTAGTTGTATTCAGTATGTTTAGGAGATGCAGACAGAATTTGGAGATGAATTTAGAACATATCTCAAGGATGATACCTATATTTTGATCTTAGACTGTTGTATGGTTATACTGTTCTCTGAGATAAACTTGAGAGAAAGAAGTGTTTTAGAGTATTTTAAATTATTTTAAAGGAAATCATCATAAATTCTAGTACAGATAAGGCACATTGGCTTAGTCTACTTCGAGTTGACTTCTACATAT
The DNA here is from genome assembly GCF_000299155.1 of Elephantulus edwardii. Taxonomy (NCBI): domain Eukaryota; kingdom Metazoa; phylum Chordata; class Mammalia; order Macroscelidea; family Macroscelididae; genus Elephantulus; species Elephantulus edwardii. Next base: position 28,164,684 of record NW_006399769.1, read on the forward strand.
GCATTTGATTCCTTTAAATGTCCAAAATTATTAATAAGTTAAAATATGTGTTAAATAGCCTGTAGTACCACTTCATCATAAACATGGCGTATATTTGCCACATTGATGTGATTGAATTAAATATTTAATGTAAAATTTAATTTGGAGTTGATTTTTTTGAATGATCTAGTTATAGTGACATTTCTATTAATATTTAAATTTTTACTTGGTACATAGGTGCTCTATTTATTGATACTAGCTTAATTAAATTTATAAATTCTAGGTGTTAGAATGATTAGATTAAAAGAATAACCCTACATTTCCTAATATGTGTGTATGTATCAAACTGTCCATGACCAGCAAGTTCATAAATTTGTTGTCATAACTGATTTCAATAAGGAGATGGTGAATATTATTTTTTTTCAGGTGAATATTTTTTGGCATATTCCTTTTTAATGTCTTTTGAGTGTTATTTGAGAACTTTTATAATATATGTGCAGTATTTTCAGAGAAATGTAATTGAGTGATTTACTTTGTAATTATTTAAAAATGCATACAATGGTGAACTGAAATAATACACATTCTCTAAGTTTTATTGGGTGACATGAGAGGGGAATAAAAAAATGTTTTGCAAAGTACATTTAAAAAAAGATAGAGGAAGAACTCTGGTTGCCTAATGGATAAGAGTCTCACTGTCATCTCGGCAGTTCAAATCCACCAGGTGCTTCTAGGGAGAAATATGGGCAATTTCCTCTTGTGTGATTTACAGGATCTGAAAACCCACTGGAGAGACCGCTAGCTGTGTGTTTCGATGCCGTGTGTGTGTGTGTGTGTGTGTGTGTGTGTGTGTGTGTGTGTGTGTATTTATATATATATATTGTTGTTACGTGCCATGAGTCGCTTGTGACTCATAGCAACTCTATGCACAACAGCTGTAAACCGTGTAGCCAAAGTCATTATGTCTAACACACCCACCTTCGTTACCCCAATCACTGAGTCAATCCATCTCATCCAGAGTCTTCCTCCCCTGTACTGTCCCTCTACCCTTCCAAGCATGATACCCCTCTCCAAGGACTGGTCCCTCCTTGCAACATCCCCAAAGTATGTCGGGCAGAGTTTCAAATTCCTTGCCTTCACAGAGCAGCCTGGTTTCACCTTCTCTAGGTTTAACCTGTTTGTTCTCCTGCCAGTCTGTGGTATATTTATTACTCTTCTACAGCTCAACAATTCAAAGGTATCAATTATTTTTGTCATCTTTAGTCATTGTCCCGCTTTCTGATGCATAGCAAGTAATTGTAAAGACCATGGCCTGGATCAGGCACATCTTGGTCTTTATCCTGACATTGTTGCTCTTTAGTACTGTGGAAAGGTCCCTGCCAGCAGATTTCCTCAATGCAGTTTATCTTTTTATTTACTGACTGCTGGTACCAAGAGTGTTGATTGTGGAGCCAAGCAAGCTGAAGCTGTTAATAGTCTCAGTCTCTTCTCTGTGCATCCTGATGCTGCCAATCGGGCAAGTGGTGAGCATCTTTGTTTTCTTGATGTCGAGCTTCAACCCATATTGAAGGCTGCAGTCCTTGGCCTTCTGCAGCAAATGCCTCAGGTCCTCTTCACTTTTGGCCAGTAACGTTTTGTCATCTGCATAACGCAGGGTTTTTTTTGTTTTTTGGTTTCTTTTTTAAATTTCGGTTGTTTATTTTTCATTTCAATGAACATCTACAGAGATTTTGGGATTCCATTCATTCATTGTTGCACCCTTCTCCCCGCACAAACCCCTCCCCCCTCACCCCCATTTGCTCCTCTCCTTGAAAAGCAAAAGAAAAACTCCCTCATAACGCAGGTTTTTGATGAATCTTTTCTCCAATCCTGATCCCACATTCTTCGTCATAGAGCCCAGCCTCCTGAATGCTCGGTTCAACGTACAGAATGAAAAGGAATGGAGATAGCATCCATCCCTGGCATATACCTTTTCTTCCTGATTATATATGTATGTATGTATGTGTGTGTGTGTGTATGTATGTGTGTGTGTGTGTGTGTGTGTGTGTGTGTGTATATATATATATATAGTGTCTTTTTATCATCAATTTTTATGTACTTTGCAAAAAATTTCTTTTTTCACCCTTCTCTGCTTATTCTTGCCACTCTGTAGAATTTTGAGATTGTATATCAACTATTTAAATTCTCTATTGCCAATATTTTGTTATGTTGTTGTTGTTTTGTGCCATCAGACTCTCTGTCAGCTGCTCTGAACCCTTCCCTGTCCTGAGCCAGTCTCACTAATTACGACACACCAACGCCCTTTACCTCAGTCACTGTATCAGTCTATATCATCCAGGGTCTTCCTCTCCTCTCCTTTGCTGTCCCTCCACCCTTCAAGCATGATTTCCTTCTCTCATGATCGTCTTTCCTGGCCACGTACCCAAAGAATGTAAGACAGAGTTTCAAAGTCTTAGACTCAAGGAGAAACTTAGTTTCATCCTTTCCAAGATAGACATATTTGTTTTCTTGGCATCCCATGGTATGTTCAAGACTGTTTTCCAGCACTACGACTCGGAGTCATTGATTCTTCCATCATCCTTAGTCATTGTCCAGCTCTCTGAAGCATAACAAGTAATTGTGAAGACCACGATTTGCATTAGGCACGCCTTACTCTCTAGACTAACATAGTTGCTTTTCAGCACTCTGGAGAGGTCCCTGACAGCAGATTTTCCCAGTGCAATTTGTGTTTTGATTTTCTGACTTGCTGGTGTTAAGAGTGTTGATTGTGGAGCTAAGCAAGCTGTAATTGTTAACAACCTCGATCTCTTCTCCATCTAGTGGTGAGAATCTTTGTCTTCTTGATGTTGAGCTTCTGAAATATAACAGGTCTTTGAAAACCCTTTGTATAGCAGAGCACACTTAGAATCGACTAACAGATAGGGCAACTGAGGCTGAGCCCTCAAGTTTGGAAACACACAGAAGGAGGAACAGTTGTAAAAAGAAGTTAATGATTGGCGTGTGAAATGTGAGAAGCATGAAGGTAGAAAAACTATACATTGTTAAGAAAGAAATGGAACACATAAATATTGACATATGGGGTATTAATGAAATGAGATGGATTGGCAGGGACATTTTGGATCAGACACTCACATGATCTATGCTGGAGATGAAAAGATGAGAAAAAACAGGGTTGCTTTCATCATTAAAAAGGCCATTTCTAGATCCATCTTGAAATACAAAATTGTGAGTGACAGGATAATATGCATAGAACTGTTAATACCACTATAATGCAAATTTATGCACCAGCAACCAGAGCCAAAGAGAAGGAAATAGATGATTGCTATCAACTGTTGGAAACAGAAATTGATCAAACATATAACCAAGGTGCATTAATAATAATGGGAATAATAATAAGAAAATGATGATGATGGAGTGCCAAATTTGAGAACCAGAAGAAGGATCAGTATTCAGAAAATATGGACTGGGTGACAGTAGTGAGGCTGGGGATAGAATGATAGAGTTGTGTACAATCAATGATTTATTCAGAGCAAATACATTTTGTAACAGTTATAGAGAGTATCAACCAACTATATATATTTTGAAAATATTTCACATAAAAGATAAAAAACAGGTCCTCAATTGAATTAAAGCTTATAACTTCTGTATTGTTTAGCTGTAAATTCAAAGTATGGGGCAATTGAGAGGGGGAAACCCTGCATCTGGTAATTAGGTCTAACTTCAAATCAAATTTCCCTCTCTCTTTCTCTTCTCTTATTTAATAAAGGTATAAATCCTAAAATATTTTCAAGTCTGTGTAAAATGATCAGGAATGTCTTGTATGCTTCTCTTTGGTCATTTTGGCTAACTTTCAGTGCTGTCAATGCCCTTAAGTCATGCACCTGAGAAAAATTTCAAGACACTCAGTGATTTCAGCATCTATCCTTTTAGTAAAGAAATAGTTCTACATAAATCTTACCTTTAAATTATAATTTGATGATTATTTTCTTTTCTTATACATATTGTTATAAATGCCAGTGAATCACATGTGACTCATAGCAACCCTATGTATGTTTAGTGTTGAAAGCTGCCCTATCCTGTGCCAATTTCATCATTGCCAACAGACATAATGCCATTGCTCCAGTCACTGAGTCAATCCATCTTATCCTTGATCTTCCTTTCCTGCTCTGTCCTTTCCAAGCATGATGTCCTTCCCCAAGGACTGGTCCCTCCTGGCCACATGCCCAAAGTATGTGGGTTGGAGCCTCAACATTCTTGTCTCCAGAGACCAAACTGGTTTTACCTTTTCCAGGACACACTTACTGTTCTCCTGGCAGTCCATGGTATGTTCAGCACTTTTCTCCAGCACCACAACTCAAAGCAATCGATCCTTCTTCTGTCATTCTTTATTATTGTCCAGCTCTCTGTACATAGTTGAATATAATTTTAAAAAAGAAACTCTTCCTCATATTTGTTGACTTCTCAGTCCTGATTATGTAGCTATAAGTTAAATTAGCCTGTTGAGTTCTTGAGGGACCCTAGTGGTATAGGGGCTTAATTATTGTGCTGCTAACTGTAAAGTCATCAGTTTGAACCAAGAAACAGATGATAAGAATTACAGCCTCAAAGGCCCTGTAGGAGCAGGTTTATTCCACCTTGTATAATCTCAGTGAATTGAAATTGACTTAACATTGAGATTCATTTGAGGCTTGCCACCTAGGCTTTGTGGACACAAGTTATTCGCATGTGGTGGGAGAGTGGGCACACGAATATTTTTTCCCTTTCCAACGATAGGAAGGGTTAACTCTCAATTTGACAGTTCCTTGCTGAAGCTGTTCATTTCCTCAGAAACCCAGGCTGATCTATTTTGATTTTTAAGATGGTCTACTTTATATTTTAGAGTTGTTGTTGTGTGTTGTTGAGTCAGAACCAACCCATGGCTGTACTTCCAGTAGATTTTCAGAGAAAGTAAATCACATGAGAGGAGATCACCCATCCTTTTCCTGTTGGGTAACCGGTGTATTTGAACTGCAATGCCTTTGGGATTGAAGTGCAACTTCTTACTACTAGGTCACCAGAGCTCCCTTCTTAGAACTGAGTGGCTGTTAAATCTTTTCAAACAGATTAAGTTTACATGTACAGTCTTGTAGGAGCTGTTAAGACAGGCTTTCTGTTGCTTGAATAATTTAACTCACGATCTTTATCTTTAAGGAGCTGTGGAGGAGTAGTCTCCCATCCTTTTTACAGCCTCAGAAACCCAAGGTTAACTCTGAGTCAGTTTAGCCATGAGTCTTGACAGCAGTGAGTTTTTTGACTGAAGTCTTTAGTGTTTTAAGGAATGCTGTTTTCATGCACCGTCAAGTTGCAACCAACTCATAGCTGATTCTCCACCAGGTTTCTTAGCCAGTTACTTTGAATTTTTAATTGTGTTTTTTTTCTTCTTACAAATATAGTCATTAGTTTCTTCTGTTTGGACTTTTTGATCATATGTTGATACATAAATTTATGTTTATTGAGAACATTCTGTGATTTTCTTTTTCACATAGTTTATTAATGGCTAAATTTTTTCACATAGTTTATTAATGGCTAACATTCTCTTTAAGGTAAATTGTTCTAGATTTAACTTCAGGAGCTCTAAAAGTTCTTTTATAGCATATGTACAAATACTTAACTGTGTTAATATGATGGTGATAAATGAATTTTTAGAAAATCTCTTGTTATATGATAATGAAGTTTAAACATCCCTGGGTGATGTCAGTGGTTCACAAGCTCAACTGCTAAGTGAAAACTTGGAGGCTCAAGTCCTTCCAAAGGTTCTTTGGGAAGAAAGACTTGGCATATCCAAATAGTCAGTTGTTGGAACAGTTCTCCTCAATATAAATGGGGTTGCCCTGAGTGGGAATCAACTGAATTGCAACTCATAGCTAGCTTGGAAAGAGCCTTGGAGTAGAAATTCAGAGGCAGGCTTTTTGTGTTTTTTAAAAATATTTTTTATAAATTTCTTTTTACATTACAATATTGATATTGTTTTTCCTGGGTTTTACTTTTAAGTTAACAGTTACCTTTAATTTAGCATTAAAAATTGGTTGTAGATTAATCTGAGAGTGGCAGAGGTATGTGCAACCATTTCAAAGTGGCATACATCCATATGCCTATCTTTCAGATATGTTTTTTTTTTGTGAGAAATTTGATAATGTTTATGAAGGACTGGAATATTCTGAGAAAAAGAAAATACTTTATAAAATTGAATTCTTATGCTGTTTCTGCAACATTTGTGTATCACTGCTGACTACTATCTATCATATTGGTTGCTCACCTTATAGGCCTGAGCCGTTTGGTTAAAATAGTATCATATTTTGTTGTTGTTGTTGTTATATGCCATTGAGCCACTTGCAACTTATATTGACCCTATGTACAGTAGCTCTGAAACCTGCTCTATCCTCTGCCAACTTTACTGTTTCTGACACACTACCCTTATTACCCAATCACTGAATCAATCCATTTCATCAGATCTTCTTCTCTTTCTCTGTCCTTCCACCCTTCCAAGCATGATGTCCCTTCTTGCAACATGCCCAAAGTATGTCAGATGAAGCCTCAGAATCCTTGCCTCCAAGGAGCAACCTGGCTTCACCCTCTCAGGGATTGATCAGTTTGTTCTCCTACCAGTCCATGCTGTATTTATTACTCTTCTTCAGCACTACAAAGGCATCAGTTCTCTTTCTGTTAGTCATTGTCCAGCTTTCTGATGTATAACAAGTAATTGTATAGACCATGGCCTGTATCCTGGCACACCTTAGTCTCTAGCCTGACATCATTGCTCTTCAGTACTCTGGAGAGGTCCCTGACAACAGATTTTCCCAATGTAATTAATTTTTTTTGACATTTGAAAGTTGTTGTTGTTGTTGTTATGTGTTGTTGAGTCACCTGCGACTCATAGTGACCCTGTGTACAACAGCCCTAATTTCCGCAATCTGTTAGATCACCTTTCTCTGGAATGGGAACAAATGTAGATCTCTTCCAGTCAGTTCGCCAGGTGGCTGTCCTCTGGATTTCTTGGCACAACCTAGGAAGTGCATCCAAGGCAGTGTCTGTTGAAATATGTCAATTGGAATGCTGTCATTTCCTGGGGCCTAGTTTTTGCCAGTTCTTTCAGAGCTGCTTGAACTCCCTCTTTCATCACCACAGGATGTTGTTTCATGAAATTCTTGCGTGTCAGCTAATTCCTTTTTGGTACAGTGACACTGTATACTCCTTCCATCTTCTTTTAATCTTCCTGGATCATTTAATATTCTGCCCAAAGCATCTTTAAGCATTGCAACTCGCTACTTGAATTAGTTCTTTAGTTCCTTCAGTTTAAGAAATGCTGAGCAAGTTTAGCTCTTTTGATTTTCTGACTCCAGCTCTTTGCACATTTAATTAGAATACTTTGCTTTGTCTTCCCAAGCTGCCCTTTGTAATCAAAGCTCCCCTTTGTTCAGCTCCTTAAATTCTTCCCTTTGCTTTGGCTTTTTGGCATTCTAGTGCAATATTCAGAGTCTCATCTGACATCCATCTGGGTCTTCCTCCTCTGTCTTTGTAATGACCTTTTTCATTTCTTCCTGGATGATACTCTTGATATCCTCCCTCAGCTCATTTGGTCTTTGCTCATTGATGTTCAAGGCCTCAAACCTGTTCCAGAGATGGTTTTGAAATTTAAGTGGGATAGACTTAAGGTCAGATTTTGGTTCCTGTGGATTTGACTTAATTTTCTCCAACTCCAGCTTGAACTTGCATATGTGTAGCTGGTTTTCTCTTCCACAGTGCCACCTGGCCTAGTTTTTACAGCTGATATTGAGCTTCTCCAGTGATTCTTTATACAGATGTAATCAATTCTATTCCTATGCTACCATCAGGTGAAATCTGTATGTATAGCCTGCGTTTGTATTTCTTATAAAAACTATTTGCAATGAATAAAATATTGAATGTACAGAATTCCATAATTCTATGTCCAGCTTCATTTCTACCACCAAGTCCATGTTTTCTAACTACTGATCCTTCGTCCCTGTTCCCAACTTTTGCATTTCAGTCACCCATTACTATTAATGCATCTTAATTGCATGTTCGATCAATTTCTGACTACAAAAGTTGGTAGAAATCTTCTATTTCCTCCTCTTTGGCTCTGGTTATTGGTGCATATATTTGAATGATAGTGGTATTCACTGGACTTCCTTGTATACATATGGATATTGTCCTGTCACTCACCACATTGTAGTTCAGGGTAGATCTAGAAATGACTTTTTAAAAAAATTTTTATTTTATTTCATTATTTTTTGTGTGTACTGTATCAGGTCTGACTGATACAGGAGGAGATTGTTCCTCCTTCTCCCGCAGAGCATCTGGTGGATTTGAACCATGTACCTCTGAGATTGCAGTGTAACTTCTTGCTAGAAATGACATTTTTAATTATGAAAGCAACCCTATTTTTTCTTTACTGTTTCATCTCTGGCATAGTAGATCATATGATCATCTGATTTAAAATGTCCCATGCCAAGCCATCTCACTTCTCCAATACCTATTATGTCCCATGCCAAGCCATCTCACTTCTCCAATACCTATTATGTCAATGTTTATGTGTTCCATTTTAACAGTTTTCTTTCTTAACAATGTCCAGTTTTCCTACATTCATCCATCTCACATTCCACATTCCAATCACTGGTGTCTGCTAACAACTGTTCCTCCTTTTTCGTGTTTTCATATTTGATGTCTCAGCCTCAGTTTCCATATCTGCTAGTCTAAGTGTGCTGTAATTGTACATAGGCTTTTCAAAAGCCTATTATTTCAGAAGTGGATGGTCAGTCCTCCTTCGTAGTCTGTCTGAACTTGAGTGTTTAGGATTAGAGTAGTATCTGACAGACAAGCATTTTACAGAAAGGAGGAGATCAAAGACATTTCCCCGTTTATAGAAGTAAACAGATTCATTGTTGCTACCCACCCTTGGTGCATGTGTCTTGACCCACCCCTTTTCCTACTCCACCAGCATCCCCTTCCACTCCCAACTGTGCCATTCAACACCTCTCTTCCCTTATCTAGTCCTTGATATGACGGTTAGGGTTAGGGTGGCTTAAGTCTCAAGCCATCTGGGCTTCCAGATGTGATTCCAAACACCTCAAGCTGTTGCCAGTTTTTTATGTTGTGTGCAGTAGCTCTTGAGTTTAGCATTACTTTTTTATTATAGATGCTCATTGTATTATTCTGGGTGCATATTTTGTTAAAACAGATGAAATATAATAATAAAATCACATAAAAGAAACCTATAAATCCCTAATTAAAACATTTCTGTCACAAAGGATATTAGTTTTCTTTATTGAATACTTAATGCAGAGTATTTTACTGACTAACAAGATTAGATAATTAATGAGTAAATTAGACTCATTGATTTAGTGGCTAATTCAGATGACTTAAAGTTGCTATATAGTGATAATTTCAGAATATGTTAACTTGACATAAATTTGAGAATTTTTAGTTTTCCAGTGGTCATTTTAACAATAGTTTAAAGAATTTGATTCTCAATTAAAATATTGAAAATATGTTCTTCTAATATAAAGTATACAGAAATTAAAAAAATTTTCCTTTTAAAATTTTTATAAAATACATATTTCATATCAGAAAAACCTGTTTATCAGTATTTTTTTAACTTTAGAGTAATTAAAATTTTGTTTACCATCTTTCGCTTGTGGGGTTTTTTTTAGAGTTACTGCATCTTTATTTTTTAATTTTTTTTACTTTATTTTTAGTGTGTGTGTGTGTGTGTGTTTGTGTGTGTACCATCAAATCAGATTTGACTGGTGCAGGAGGAGATTGTTCCTCCTTCTCCGGCAAAGCATCTGGTGGATTTGAACTGCTCACCTCTGGGATTGCAGTGCAGCTTCTTGCCATTAGGCCACCAGAGCTCGCTGCATTTGTGTTGTTATATTTAGATGGTTACTGATAATTTGAAATGTCTCATGTATACTGTTGTCTATAAAAACATGTAATGGGAATAGTTAAAATTGAAATAAACTTGGTTATTTATGCCAGTGGCATGGAAATATTAGATAAGAAGAAAATACAAGTAAGAATCAAATTTAATTTTAGACTTTATATAAATATTTTTATGACAGATTTACTTTATAATGAAGAAAGTATAAAATAATGAAATGTATAATTTGAACAAAATGACAAGTTCTAAAGATGCTATAGAAACATAAGTCAGATAAAGTAGCTTGAGAATTAAAAGTTTCTGTCAATGAAGCAAATTGATAGTTGAATATAGTAGGATTACCTTTGACGTATGAGTTTGATACTTCACATATTTCTTTGCTTGTCTTATTTCTAATGTTAATGTTAATGTTTAAGTCATATTTCAAAATGTATTTAATTGCTCATCTAGCTGATAACATAATTATGATAAAAACAAAAGAGGGGAAATATGGGAAGCCAATACTAAATATTTGTAATAAACTGAATGCTGTTTAAAAAAATATAATTAATAAATAAAACACTGTATTCTTTTTTTTTTTTTAATTAGGGCATGAGTATTATAGAGCAATTAGATCCTGTATCTTTTAGCAATTACTTGAAGAAATACCATAATACAATATGTGGAAGACATCCCATTGGGGTGTTACTAAACGTGAGTATTGTGATATAACCTCAACTTTTAACATTTTATTCTTTGTTGTTTCAAAATACATTTTCATCTATGATTTTTTTTATTTTCTGGCTTTATGTATATATAGTCCACTTTCTTTCAAATATAACTTTCAGATAATAGGAATTATTATAATAATTTCAGATAATAGTAACCAGTTTGGTTACTTTAATAAAGATACTTATACTTGAATACAGATTAATACTTTGACGCAAATGATGGCTATGGCAGGGGAAACAAACAAAAACATGTTTCTAAGCAAGGTTGTCAATTTAAAAGTGTGGGCAACATGTTAATAACTCTCAGTTAAATACAGAAAGTTACTGAAGTTACTTATACTAGAGACCCGTATTTTCTTTTCACTCTCAGCCAATTCAAATGTGCTATTTTACAAATATGAATCAGACTTCTCTCTTAGATTAAGGGCTATGATCTTACCTAATTTTTTATCTTATTAAGTCTTACAGATTCCATTATAAAAGAAAACATTTAACTTTTGAACTTCAGAGATTCATAATAATGCAAAATAGCATGTATATATTTCTTTTCAATGAAAATTATAATAATTTTATTAGAGAATGGGAAGTTTTGGTCCACTGGATTTTATAAAGGAATATATTGCTATTGTTAAATGCAGACAAGTTAGAAGGACTCCAGTAGTTTCTCAGAGTCTATAAATGAAACAAAATGAGATTGTTCCATTTTTCCCTGTGGAGCATCTAGTGTCTTTGAACCACTTGCTTTTGAATTAACAGCACGACTTCTTGCGACTAGACTGCTGGAGATCCTTAAAAATAAAAAATAAAAAAAATAATATAGGATTATTTTTACTACCTGATAAATAAAGCAGTGTGGGGCCTCTGATGGTGCATTCCTTTTGGAGTTGTACTGGTGACACAAATGTGGTGCCTTTGTCATTGTTTGAATCCACCAGCGATTTAATAGGAAATTGTTGTGTGCCGTTGAGTCAAGTACAACTCACAGTGACCCAATGACCGACAGATCTGAACCCTCTCCTATCCTGTGTCATTCTCGTCATCCCCAACATACTTGAGCTCACTGCTGTTGACACTGTGTAATCCATTTCATTCACAGTCTTCCATTCTTTTGCACCTCCAACCTCTCAAGGCATGATGCCCTTTTCCAATGAATAGCCCCTCCTAACAGCTTGCTGAAAGTATGTGAGATGAAGCTTTACCATCCTTGCAACCAAGGAGCGCTTAGACCAGATAGTCTCTTTCCATGCGATCTAAAGTGTCAGCTCTGAATGAATAAGTTCTAAATTGATGACAGTAAAGGTCTTTTTCCCCTTTGCTCTTCCACCCCTTTATTTTATACTGGTTTACTTAAAAGTTTGTATATGTTGTTTTTCACATTGGAAAATGTGAAAAACATTTCCTTTCCTTTCCTTTCCCTACCCCACCCTCCACCCATCAAATTGTGTGACCATATGAAGCACTAGGAATTTTCCACAAGAAAAGTAAGAAGCAAAATGAATAAAGTATGTACTCAAGAATGAAAGGAGGAAGTAAGAATGAGCTAATTTTGATTGGAGAGACAGATATAATAGTGAAGTTAAAATAGTCATAATACTCTAGGACAGTACCTTGAAGTCACATTTTAATGTGATGTTTGTAGACTTTTTTAAAGTAAAGTTTTTGTCTTAAGCAATACTGTTTGACTACAATAAAAGTCAGACAAGGACTTGACCTAATTTCTGGAACTTAAACTAATAATAAGCTGTACTAGTTTACTTACACTGAATCAAAATAATTTTTCCCCCCAAAGAAATGATGAACAAGTTAACAATTTAAATAAAAATTTTAGAACACCACTTCGATCTTGGACTTAATTTATATAAATTTCAAATTTATTTAGAGTAAAGCTGTGGAAAGGCTCCCTCTATACCAAGGTGGTTAAGATTTTATTTTATTTTGATTTGTTAGTTTGTTTTTGCAAGTAGCTGTACTAAGTACAAGAAGAAAGAGGTGACTTACGTTTATCAAGAAACTAGAAAAATTCATTAGGAAGAAAAAAAACACGATTTTTCTTTTTTCCTTTTTTTTATGAGGCAAGAAAAAAAATTCAGGAACCCAATAAATGAAAAGTACTAAAGATGTAGACTTTAATCAGTAAAGTGGACATAGGTAAAAAATGTATTTAAAATGCTTACTTTTATTTATGATGTGTGTAATAATCATTTTCTTTTTCTAGGCTATCACAGAGCTTCAGAAGAATGGAATGAATATGAGTTTTTCCTTTTTGAATTATGCCCAGTCAAGCCAGTGTAGAAGCTGGCAAGACAGTTCAGTGAGTTATGCAGCGGGAGCACTCACGGTCCACTGAAGCGCAGACTCCTCAGGGATGCCACCTGCACATACTCATACTCTGTCTGGGGTCCCAACCTAGCCCTTACAAAAGATACTGTTACTGGTTTTGGAAATTCTGAAACCTCAAAGTAATAGAAATTTTCTTCTCTTCTTTTCTAGTAGGTGTAGTCCTTCCTTAATTTCAACTCATTAAAAAATGCTTTATTGTTTAGGGCAGTGGAAGGAAGGCTGGCATCAAAAAAGATGGCAGTGTAGAGGCTCAATTGTGGCAGACAGTTTTTGACAGTAACTTGTAAAGCATTTACCATATCCTAAATTTGCACTCTTTGCAGACTTGTGCACATATATTCCGCTTTCAGAATAGTTTTGCAAATTGTACACAAACAAACAAAAGGGTGGAAGCTTTTTAATAAAGAAATGGCATTTATAAATGATCTGTATTAGAGATAATAAATCTCCAGTTATAGTCAATTACTACCCATGTTGTACAACAGATACCTTCTATTTTAGTTGCTAATAAAGGGCTACACAACTCAAAATAGTCTGATTTAAACTTCTTGTTCTGTGGTATATATGAAAATTGGTTTTTAATCTCATCTCCGAATTTTTATGTTAACAGTGGTAACTCTCAGCTCTTATGTACAAATATTTTAAGGTGTATTTTATATTTTACATATTTATGTGATTTTTTTTAATCACAGAAACTATACCATATGATTTTAAATTTAACACTTGAAATTACAGTTTGCCTTTCTATGTATGACATCCATTTGTGTCAAATACCGTATTGTACTAGAGTATAAATTCAAGATTGGAGATTGGTAAAAGAACATAGGTGTAGTTCTTAATTTTCAAAAATCATGTTTGATAGGTAGTAGTCTGCAAATGAGGAAACATTAAAGAGCATTCTTAGAGTTTTTTAAATCATTGCAGACTATATATATTGTGTAATTTTCAGTGTTTTTTGGAATTTGACTCTTTTACTTAAATAATTAGTGAGATATCATTAACAACAATATAATCCCCTGGATTTTCTTGTAGTTCTTAAAAAAATAACAAACAAAAAAATTTATTTTTTCTGGGTAAGATTTTTGGTGCGGCTCTTCCAACTAAAATAATGGTATGGTGTTGTATTTCTTTCCTTAGTTTAGACCAGTTCTGTTCACTTTGGCAAAAATCTGTAATTAATTTTGTTAATTATTTGACCATCATGCATGTACTAGATTATAACTATTATAACCTAACACTGGATATCTACATTACATTGAAGAACATTTATATCTTCAGTGATAATTCAGAATAGCACAACTTTTAGATGCCTTGCACCAATTTTATTTAAAGATTTGCCTTTTTTATTTATTAAAGATCAACTTTTTATACACTTGAATGGAAATAATATTGCCTTTCTGATTCAAGATTAATCACTTATATGTGTGGGAATTACACTCTTACATATTAATATTTATTTCCCATAACTTAGAAGTATTTTGAGTACTGTAGAGTATATTCTTTGCTTTATAGACTATAAGAACTTCAAAATTGATAGAATGAATTTTTAAAATAAAGTTTTCTGAGTATAAAACTAATACATGATTATAATAAAATATTTGGAAAATACTGAAAAGTATAAAAAACTACAGTCTCACTAACCAGAGAGAATGGTGTTAATATTTTGTTGTCTTTATTTTCAGTCTTTATTTATGCTACATAATAAGTGTGTGTATATGTGTTTGTGCATAACAAAATTGATAATTATATTGTCCATTGGTTGTGTACCCTGCTTTTTATAATTTTATGTCACATCATTAACATATCCCCATATATATGAAAATGTGAATTTTTAAAATGACTAATATATTGTTGTATTTATATACTATATTTTAATTAGTGGTCTCTGACTATTAGGTCTCTTTCAATCATTCACAATTATAAATAATAGTAAGATGAGGATCCTCTTAATGTCAATTGGAGTTTATTGACTGGTAATTTAAGATTTATTTGTAGAAAAGGGAATATTGGTTCAGGCAATAAGAATATCATAGAATCTTTCAAAATATTTCCAGATTATTTTTCAGAAGGTTTGTATCAAATTAGCAGTGCTTGAGTACCCATCATGCTGCACTTTCACCAATATTAGGTTTTTCCTAGTATTTGACAAATTTGAAAGTCATTTACTTGGTTGTTTCCTTGATCATTCTGAAAAGACTGCTTTATAAGAATTTTTAAATTTTTTTTCTTTTTTAAATTCCACACTTTGGTGTTTTTTAAACAAAGGACAGAAGTGCCTGGGATTAGGTTGATTGTAGCCTCTGGAGTGTGCTTACTGCATATTTAGAACTCTAGAGTATGTAAACAATACCCTTTTGCAGTATATGAGGCTTCATTTCAGAACTGATGAAATGTCAAGTTCTAAAATGGATTAATTGAATGTGGGATTCTAGTTCAATCCTTTCTACAAATGAGGTGACTTTAGATATTTCATGTCTTATGAAAACTTTCATCTGTGCAATGTGGATGTGATCTCTTAATCATCCTCAGTTTGAAAGTACCTTGATATTATTAACTTTACTCTTCAACGATTTCAGTGTCACTTTCTGGTGTTCATAATTTCCACGATTGAATTAGACTAGAGTTGTACTATCTGATTTCAGTTCTAGGTACATATAAATGAAAGTCTTGTTATTTAACACAAAGAACAATCATTTACATTTTTAAACATAGTTAACATTGTTTAATTTGCAGAGCTTAAACTTTCCTTTAAGTGCCTTTAAAAATGTTTTATATTTGGACTCAGACATATAAAGGACATTATTATATAGTTCTACAGAATTCCTTATTTACTATATATATATGTTTGAGTTACTTGCAAAACCTTCTTAACCTGAAATTGCACAGAGCGGCTTTTCATGGCTTCATCAATTTCTACTAGTGAGCCCTTAAGAAATGTATGTTAAAGATTAGCTCATTGAGCAGGTAAGTAAATGCTCTGTGTTTTGTGGACAGCGTATCTTCATACAAAAGTAGGATAAAGGACTTTTTATATATTTCAGTGTTTATATATTCTACAGTGATGGTCAATGTCCTGAGCTTACTTATTGCTACCAATTTTACATTTTGCTTTGAAAGCAAATAACTCATTCCCCAGATTAGGGGTTGGAAAATATTTTCTGTAATAAAACAAACTAGATAGCAAATATTTAGCATTTGTGGGCCACTTGGTTTCTGTCATAAGTACTAGACTTTGCTATTGTATTGTCATAAAAGCAGCCATAGATAATATGTTTACAAATGAGTGTGGCTCATGTTCTAAGAAACTGTAAACTTTCTTTACACAAATAGGCAGTGAGTTGGATTTTACCCATGGGCTGTAGTTGACTGTCTTTTGCTCTAGATGATGTATATAATTCACTTGTAATTAAAAATTTTGGGCTAGTAATTTAAAGTACAACAACAAACTTGTTATTTCTATTAACCCTCTCAGTTTGATATAATCTGGTTAGCTGGCTTGGGTATCATTTTGGATCATACAGGTAAGTTGTGGGGTGGGTATTGGGAACTAGAAACTCTTGATAGCTAGTCTTAAAATATCCTGAAGGCCTTTTATATATGAAGAGTATTGGAAAGTTTGCTTTGCTGCCATAAGTTTGTTTAAAAATGTCATCAATAGAGATGGATCAGTTGTTGAAAATTCTAGAAATTTATAAGTGTTTAGCCATGTGAATGATAGTAGAGGATGTATCAAATGAACTACAAATTTACCTGGCTAGTAGCTAGGACACTAATCTGATTTTGAAGATTATTAATATAAGGTTTGTAGAAAAAGAATTACTATCTTGTAGTATCAGTTTTCTCTAAAGACACTTCACATTCCTCATATTTAGGAGAGACACACAGTCTGTAAAGAAAGTTACATAATTTGGATAATTTGTTTTTTAAGAAATACTATACTGTTTTTTTATTTACTGTGGATCACTGAAAACTCCATCAAGAAACAGTACCTGTGTCATAGACTGACATTTGGGAAGTACTGTTAACATACTTAATGAGAGAACTAATATAGTTATAATACTATTATTGAGTCATTCCGTCATTGCCATGGAATTGGAATTGATTCATAGCTTTCAAGTTGTATGTTGCACAGGAGGAGATTACCCATCATTCTTTGAAGAGCACCTGGTGAATTTGAACTGAATGCCTTTGGGTTGGCAGCACAACACTTTACCCACTAGGCCACCAGAGCTCCTTGTGATTGAGTAGGGGATGTAATAAGCCACAAGCACTCTTTGATGAAGACGAAACTTTTTTTATTGTAAATGCCATACACTAAAAAGTATAATGTCTATAAGGAGTCTAGAATAATGAAAAACCTGGAGAATAGAAGAAGTTAAAGAATTGGAGTATTTATTTTGGAGTAAAGAGAACTCTGGCTTAATGGTAAGGAGTTGTGCTGTCAACTCAAAGGTATGCAGTTACAATTCACCAGATGCTCCTCAGAGAAAGATAGGTTATCTCTTCTAACATGGTTTACTGCCTCTGAAAACCTGTTGGAGGGTCAGCTGTGGGTCACTTCCGTACATGACAACAAAAACATTTTGGAGAGAAGAAGACCGAAAGAAAAAGTCTTCCAGTATGTGAGTGTAAGAAAGAAAGGAATTGTGCTTTGTTTTCTAGATAGTAAAGAACTTTCTAATTCCACATATACTATTTTACATAAACCTAAACTCACTTGTCATCTGGGAGTGTCCTTCCGTTGTATTTTTGAATCAGTAAACCTTTAAGGGAGGAGACTATCCATCTTTTTTATGTGGAGCAACTAGTGGTTTCATTGGTTCTTTAAACCCACTCAGAGGCACCTTGACAAGCAGGCCTAGTAATTTGCTTCCAAAAATCACAGAATAGAAAATCTGATGGAACAGTTCTCTTGGATCATCATGAGTTGGAATGTATTCTATGGCAACTGACAATAAAACAGTAAAAGACTAGCAAACTGAAACAGAACATAGTTGCTTTTGACTGCTTAACACAAAGCAGAGATTGCAAATGGATTGCTGCTCTGGCTTAATTGTAGAGAACTAGCTCTTAGAAAAATTCGTTTATTTTGTTGTAGTAAAAACCTATACATGTGTGGTAAAGTTTCATCATTTCCTAAAATAAGGCTGGCGTTTGAGTGACGTAGCTTTCTTATACAGCTGTGCTTCTTGAAACCAAAACAGCCATATTGGAAGCAGAAAAGGGTATTGAGGATCTTGCTCTTTCCATACTCATTACTGTCAAAATAGTAGGAACAGCTTACTTAAGAAATTTTCCCTGACCCCCTTTTCATCCCCCATCCCCTACCCCTAACTCACAGTTGCAGCTACAGCTGAGTGGCATGTGCACTGTCAAAAATTGTGCTGTGTTGTTTATAACAGCTTTCTCAAGTAATGCTCATACCTAGAATCTCTGCCTCGTTATAGGCACTTTTGTAGATGAAATTTACTTGCCTACCCTGTCTTCATAAGTTCATTGCCTTAGTCTGCCCTGGATACTATGTAAAGATCTGTCATTTATTCAGACTTTGTTGTGCTTTACTTTATATCTGGAATGTAATTATATGTACTGTGTGTGTGTGTGTTTGTGTGTGTGTATGTGCATGTACACATTTTAATCTAATACAAAATTTTTGGCCTTCACCATATTTTAAAAAAAAATTGAGAGAATTTTAAAAGCCATCAGTTCCTCTGATTTGAAAGCCATAATGTAATACAATTGATTTTTTTAAAATTATAACATGTAAATTATGTTCAAATGCATATTTCATACTACAGAGTGAGGATTGTAACTTTATTAGATGTAGTAATATTTTTCCTGTCATTTAAATTATGAAACCAAAGAGGATATAAATATATTATTGGATGCTAATAAAGTCCAAGTGTATTTGGCTATAAGCAGAGCGTGAATTCTGGTCATTAGAAAACTTTAAGAAAATACTTTATTTTTTATGACCATAGTATTCTGAATTAATGTCTGTGATGTTGCATACATTTATGGAAAAAGTTTTAAAACAAGATGAAAGCTATAGAATATGTATGGCAGGCTGTACTTTATGAGTTTTAAAAATTTACATACGTTAAAACTGTTGAATCAGAATATAATAAACATTTTTGTCTTTTATAAGTGGGATTTTTTTCCCCTAAGGATTTTTTTTAAGTGTATATGCCTTTTTAAAATTTTAATAATTTTAACGAACATTTACAGAGATTTTGGATTTCCATTCATTCATTGCTGCACTTCTCTCCCCAGGATTTTTTTTTCTCGTTTGAAACTTATTTGTTGGAACCAGGCACATAGTAGAATTCAGTATTCTTTGTGAATTGAATTTTATAGCATAGAGGACAAAAGCTAATCTTGTTAGGTGTTTTCTAAAAGGTTAGCAAATTTTAAACCTTTTGGAAGCCCCTTTTAATTGTAATTTTTGGTTTTTAAGAGAAAGTAGAATTTGCTATTCTTAGCTCTTAATACTTCACTGTCATTGAGGCAGTTCCAACTCATAGTGTCCCTCCATTAGGTGTCTGAGGTTATAAATTGTTACTGGAGTAGGCTGCCTACCTTTATTGAAGCAGCTGGTGGACCAGAACTGTCAGTCTTTCAGTCGAACATGAAATGCATTATACTACCTAGACTACTACCCCTGATGATGTTGTTAAGTGCTGTCGAATCAAGTATGACCCATAGTGAACAGTAGAGGAGCATGGATAATTACAGTAGTAGTGGTAGAACCCTGATTGGAAGTCTAACGAATAAAGAAGAATAATGACAAAAATTTTTTAATAATTGGGACATAGGAGTTACATAGCTTGAATATTGGAAAGCTAGAAATTGTAAACAAATGAAATAGAAGGCATGAAAATGGACATTCTAGTCATTGGTGAGATGAAATGGTCTAGCTGTGGCCACTTTGAATAAGATAATCACATGGTATACTATGCTGGAAGTGAATAGAAGAGGAATGATATTGTATTAATATAAAAAAAATCCATTTCAGGTTTCATTCTGAAATACGCTGTTGTGAGTAATAGGATTTTATTCATATGCATACAAGGTGGACCTGTTAATATGCCTTATTAAAATATATGGTCCTACATCTAGCCCTGATAAATAATGCCAATTTAAGTTAATGATCAGGTAAATGATTTAGCAGTTTGAAACCACTGCCCATGATTCCTAGCTGTTAAAAACAGTAAAGGTAGCATGAGGACAGCCAAGTCTGACATTTACTAACTCCACAAGAGGGAGCTGTCTCCACCAAAAGCATCCACAACTCAAAATCAGTTTCTGTGAGATCAGACATGCCTGCTACACTCTTATACCATTTTCTAGTAATTCCAACACCAGTTTTCCTTGTTATACTAGGTTTTAAATCTGTTCCAATAGCTATTCAGATCTCACAGAACCATACTCAAAATTAGGGGATTTATTAGGGAAGTTAACAGATAACCAGTGTTACAGAGTTCTCTTAGTGCTATTAATTATGGCATCTTTCCCTCACCCAGGCCTCCAGCAAGGTTAGAGAGAGGCCTCTGTCTGACTCCTTGTGGTAGGAGTCTCAGCTCAGCTCTGTCTCATGATGGGTCTCTGGTTTTCTGTGGTGGCTACTGTTGCTTTCCTGTAGGCCCTGTTTTGAGTGGTGTAGGAATCTCTGGACCCAAGCACTCGCACACTGTTCTGTACTTTTTACTTGTTGGTAATGACATTCTCAGATTTCTGGCATTGAACCTGCTCAATTGAAACTTGGTGGAATGATGAAACTAACCAAAACTCTGCTGGGTATCCTAATCACCTGTTTGCATGTTTCCATCCAGGTCTGTGGCAGAGTCAAGATCACTGGCCTGGCAAGTTAATTTTGAACAATAGGCCCTCTACATCATTCTGGTTCATATTTTGCAAAATCTTATGGTGGTTATCGTTACTTCAAAGATGTGTTTTGTTTGTTTTTGTTGCCAAGTCTCAAGGAAAAAGGCACGATGTAGTGCTAGAAGCACTGGACTGGATTTCATCTCTGACCTTGCGCTAATACTGAATTGATTTGTCAAATCACAGCTCTTTTGGTAGAGTCAACAGGCTGCAGTTAATGAAACTTAAATCATAGCCAAACACCTTAAGTAATGTGTAGTTAGTCTTTAGAGAACATCAAGTCACATAGAAGCAGTGTTCTACCTCTTACTTTGAAGAGTAGTAACTGGGATCTTAAAAGATTAAGGGTAAATGTCTGAGATGTAACCATTGACATCTCCATGCCCAGAACTAAGAAAAGCAAAGCCAAAGGAATTTAAAAAAAACATAGAAACAAGCAGTTCAAAGAACTAACAAATCAAAAGAATTGAATGATGCCTAGTTATCAATACTGACTACTTTAAAAGAAATCACTGTACAGGATCGTAAACAAAATTAGAAAATTGTGGAACAAATGTCAAAATCATAAAAAGTGACCAGATTTACTGTTGTAATAAAGCTGGATAGATCTCCTTCCCATTCTCCCAACTGTGGTCTTTTAAGCAATGAGATTAAACTCACCCCTTTGGCTCAGCTTTGATCCGGATGATAGACAAGCTTATAAAATAACTTATTTTATAAAGTAACATTAGGTAGGTACTCTTAGAGCAATAAACAGGATAGTTTCCAGGGAGAACACTGAGAAGGCATAAGATGAAAGGATGGATGAAAATGATAACCATAGGGAAAAAGTGGAGTGCTATTAAAATGTAGGGACTGTAATTTATGTTGTAAGGTTGACATGAATGAATGAACGGGAAACCAGTTATCTCTCAATTTCCCAAAGTTTAAAAACATTTTTCCTTTGAACTAATTGTTCCCTTCAGTCTTTGGTTTTCTTCTGTCTCATTCTTACTGTACAGGAGACCAATAGTTATATCTTAGATGTATCTCACAAGCTTTTATGACTCCAGAAGCTACTTACCATGGTAGGATGCAGAGCACTATAAATTACGTTGTGGCAATTAATGAGGATGTCCTTTTTGTCTGTGGCCCTTTGTCCCCACCGGTGTTTGGTTAAGCTTTAGACATTTCTGTGACCTTGCCCCTTGAGTACTCTATTGTCTGTTATATGCACTACATATATAATTCTGTATATTGTAGAATATCCACAACCAAATCTATATCTGTACTGTTGGTGTACTCTCTTATTCCCTCCCCCATTTCCCTATTATACCTATCTACATTTGCAGACTAATTGTTAATACTTTTATTGCAGTATTGCCTTTGCTATATAGTAATTATTATAGTTAACCTTTATACAGTTAGGCTTTATGCTTACATTAGTTACTACTGTGACAATATGATAGGTTCTGAAATTAGATAATGCCTCCTACTTTATTATTCTTTGGTAGTCTCTGTTTATGTGAGGCCTCTAGAGTTGGTGTTTAACTCTTTCTGTCACATAAAGAATTCTGTTGGAATTAGGGTTGAGATTACTTTATAGATTGGGCAGTATTGACACATTATCAAATGTTACGTTTTCCTGGGTTTTTTTTATGTTTTTATATTTATGCATATCTCATTTTGTTTCTTGAAGTATGTTTTGTGGTTTTATTTGTATAAGTATTTTTATGTCCCTGGTTAGATTTTAATCCTATATATTTTTATCTTTTGCAGGGCTGTTTTAGACTCTGTTTCTTGCTTTATTCTTGCAGTTGTTTTTGTTGATTAAAGGAATAAAAATGGATTTTATATATTAATCTTGTATCCTTCTCCTTCACTTCATTCTCCTATTAGTTCCAATAAGTGTCTTTTGGACTATTTAGGAATTTCCTTCCCTGCATAGGTTCGTATCATCAACAAATAAGGTTAGTTTTAGTTCTTCCTTATGTCCTTTATTTCCTTTTCTTGCCTTAGTGCCCTTATTTCACATACTATGGCATGTTTTTAGGAAATGCTATTCCTTGCAGAGGAACTTCATGCTTGGAAAGATGGAGGGTTGGTGAAAGAAAGGAAGACTCTCAACCAGATGGATTAACACAGTGACTGCGATCATGGGTTCGAGTCTGTTAGAAATTATGAGAACGGCACAGGACAGGTCAGGGTTCAGATCTGTTGATAAGGTTGCTATAAGTTGTTCTCAACTTGACAGCACCTAATGGCAGCAGTATTCATAAGAGATACTGGCCTGTGGGTTTCTGGTATTTTAGTATATTTGCCTAGCAGATCAGGGTTCTACTGATCAGTTCTAGACTGTTGCTCCCCTTTCTGTGTTCTGAAGTAATTTGAGCTCATAATAATGTGAACTCTTCTGAATATTTGGTCCAATTCTGTTGTGAAGCTATCTGAGCAAAGACTTTCATTTTAGTAGGCTTATTTCTTTACTCTCTTAATCCTTTTTGGTTTTGGGTGGTGGTGGTTAGGAATCTGTTAAATTTTTCTACTTTTGATTGTTTCCAGAATATGTCCATTTCCTTGAGGTTTACAAATTTATTGGATTGCATTTTTTCCTTTATACTCTTTGAAAAATTTTAGTTAATTTTTTACAATGTCATTTTTTTATTAATTTCAGTGAACATTTACAGAAATTTTGGATTTCCATTCATTCATTGTTGCACTTTTCTCCCCCCCCCCCAGTTTGTTCTTCTCCTTGAAAAGCAGAAGAAAAAAAAACCTCCTTCATTGGTATACAATCCCCCCCACCCCCACCCCGAGTATACTCCACTCTGCAACCCTCATTCTGAACTCTTAAGATAATCATAATTCCCTAAAATATATTGCTTTTAAACTGTTCTCTCCCTCATTGGCTTCAATGCAGTATACATAATTTATCCAGTTTTTCTCAGTCTTACCCCCACCTTGATGCCAGCCTCATTCTACAACAGTGGAACCATACAGTATTTGTCCTTTTGTGACTGAGATATTTCAATCAGCATAATGTCCCCCAGGGTCACCCATTTTGAATAATATTGCATGAGTTCCTTGTTTTTCAATGCAGCATAGTATTCCATTGTGTGAACATACCAGAGCCTCTCTGTCCATTCGTTTGTTGATGGGCACTTAGATTGTTTCCAACTCGTTGCTATTGTGCACAAAGCCGCGATAAACATGGGTGTGCATATATCTGCTTGGATGTCGGTTATGGCCTCTTTGGGGTATATTCCCAGTAGTGGAATTGCTGGGTCAAATGGTATCTCTATTTGCAACTTTTTGAGAAAGCGCCACACCACTTTCCACAATGGTTGCACCATTTTACACTCCTACCAACAGTGAATAAGGGTTCCAGTTTCTCCACAACCTCGCCAGCATTTGTTGCTTGCTGTTCTGTTACATTTTACTAGTCTTACTGGGATGAGATGATATGATTATCTTGATTTGCATCTCTCTTAGACCTAGGGATTTTGAACATTTTTTATGTGCTTGTTGGCCATCTGAATGTCTTCTTTGGTGAAGTGTCTGTTCATATCCTGTCCCCATTTTTTCTATTGGATTATTTACCTTTACCTTGTTGTGGTGCTCAAGTATTTTATAAATTCTAGATATAAGTCCCTTATCTGACATCTCATTACCAAACACTTTTTCCCAGTCTGTGGCTTCCCTTTTTACCCTGTTGGAGAAGTTTTTGGATGTGCATAGGGATTTGATTCTTAGAAGGTCCCATTCATCTATTTTATGTTCTCCTGGTTGTAGATTTTTCAGGATACTTGGAAGAATACTTATGTTGTGGATTAGAACTAACAAAAGTTCTTCCAAGCTTTTCTTTAATGAAGTTTATAGTCCTTGGTTTTAGTCCTAGGTCCATGATCCACCTTGAATTGGTTATTGTATATGGAGTGAGGTGTGGATCTTGCTTAAGTCTTCTGCAGATAGTTTTCCAGTTCTGCCAACACCATTTGTTAAAAAGATTGTCATTTCCCTACCTAACTGATTTCATCTCCTTGTCAAAAATCAGTTGACCATAAATAGATGGGCTGATTTCTGGGTTCTCATTTCTATTCTACAATGTCATATTTTTTAAAATCTGTAAATTATTTTAGTATTTTTTACTGTGCTTGAGTGAAAGTTCACAGCAATTCCCATTCATTCATTCATCTGGTTTTGTTCCCTACCCTCTACCACCCTGTTACAGAGTTTATTGGGGAATTTTCACAGGTTACATGTAATTCAGGTTGGGAACAGCATGCAGTTCTTTATTCAGTACCTTTAAGTGTCTTTGCAGCCCTATTTCCCCCCTCCACTTTATATTGGTTTGCATTCAGAATTTGTACACATTGTGGACCCTTCATGTACATTGCATTTCACACATTCCTACATTCACATTGTGTTTCAAATGATTACTCATGTGCAGTGTTTTATGAAATTAATCACCATTGATTTATGCCTATTATTACCCTGTCTTTTCAGATCCCCATTGAATCTTTTCCTAATTCCTTCACCACTCCCCATCCACTCACCAAACTAGGAATTTATTTCCTCCCCTCCCCACTCTCTTGATCACGCTCTTCGTCCCCACTTGGTTGTGCTCATGAGGAACCTATACCTGGACAAGGAGGCTGTTGGTGTGAACAGAGTAGGGGAAAACTGCATAGTTTGGAATTGGGAAGGGAGTGCATCAGGGATATATGCAATCTACATGCTAAGCAAATTATCTGAGAAGCTGGACTCCATGAAGATGTGGCATCAGGATTGGAGTGAGACTCATCAGCCTGCATTATGCAGATGATACAACCTGGCTTGCTGACAGGAGGATTTGAAGTATTTGTTGCTGCTTTCATTATGGACTGCATCTCAGTATCAAGGAAACAAAGATTTTTACCAGTGGCTCAATAGGAGTGTCATGATGGATGGAGAAGAGACTGAAACTTTCAACAGCTTCATCTTGCTTGAATGCACAATTAACACTCTTGGTACGAACAGTCAGGAAATAAGGAGACACATTGTAATGGGAAAATCCTGCAGTTAGTTCCTCTCCAAATTATTGAGGAGTAATGATGTCAGTTTGAAGACTTAAGGTGCATCTGGTTCAGGCCATGGTCTTTCCGATAACTAGCTATGCATTTGACACCTGGACAGTGAATAAAGATCACATAAAAAGAATTTATGCCTTTGAGCTGTGGTGTTGGTGAAGAGCACTGAACATTCCATGGATGGCCAAGAGAACAAATAGATGTCTTGGAGAGGGATCAACCAGAGTGCTCTTTGGAGGCAAGAATGTTGAGGCTTTGCCTAACATACTTTGGACATATTGCTATGAGGTGCTGTTCCTTGGAGAGGAGGGGCATGATGTTGGGAAGAGTGGAGGGTTGACGAAGGAGAGGAAGACCCTCAACCTGGATTGACAAGGTGAGTGCTGCAGTGGGCTCTTGTGTGTCAGGAAGTGTGAAGATGGTGCAGGACAGTACTGGTTTCAGATCTTCTGTTTATAGGGTTGCTATGAGTCATACTCTACTTGATGGCACCTAACAACAACAACAACAAGTTGCTCTCTGCTCCCCTACTCCCAGTCTCTTCTCTTTTTGGTCCTTTGTCCACTGCATAAGACCATTATAAATAAACATTGCTAGCTAGTAAGATGTGGATAAAAATCTATTGACCTTGAATCCCTGGGCTTTAGGTCAGTGTTACAAAGTACAGAACCATGCCAGATTTGGCATCTCCTCCCTCGTCCTCTAGCAGACGTGGGTGAAGGCCCTTGGCTCTGGCTCTGTGGGGTAGCCATCTCAAGTCAACTCTGTCTCACTGCAGTCTCCGGTTCTCTACAGTTGCTGCTGCTATATCCCAATCTGAAGTGTGCAGAAATCTCTGATCCTAAAGGATGTGCTGTACATTCTCTGCTGCTACTACTTTGTTAATAGTCAGGGTTTCCCAGAATTTGTTTTACGACCTTAATGAAAAAGTCCCATGTTGTTACAGCACTCTCCACTTTCTTCCTGTGATTCTCATTTCCATGAACCCCTCTGTCCTCTTTCTTTCTTCCTGCATTCTGAGCTGCTCCTGGGGCAATTCTCTCTGCTGTTATTTTGGGGGTTTTTTTGCTACCTCTTGGTCTGGAATTTCAAATGTGTAACTTCTCCCTCTAATGTACCTCCCCTGATTTACCCTCGACAAATTGGTATAAAATGGTAATTTTTTTTTCACTTCCCTTATGCCTCTCAACTGTCTATTTCTAAATTTTATTGTAGTCTTCCAGAGTTCGTTTCTGGTTTTGTATGATTTCTGAATGTTATCTTATTCTTACATTGTTTTCCTGCATTGTTCTATTTATCGTTTTGTTTTCCTTGTCTTTTTCATTTCCTCAGCTTACTTATTGCTGTCTAATGGGAACAGACTCAAAACTGACTCTCCTTTGAGTTTCCAGTCATGATAGAGGAGATTACCTATCTTTCTCCAAGGAGCCATTAGTGGATGCCAGAGCTTTTGGATGTAGCTGCACAAATTCCTGTGGACTACACCACTAAAGCTCCCCTGATCTCTTGTGGCGGTGGTATTATGTGCCATTGAGTCACCTGTGACTCACAGCAACCTTAGTCACAGTAGTTCTGAACCCTGTCCTATCCTGAGCCAGTCTCACTGTCTCTGAGACACCTACCCTCACTGCCCCCAGTCATTGTGTCTGTCTTATCTCATCTGAGGTCTTCCTCTCCTCTGCTGGCTCTCCACCCTCTGAAGCATAATGTCCTCCAAGGACTGAACACTCCTGGCCACCTGCCAAAAGTATGTCTGAGCTTCAAAGTCTTTGCCTCCAAAGAGCAACTTGGTTTCACCCTCTCCAGGACAGACCTGTTCTTTTGGTATGCTCAGTACTCTCCAGCCCCACAAATCAAAGGCATTAGTTCTTCTGTTGTCCTTAGTCATTGCCCAGCTCTCTGATACATAGCGAGTAATCTTTTGAATTAGTGATGAGATCCATTATAATTTCTTTCTTTGTAAGTTTTTCTCATTATTTTGGATACTTAGTGGAGTCACCTTGTCCTACTACTTTATGTGATTTGGTATATTATCTGTTGTCTGAGTCATTTAAATATTCGTTCATTGATTTATGTTCATGCACAGTGTCCTTATTTTCTGTTTTCATATATTTAAGTGGGCAAAACATGCATACTACTTTGGTAGTATACATACACTGTAGTATATATACACTGGAGTTCTCACCATCTGTGAGTGAGGCTACAACTCTCTATAAAATAGGGTTTTCTCTGTTCACTGGTCAAAGTAGGTAAGCCAAGGATTTAGTTGGCATTGCTAATGAAGTAATACCTAGTCAGTTTCCTAGGAGTGGGTACCAGATACATTCTCAGCTGGTTACTAGATTGGGGTAGGTATGCACTTTTGGTCCGTTACTGTTGTGTGCTGAGAGCAAGCTAGGTTATGGGTGCAGGGGTCACCACAAGATCACAGCTTTCAGTACAAAGGACTAGAGGTGTCTTCACATAGTAGGAAGTACTCCTATCTTGCTTTCAACCTGGGCATAGAGTTACTTCTACTTGGTTGCACCAAGTGATAGGACCTTCAGTTAAGGACACTGTTTGTTTGTTTGTTTTAGTATAACCTGTTGGCAGGTTTCATTGGTTGGCATTTCGTTGTCAATTCCTGATTGTCCATAGTCACTGTGTTGTACAATCTCTTCTTCCACTTGGATCTTGGTTTGATTCTTCAGTTTTGCTTTTGATGATCAAGGTTCCAAAGTTGTCATCTGGTTCTGGGTCTTTGTTGTTAGGAGGTGTCTGACTTTTACACCATTTTAGTGTTAAAATGTTATATTTGAATTTTGTTACATCTTTTTCTGTGTTACTTTAATCTTTTCTAGTTCTTTGATAATTGCCTTTTTTAAAAAATGAGAATTATTGTTTTTTCAAGGACTATTAATGTGAGGAATTTGTTTTCATTTTAGCTAATAAGTTACTTCCTTACTCAAGTAAAAATTATGGTTTATGTACCTCAAATGTATGTTCTGCCTTGCTATAAGGTGAAACAAAATTTTTGGTAAGTTTATGATTCCATTTCTATATCTTCTGATATTAGCAGACACAAAAAAACCCCAAAACTTTTAAAGCACTATATTTTAGTTATTCTGAATATAAAGTAGCATCCTTAAAGATTTTGTGACTTTTTTTTTTAGCAAAAATAACAATGTAAATAGAATTTTTCTGTTCATTGTATTGACCTTATGGCAACTCTGAATTCTGCCATATTCTTTTGAATATATGGCAAATATTCTGAATATATTATTTTTAATAAGTGCAAGGTATTTTTGACCATTAAGGTTGTATTTGTCTTTAGAAAGGAAGAGTCAGTTGAGTAACTAGATTAAATAATATGAATTAAGGAAGAATATAGTAATAAGATTCCTATTTGTTTTTCATAGGGTCACAATGAATTGTAGTTGACGCGATAGCATATAATGAGTTTCCTTTTTTCCTCGTCTGATATTACTTGTAGCTCAGAAATAATCTCCACAGTGGTTACATTGAAAATAAGCATATATATTATAAAAGAAAATAGTTCATTTGTAAATAGACATTTGTTCCTTTAAAATGCTAGTAGCTTTGTCTTTCAGACAGAGCGCATCCAAGCAACTACCTAATTTATTACTAATTCTATATTTAAACTCTTATTAAAGTTTTCAAATATCTCAATAAAATAGTTTGAAAATTTTTTAAGAACCAGAAATAGTGTTTATATTATGTTCATAATGTCTCTTCCTGAGCACTACTGCTTTTGCATATTTTTAATGGGAGTTTCTGGATGATATAAATGTTTAATGCACTTTGGCTACACCAAAAGGTTAACAGTTCCAGTCCACACAGAAGTCTCTGCCCCTGAGAAGAGAGGCCTGGCAGTCACTCTATTTCAGAAAAAAACAGCCATTAGAAACCCCATGGAAACAGTTCTGTTCTGATGCATGAGGTTAATCAGAATAGACTAGATGACAATTAGTCTTCCAATTTTTATAGAAAATGTTAGAGGAAATTATTTAAATGGACAATATCCTTTTAAAGGTAATTTTTTTTTCTTAATTGCAAATAGTCCTAGGAAAATATTGATCAAATGTGAAGAATCTTTTTGAATGTTTACATATTTTCCGTCATGAAATCCTCCTCTATTCTCTAGTACTGTTAAATATTTGTGTTTTTATTTCGGTGAATTTTATAAGGTTAATAAATGAAAATTCAACTTGATGTAATTTTCACTGAAAAATAATAATACAATGATCTATGCTTTAATGGTATAAAAATTATAAAATTTATATTCTAAAAATACATCTCTGGAATCTTATAATTTGGCTATAGGTAATTTTATAATTTCTAGTTCACATAAGGGAGTTCAGGTGGCCTCGTGGTAAGGAGCTACACTGCTATCCTAAAGGCACACAGTTTTAATTCACTAGCTGCTCATGGGGAAAAGATGAGAAATTTCTTCCTGTGCAATTAAACTGCCTCTGAAAACCCACTGGAGTATCTCACCTGTGAGTCGGTTCTGATGCAACAACAGCTTTCCTCATAACTCTTTGTTTTAAGAAAATACTGTTCTTTGATGTGCCTAGCCTCTGCAATTGCTTTTTTAACACTATTTTTTAATCATTATCTAGTTACAAAAACAAGTTTTTAGTTAAAAGCTTACATTATTGAATAGGTAAAGCCTAAAACAGGTTGAAATTTTGTTCATGTATTTCTAACTTATACCTAAAGGTGATTGCTTTTTACCCAAGTAACATTAATACTGGATGCAAGGTAATTTATATTTTAAGTATAATTTAGGGATTTTGCATTATTAACATTGTTTTACTTATTTTCATGTTTCATTCATACTTAAAAGATATTTAAATGTTTAATTTTTGTTTAGATAGTGGAAATATAAACAGACATGCAGTGTCTAGTTTATTACTGGAAGGGCACTTTATCCTAGTGTGTATGCCAGCTTTTGTATAGGATGGCAACACAATCCTTTTTTTCTTTGATGGTTTACCTCTTTTACTGAAGAAATGTTTGTCCATAACAGCATAAGGTTTCTGGACCTAACTCGTAACAGAAGTTACTTTTGTTATAAAATGGATTTAAAAAGGATTTTTTAAATAATGTTTCATAGTCATTTTAGTATAGAGGTTTTTAATGAAGAATTGTTGGTTCTCTCAGTCAGTTTCTATCTCTTCCTTCCCTCTTTTTAATGGATAACATCACTATCATGTTATTGACTACTTTATGCCAGACATACAGTTTTTCTTAAGGTGAGGAGTACTTAGATAAGGAAGCATACCTGTAACAGAACTGGAAGCATCCAGAATTCTTAAAAGTCTACTAAGTCTACTAACTCACTTTACAGCCTTGGCGCACCCTTGAGAAATTAACAGATTGTGTAGTCAAATACAGAGACTGAGGTTTTTGCACATGAGGATATTGTCATATCTAATAAACATGGTTAATGAGGTTTCTAAATGGAAACATACACAAAAATCACTATGAATGGCTGAAATAACATACAGCTCTCAATGATATTGAAGAGACATTCAATTGTTTTTCCTTAGAAAAAAGCTATGTTTTTATTGTTCCGTCTTTCTGTGTATTTCTTCTGTGTAATAAGTACTAATGCATTAAGCATTCCTAAACAGTGTCAGTCTTTGGGTTAGTCTTTCCTCCTCCTAGTGAAAAAGACATTTACACTAAAAGACATAGATATGTTCCCATCCTCCTTTCCTCTCTTTACTATGTTTCCCCTACTATATTTAAAAAGTTCCTTTTTAAAGAAAGAAAAACCAGTCCTGCTTTTGCAGTTCTAAAGACGCTGCATGCAGTTTCCTTGGAGGTATTTAGGTTTTTATTTTAAAGCTAATGTTGAGGCTGTAGCTCCTTGTTGTTAAAAATAATTCTATTAAAAAAATTCTATTCCTTCTCTTAGATCCTTAGCCATGACTTTTTAAATGGCATTGAAACTCAGGAAATGCAATACCTCATAGAGCAGTCCCACACTTGAGCACAGAACTAGTGGTGAGGACATTCTTCCCTTGTAGTGATTTTCCAGATTGCTTTATGCATCAAAAAAACAGCCAACTTCCTTTTACTCTTTACCACTTTAGCTTTGTCCAATTTCTCCCTCTTCTTGAAATTGTTTGTAGAGCATAAGATGCTATGAATTTTCAAATACTATGTTTCCTGTTCTTAATTATAACTCAAACCTTTACCATTATCACATAACAGTACTGACATTAATCATACTACTGTAAGTTACTTCATCCTTGTAAATGTCAGTGTCAAGAAGTCTGTAATTGTATATATTTTAAGGAAGAAAGTGAAGAAATAATCCATTTATAATGAAGTAATATTCACTGCTTGTGGTAAATAAGGGTTTAATCTTGCGAAGTGAAAAATTTTAAAGGAAAGGAAAAATATTTTATACAACTGTTTGTAAACATGTATGTAAATATGTTGTTTTACTGCCCTTACATTATTAATAAAAATATTTTTTTAGTTTTTTCTGGAATGAGGTTCCTTTTTGTATAGTAGAGCAAATTCTGCAAATTCAACATAATACTTTAAATCTGTTTACTATGTGACATGAATAGAATACATTTTGCTGTTATTTTGCAATATCTTTAAGATGTCTCTTTAAGAAAGAGTAATTTTATAATTTCTTAAAGAATCTCTTTAGAAGTTAAGAATTAGATTTTAAATTTTATTTTTTTTATTAATTATGTCCCTAGACTGGCTGACCAACAGCATTTGCTAGAATATTGCAAAAAGTGGTTAGTTATCATTGTCTGTGAAATCCAGCATTCATGACAATGAGTTTTCAAAAAAAGAAATGAAAAATAACTCAGAAAAAAACTAATTTTGCCCATTTCCATCATCTTGTTGACTTGATAATCCTATGTTGGAGATGGCAACGTGGCAATCTTTACACAGTGCTTTGCAGTCCCTGCACATTGTAGTCGACATTAGAGTTCTTTTGTGATTTTGGACCACACACATGGAAAGGAAAGTTTAGAGGTAAGTGACAGACATGAATGACAATTGTAGGGTATAGAATTTAGAGAAAGAATTAAGAAAACATTGGTCAAATAGATTAAGGTTGACTATAACTTTCATATACCATTTGTTATTTCACAAGGCCTTCGAAAACCTATGAACAATAGAGCACACTTAGATTTGTAGATACGGGACCAGAGGCTGAGTCCTTATATTGGGAAATACAAATGAAGAACAGTTGCAAACAGATACTAATGATTGGAATGTGAGAAGTATGACTATAGGTAAATTTGAAATTGTTTAAGAGGATATGGAATGCATAAATATTGACATTGCTGAGATGGGTTGGTATGGATCATTTTGAATCATGATTATGCTGGAAATGAAAAGTGAGGGAAAATGGGGTCACAATCATTGTAAAAGAAACAATTTCTAGAATTATCCTGAAATACATACACATATTAAGGAAGATCTGTTAATACCACTATCATTCAAATATATCCATCAACAACTAGAGCTAAAAAGGAGGAAAAATAGATTTCTACCAACTTTTGCAGTTGGAAATCGATAAGACATGTAACCAAAATTCAATAATTATTGACTGGAGTGCAAAAGTTGGGAACAAGGAAGAAGGATCAGTAGTCAGAAAATATGACTTAGTGACAGGAATGAGACTGGAGATAGAATGACAGAATTTTGAATAATCAATGACATTCATTGCCAATACTTTTTATAAGAAACAGAAGTGGCAACTATATATATACACCTCACCAGATGGACTACACAGAAATCAGATTGATTACATCTTTAGAAAGAATTGTTGGAGAAGCTCAATGTCAGCTGTGAAAACTAGGCCTGGTGCTGACTTTGGAACAGATCAACAACCTTATGAGAAAGTTCAAAGTGAAGCTAAAGAAAATGAGAAGAAAACTGTAAGAACCAGACTTTGACTCCGCATCTATCCTGCCTGAATTTAACAACCATCTTAGGAACATATTTGAGTTCTTGAACACTAATGAACAAAGACCAAATGTGGGGGGATAGCAATCATCCATGAAGAATGAAACATCATTACAGAGGTCATTAAAACTCAGAAGACAAGACTGAGATGGATGTCAGAAGAGACTGAATATTGCACTAGAACGCTGAGAAGCCAAAACAAAGGGAAGAAACAGAGTTAAGGAGCTGAAGGGAAGATTTCAAAAGCTCGAGAAGACAATATAATGAAATTTGCAAAGAGCTAGCTAGAGTTAGAAAAATCAGAAGGGATGAACTCGCTAGGCATTTCTCATGCTGAAGCAACTGGAAAACAAATTCAAGCCTTGAGTTGCAATACTTAAAGATACTATTGGCAGAATATTGAATGATCCAGGAAGCATCAAAAGAAGATGGAAGGACCAGAGTCACTATACCAGAAAGAACTGGCTGACACAGAAGAAGTTCTTGAAGCAACATATGACCAAGAGCAGTGGTGACAAAGGAGGAAGTTCAAGCTGCTCTGAAGGTACTGGCAAAAAGGAAGGTCCCAGAATTTGAGAGAATACTAAATGACAAATTTCAACCAACAGATGCAGCCCTGGATGTGCTCACCAGGTTGTGCCAAAAAATCTGGAGGACGACTACCTGGCCAACTGACTGGAAGAGATTCATATTTGTTCCCATTCTCTGCCTCCCACCCCTGAAAAAAAAAAAGTGCCAGCTGGCCAACTGACTGGAAGAGATCAATGTTTGTTCCCAGCAGAGTGTGGAAATTGTCAAGCAATATCATTGATATCACATGCAAGCAAGATTCTGCTGAAAATTATCCAAAAACGTTTGGAACAATATGTCTACAAGGAACTGCCATATGTGCAGCCTGGATTTAGAAGAGATCACGGTACTAGGGATAGTATAGCTAATGTAAGATGGATCTTGGCAGAAAGCAAAGAATGCCAGAAGAATGTCTATCTGTGTTTCATTGACTATGCAAAGGCTTTTGACTGTGTGGATTACAAGCTGTGGCTGACTCTGAGAAGAATGGGAATCCCAGAACATTTGATCATGCTAATGCGAAACCTATACATGGACCAAGAGGCAGTCGTCAGAACAGAGCAGGAAGACATGAGATGGTTCAAAATCAAGAAAGGGGTCTGTCAGGGATGTATTTTGTCTTCATCCATACCTTTTCAATCTGTATGCAGAACAGATCCTCTGAGATGCTGGGCTGTATGAGGAGGAATGTGGCATCAGGACTGGTGAAAGAATCGTCAACAACCTGCGTTACGCAGATGACACAACCCTGCTTGCTGAAACTGAGAAGGACCTAAAACGCTTGCTGCAGGTCAAGGACTGCAGTCTTCAATATGGATTGAAGCTCAATATCAACAAAACAGATTCTCTCCACTGGCCCAATTGGCATCAGTATGGATGGTGAAGAGATTGAGATAGTTAACAGTTTTAGTTTGCTTGGCTTCACAGTCAACACTCAGTTACAGCAGACAGGAAATCAGGAGACGAGTTGCATTGGGAAAGTCAGCTGTGAGGGACCTCTCAGGAGTACTGAAGTGCAACAACATCAGGCTGGAGACTAAGGTGCTCCTGATCCAGGCTATAGTCTTTGCAGTTACATGCTATGCATCGGAGAGTTGGACAGTGACTAGGGATGATGGAGAATTGATGCCTTTGAGTGTGGTGCTGGAGAAGAGTGTTGAATATACAGTGGAATTCTGGGAGAACAAATAGGTTTGTCCTGGAGAGGGTGAAGCCAGAATGTTCCCTGGAGTCAAGGATTCTGAAGCTTTGACTGATGTACTTTGGGCATGTTGCAAGGAGGGAGTGATCCTTGGAGAGGGACATCATGTTTGGGGAGAGTGGAGGGACGGCGCAGGAGAGGAAGACCCTCAATGAGATGGATCGATTCTGTGAGTGGAGTGGTGGGAATGAATGTGTTTCATTCATTCTGACAGCGAGATTGGCACAGGATAAAATGGCGTTTAGGGCTCTTATTCATAGGGTTGCTATGAGTCGCAAACGACTCGATGGCACATAACAGTTAGATGGATTTTGGCTGAAAACAGGGAGTACCAGAGGGATGTCTTGTGTTTCATGAATTATTCAAAGGTGTTTGTGTGGATCACAACAAACTGTTGTTAACTCTGAGAAGACTGGGAATCCCAGAACACTTGATTGTGCAAATGAGAAACCTATACTTGGAGTAGAGGGCAGTCATAATAGGTGGAGAAGAGATTGAGATTGTTAACAATTTTAGCTTGCTCGGTTCCACAGTCAACACTATTGGCATTGTTAGACAGGAAATCAAAAGACAAGTTGCACTGAGAAAGTCTTCTGTCAGCGAACTCTCCAAAGTGGTAAAGAGCAACAGTGTCAATCTAGAGAATTAAGATGTGCATGACCATTGTTTTGCTTTGCACCTGACCAACTGACTGGAAAAAGATCTATATTTGTTCCCATTCTAAAGAAAGATGATCCGACAGAATGTGGAAATTAGTGAACAATACTGATATCACATGCAAGCAAAATTCTGCTGAAAATTAATGGGAAAAAAATGACTGGAATAGCACATCAACAGAGAACTACCTCAAGTGCAGGCTGGGTTTAGAAGAGGCCATGGTAATAGGGATAATATAGCTAATGTTAGATGGATCTTGGCTGAAAACAAGGAGTACCAGAGGAATGTCTTCTGTGTTTCATTTATTATGCAAAGGCATTTAATGGGGTAGATCACAACAAACTGTGGCTGACTCACTGAAGAATGGGAATCCCTGAACACTTGATTGTGCTTATGTGAAACCTATACTTGGACCAGGAGGCAGTCATCAGAAGAGAGAAATGAAACACTGCATTGTTCAAACATGGGAAGGGTGTATGGAAGAGATGTGTCCTAGCTCCATACATTTTCAATCTACATGTAGCCAGATTTTTTTCGTTTTAGTATTTTTACCATCCTCCTTTATTCCATGAACACCTAGTTACAAGTTGCACAAATCAAAAATAAAGGCAAGGAAGGGTGTAGGGAAGATTTTTGTGATGTGTGAGGGTGAGTTGAGGATGAATTTAGGAATGAGACCAGTCCTCTCCCTCCACAGTCCTGGACCAGGGCTGTGGCCACTGTGGCAGGGGCTCTGACCTTAGACGTGGCTGGTACTTTGCTTTAGGGTCTTTCATGAGGCTTCAGTCAAAGTGTCAGCCAGGGCTGCAGCCTCATGTGAACACTTGACTGGAGGCGTGCCAGACTTGCATGGTGTTGGTTGTTTGCAGGGCTTGGTTCTTTTGGATTGTTGACAGTCTCCCATTTTAATCTCAGTTCTTTGCCATGTGGACCCCTCTAACACAGCGACTTACTTCATCAAAGGGAGAGAATCTTTTGTAATTTAGTTGGAAGTGGATCCCTCAATATCAAGGTTTTGGTTTAAAGAGGTTACTAAAGGAGAAAGGACTACACAAGACCTTGAATATTGAGAGGCGCACTGGGCTTATTTAGGGGCTGCCTACCACATAACATTTACAGGGCTTTCTTTTATAACATCTAAGCAGACTCACTTATTCTTGATGTTCTGAAGTCACCTGGACTATCTTCTGTATTGGTTCTGAGTGCACCACATTGCCGCAACCCCCCCATCCACCTTGAAGTATTTGGTGTACGTGAGGCTTGAGGTCAGGGTCATCAGTCTTAAATTTCTGCTCAAAGTCCAGTCACCTATTTCTAAAACATTAAAAAAATACACATTTTGAGGTTTTATTCCCCCACCTAATTTCTGTGGTTCTTAAAAAGTAATAATAACTTTAAGATCATATGCACAATTGGCTCATAAACAAGAACTTTGACTTTTTTTAAAAAAATTATTATTTTGTGTATGTGTACCATCAGATTGGATCTGACTGGTACAGGAAGAGATTGTCCCTCCTTCTCCAGCAGAGCATCTGGTGGATTTGAACCGCATACCTCTGGGATTGCAGTGCAGCATCTTGACACTAGGCCACCAGAGCTCCCTAAACTTTGACTTTCTTTCTTTTTTTTTTTAAATTCTTTTTACTTTTCTTTTTTAAAAATTAATTTTAATCAACATTTAGAGAGACTTAGGGTTTCCAGTCATTCATTGTTGCACTTTTCTCCCTGCCCACTTCCTACCCCCAATTCATTCTTCTCCTTGAAAAGTGAAAGAAAAACTCTTTTATTGTTATGTAATCCCTCCCTCAACGTCCACTCCACTATGCAGCCTTCATTCTGGACTTCTGTAATGACAATAATACCCAATCATATATCCCTTTTAAACCATTTCTCCCTCTCTACATCATTCCTCCCCTCCTTTTCTGTCTTCCCTCAATTCCAATGTCAGTCCCATTTTACAACAGTGACCTTCTGCAATATTTGTTATTTTGTGACTGAGATATTTCCCTCAGCATAATGTTCTCCAGGGTCATCCATTTTGCATAATATTTCATGAGCTCCTTGTTTTTCAATGCTGCATAGTATTCCATTGTGTGAATATACCAGAGCTTCTCTCTATCCATTCCATTGCTGATAGGCACTTGGGTTGTTTCCAGCTCTTTGCTATTGCGAACACAGCCACAGTAAACATGGGTGCTCATATATCTGCTTGGGTGGTGGTTGTGGTTTCTTTAGGGTAAATTCCCAGTTGTGGATTTGCTGAGTCAAATGGTATCTCTATTTGCAACTTTTTGAGAAAGCATCGTACAGCCTTCCATAGTGGCTGCACCATTTTACACTCCCACCAACAGTGAATAAGGGTTCCAGTTTCTCCACAACCTTGCCAGCCTTTGATGTCTACTTCTCTGTTAAATTTTGCTATTCTGACTGGGGTGAGATGATATCTCATAGTTGTTTTGATTTGCATCTCTCTTAGAGCTAGAGATTTTGAACATTTCTTCATGTGTTTGACATCTTAATGTCTTCTTCGGTAAAGTGTCTGTTCATATCCTGTGCCGATTTTTCATTTGAGTTATTTACTTTTATCTTTTTTATTAAATTTTATTAATTTTAATGAACATTTACAGAGATTTGAGGTTTTCATTCATTCTCTGTTGCACTATTTTCTCTACCCCCCTCCCCAGTTTGTTCTTCTTTTTATTTCCCCCCTTGAAAGTCTGTTTTAATTGTCCAGTTGCCACAGTGCTTGTCAATGCCAGTTCTGATTAAATGTTTATCTTGTTGTGGCGAACTTTGACATTTTTAGAATACTTTTACATATATCTGGTTGTTTAGTAATTAAAGGGAAATACACAAGGCAGGTATCATTGCTCATGCTTTTGAACAGCCTTTTCACTAATCTTCCTGTTTCTAGTCTTTCCCAATCTCATTAAAACGGGCATAGCTGGTATATGATATGAAATAAATTGTACTACTATTTTTGTCTATACTTAGACCAAGAGGCAATCATCAGAACAAAGAAAGGAAATTTGAAACGGGTGTTTGCCAGGGATGTGTCCTATCTCCATACTTTTTCAATCTATGTGCAGAACAGATTATTCGGGAGGCTGGGCTTTATGAGGAGAAATGTAGCATCAAGATTGGAGGAAGACTCAGCAGCATTCTGCATTATGCAGATGACACAGTCCTGCTTGCTGAAACTGAGAAGACTCTGAAGTGCTTGCTGCAGAATGTCAAGGACTACAGCCCTTTCAATATGAATTGAAACTCAACATCAAGAAAAACATTCTCACCACTGGGCCAATTGGTAGCATCATGATAGATGGTGAAGAGATTGAGGTTGTTAACAGCTTTAGTTTGCATGGTTCTACAATCAATAGTCTTTGTATCAGCAGCCAGGAAATAAAAAGATGAATTGCATTAGGAAAGTCTGCTGTTCAAGACCTTTTCAAAGTACTAAAGAGCAATGATGTCAGTCTGGAAACTAAGATGCACCTGATACAGGCCATGGTCTTTGCAATTACTTGCTAAGAACAACAAACAGGTTCATCCTTGGAAGAGTGAGACTAGGCTGCTCCTTGTAGGCAAGGATTCTGAAGCTTCATCTGACATACTTAGGACATATTGCAAGGAGGGACCAATCCTTGGAGAAGGATGTCATGCTTAGGAGGGTGGAGGGACAGTGCAAGAGAGGAAGACCTTCGATGAGATGGGTTGATTCAGTGACTGGGCTAATGGCGGTAGGTGTATCAGAGACAATAACTTTGGCACAGGATATAGCAGGGTTTAGGGCTGTTGTCCATAGGATCACTGTGAGGTACAGGTGACTCGACAGCACGTAACAACAACAACAACACCAGCAACAACAACAACTTTCGTCTGTCAAAAGATGGATTACATTGGGAAAATCAGCTGTCAGGGACCTCTCAAAAATACTGAAAAGCAATGATGTCAGTCTACAGATTAAGGTGTGCCTGATTCAGGCCATGGTCTTCACAATTACTTGCTAGGCATCAGAGAGCTGGACAATGAATAAATATGACAGAAAAATAATTGATGCTGTTGAGTTGTGGTGCTGGAGAAGAGTCTTGAACATACCTTGGACTACCAAGAAAACAAACAAGTCTGTCTTGGAGAGGGTGAAACAAAATTTCTCCTTGGAAGCTGTGATTTTGAAGCTCCATCTCACATAATGTGGGCATGTGGCCAGGAGGGACTGGTCTTTGGCGAAGGCCATGATCAGCGCAGGAGAGGAGGACTCTGCATGAGATGGATTGAAACAGTAACTGGGGCAGTGGGGTTAGTGTGTTGGGATTAGTGAGACTGGCTCAGGACAGGGCAGGCTTCCGAGATGCTGTATATAGGATCACTATGGGTTGCACTATGACTCAAAGGCACACAACAACAACAACAACAACCTTCTCTGTTCAGAATTACTTTATGCTTTTTAATTACCCATGAGACAGAATAGAAACCTCTTTGCTAGGCTCAGGAGCTTACCAGTTTAACTTCCTCTCTCATCTTTTCACGCCAAATGATCCTTCACTACTGTGATTTAATTTGCAATCCCAATGCCTGGGAATCACTTTCAGTGCTTGTCTACGTGGAAACTGTCTTTGCCTTGCCAGTCTCAGCTCTAAGTATTCCACAGAATAGACGGTGGTGAGGGCCAGCGCCTGGGAGCATGCCCTTTGTTTTGCACCATAACCAATGTAGCACGAAAGCACCAAGATGTTTTCTTGTAACCAATCCTTTCTTCAGTGACCATCCTACATGATGTTTGGTGTACTTTTCAGTCTGAATAACCTTTTTAAAGGAGCAGGATGGCTGACACTGTTGTTGTGGTTAGGTGCTTTTGAGTCAACTATGATTTATATTGACCCGATGAACAACAAGATTGGTACCTTGCCCTCTCCTCTACCAACACTATGGTCTCCGCTGTGTTCAAGCTCATTTTTGCAATAATGATCTGGATACTGGCACTTAGGAAGAGTTCAATATATATATATTTGTGTGCCATCAAGTCAGAACCAACCTATAGCTGACCCTCTGAGTTTCAGATTCAAACCACTTACCTTTGGGATTGCAGCGCAGGTTCTTACCACTAGGCCATCAGCTCTCTCTCTCTCTCCACTTTACACACGCGCGCGCACACACACACACACACACACACACACACACGTTATATGTTTAGTTGCATTACAATTGTGGTTTTTCTAACATACATCATACATTTAAATGTATAAACTGTTACACATGACATTGCGTTATGTGTTAATTAAAGCAACCTTTTTCAAATCAAAAGCCTAAAATTAAAAAAAAAAAAAAATTCTCTTCCTGTAATCCTGGTTACAAGAACCTATTTTAATTGGCTTCCTTTCTCTCAAGTGTTAGTTTGGTTTTCACTTTTTTTGTTTCTCTACTCATCAGTTTCTATCACATGCCCTTTGCAAATCTTAGTAATAGCTACAATCTATTGATAACTCACTTCCAGAGCACTTTCTTCCAAATAATCCTCAAAAGGAGCTGTATGTATAATTTTACACATCAGAAAAATGAGGTTTGGAAAGCTTATGTTACTAAAATCCTTCAGTTTATCAGTGGGTGTGCCAACCTGTCAATTCAGACCTTTGGAAAGACAATGTAAGATTTTTTTTTCTTTATTTATTTTCTTCATGAAATGTAGAAAGTATAGTTCAACAAATTTATTATCTGCCTTACAACAGACATTATAAGTTCATTGTGAGTCATATGAAATCACTAATTTTTAACTGCTTTCACTTACAAAAAACATTTTGTGTGATTCAATCATATAGTATGTGTTACTTAATTCTGATGATAACCTCTTTGAAAGATAGATGCTTTTGTAGGATGGAGAGTTGTTGTTAGGTGCTGTCAAGTCCACTCTGACTCCTAGCGTCCCTATCAACCACAGATAGAAACCTTGCCCTATCTTGTACCATCCCAACGTTGCTGGAGTTATCAGTCCCTCTCATTGAGAGTCAGTCTTTTTTATTTTTTGCTGACAAGCCTTAGTACAAATCCCAACTTTGTCCTCCTAACACGTAAGTGACCCTGAATGTGCTTCTACTAACTCTGCAGAAGATAAAAAATTATAGCCTTCAGAATAGATTTCATCTCAACATAAAAAAGAAAAATTCTCACCACTGGACCAATATGTGACATTATGATAGAGAAAAGATTGAAACTGTCAACAACTTCATCTTATTTGGATCCACAGTCAGTACACTTGGTACCAGCAGCCAGGAGATCAGGAGGTATAATACATTGGGAAAGTCGGCTGTCAGGGATCTCTCCAAATTGCTGAGGAGAAATTATGTCAGTTTGAAGACTAAGGTGGACCTAATTCAGGCTATGGTCTTTACAGTCACTTGCTGTGCATCTGAAAGTTGGACAATGAATAAGGATGACAAGAAGAATTGAAGCCTTTGAGTTGTGGTGCTGAAGAAGAGTACCCAAATAGATATGTCTTGGAGAAAGTGCAGCCAGAGTGCTCCTTGGAAGAAAAGACGACAAAGCTAGATCTCACTTACTCTGGGCATGTTGCCAGGAGAAGCTATTCATTGGAGAGGGCCATTGCCCTTGGAAAGGTCGAGGTCAAACCCCTTGACAAGAGGGATTGAAACAGTGACTGCAGCAGTGAGTTCAAGTGTGTTAGACATGATTAGGATGGCACAGGAGAGGACAGGATTTAGATCTATTGTTCAGAGGGTTCTATGAGTTGTAGTTGGAGGTATAAAACAGCAACTCTATTACAAATCAATTACCTGTTGGGGATTAAGTTGGAGTTTAATCCCAGACCTGTCTTGCCCCAAAGTTTCTCTATCATTTTTCCTGATCTTTTTGCAATTTGTTTGTCTTGCATCTAGTGTAAATTTCCTGTCCAGTAGTTTTCTTTGTGCTGTCACCATTTCTCAGCACCCTGTCTTCCATTCCAGTCCAACATTCACATTCCAGTAATATATTCTTGGAACATATTAGAATGTCTTTGCCAGCCAGCTT
This sequence comes from Elephantulus edwardii, assembly GCF_000299155.1. NCBI lineage: Eukaryota > Metazoa > Chordata > Mammalia > Macroscelidea > Macroscelididae > Elephantulus > Elephantulus edwardii. The sequence continues at coordinate 28,207,983 of NW_006399769.1, forward strand.
TTCTTCCTATTTTCCTTCTTTAATTGATGCTTCTCTCTATGAATTACTGTAGCTCATTTATCATGTAATTTAGTGCCTGATTACTTTCTTTTTCATGTGTTATTATCTCAGCTATGGTATAAACTTCCTGAGCACAGGCAGTTTAATGCTTTTATTATCATCCATAGCTCCTAGCCTTGTATTCAATATGGAGCAGAATCAGTAACTATATCCTTTTCCCCAGGACACAGGGTGTGCACAAAACTCATGTACTAGGTCTTTCTCTCAGAGATACTGGGTTACTGAACTGCCAATCTTATTTAGCAGTCTGTTGTTGTTTGTTGTTATGTGCTGTCGAGTCACCTGTGACTCATAGTGATCCTATATACAATAGCTCTGAAGTCTGCCCTGTCCTGAGCCAGTCTCACTGACTCCAACACATATTCTCCCATTGCCCTAGTCACTGTATCAATCCATCTCATCCGGAATATTCCTCTCCTGTGCTATCTCTCCACTCTTTTGAGCATAATGTCCATCTCCAAGGATCAGTCCCTCCTGGCCACATGCCCAGAGTGTGTGAGATGGAGGTTCAAAATCCTAGCCTCCAAGGAGAAACTTGGTTTCACTCGCTCCAAGACAGACCTACTTGTTATCTTGGCAGTCTATGTATGTTCAAGATTTCTCCAGCACCACACTCCACTCAAAGACATCAATTCTTCTTCTGTCATCTTTAGTGATGCATAGCAAGTAATTGCGAAGACCATGGACTTGATAAGGCGCACTTTACTCTCCAGACTCTGAAAAGATTTCTGACGGCAGATTTACCTAATGCTTTTTACCTAATGCATCTTTTGATTTCCTGACTGCTTGTACAAAGAGTGTTAATTGTGGACCCAAGCAAGCTGAATTTGTTAACAATCTCAATCTCTTCTCCATCTATCATGGTGCTGCCAACTGGCCCAGTGGTGAGAATATTTGTTTTCTTGATGTTCAACTTCATATTGGAGACTACATTTCTTGACTACCTGCAGCAAATGCCTCATATCCTCCTCAGTTTCAGCAAGTAAGGTTGTGTCATCTGCATAAAGCAGGTTGTTTATGAGTCTTCCTCAAATCCTGATGCCACATTTCTCCTCATAACATCCAGCCTCCCAAATGATCTGTTCTGCATATAGATTGAAAAAGTATGGGGATAAGATGCATCCTTGATGCACACCTTTCTTGATCCTGAACCATGCAGTGTTTCCCTTCTATGTTCTGACTACTGCTTCCTGGTTATAGGTTTCCTGTGAGCACAATTAAGTGTGCTGGGATTTCTATTCTTCTCAAAGTTAGCCACAGTTTTCTGTGATCCACACAGTCAAATGCCTTTGCATAGTCACACATGGACTTCTCCTGATGGTCTGCACAGGAATCAGATTGATCGCATCTGTGGGGGGGAAAATCACTAGAAAAGCTCAGTATCAGCTGTAAGAATTAGACCAGTTGATGATTGTGGAACAGACCATCAACTATTCATATGCAAGTTCAAGCAGAAGCTAAATAAAATCAGTTCCACAGAACCAAAGTATGACCTTGAGTCTATACCAACAGAATTTAAAGACCATATCAGGAACAAGTTTGAAGCTTTGAATACTAATGAGCGAAGACCAGATGAGCTGTGGGAGGGTATAGAGAATATCATCCATGAGGAATGCAAAAGACAGGAGGAAGAAAAGATCAAGAAAGATGTCAGGAGAGACTCTGAATATTACATTAGAACACTGGGAAGCTAAAGCAAAGGGAAGAAATCAAGTAGTCAAGGAGCTGAACAGAAGATTTCAAAGGGTAAGACAAAGTGAAGTATTATAATGAAATGTGCCAGTGATTTTGAGCATTCCTTCATGTGTCTGGAGGCCATCTGAATATCTTCCTCGGTGAAAATGCTTTCCATGTTTTTTGCCTATTTTTTAAAATTGCTCCGTAAAGCAAT
>NW_006399769.1:28211183-28214911 GCF_000299155.1 Elephantulus edwardii
TAAATGTTCTGGGATTCCCATTCTTCTCAGAGTCAGCCACAGTTTGTTATGATCCACGCAGTCAAATGCCTTTGCATAATCAATGAAACACAGACAGACATTCTTCTGGTATTCTGTCTAATGTGGTATTGCCAAATGTTTTTCCCCAGTCAGTAGGTTTTCTTTTCACCCTGTTGGAAAATTTTTTGATGCACCCAGGGATTTGAACTTTAGAAGGTCCTATTTATCAATTTTATCCTCCCCAGATTGTGCATTTCTGGCTGTATTTGGCAGTCTCTTTTTACCATAGAGTAGGCTGTATAAGCTTAATCATAGTTTGTCTCTGATGAGCTTGGTTTTGGCCTTTACTCTCATGTCTCTGACCCCACCTTGAGGTGATTTTTGTGTGTGGTGTGAGATATGGTTCCTGTTTCAGCTTTCTACAGGTGGAAGTCCAGTTTTGCCATCACCATTTGTTAAAGAGGTTGTCATTTTCCCATATGATAGGTTTTATTTCCTTGTCAAATATCAGTTGTCAATAGATATCTGGGTCTATTTCTGGGGTCTCATTTCTGTTCCATTGGTCTATATCCCTGTTATTGTACCAGTACCATGCTGTTTTGGTTACTACCGCTGTGCAGTAGGTTTTGAGGTCAGGGAATGCTATGCCTTTCACTTAAATTTTGTTTTTCAGGAGTGCTTTGGCTTATTCGGGGTCTCTTTCCTCTCCAAATAAACTTGACAATTTCACTTTCTGTCTCTTTGAGAAAATGAATTTGGTATCTGTAATGGGATTGCATTGAACATGTAGATTGCTTTTGGTAGGGTTGTAATTGTCACAATATTGAGTCTTCCTATCTATGAATATGGAACATCCCCCTCCCCCCATCATTTATTTAGGTATTTTATTGTATCTGGCAGAAATGTTCTGTAGTTTTCTTTGTACATGTCTTTTGTGTCTTTAGTTCGATTCACTCCTGAGTGTTTCAATTTGTGGTTGGCTATTGTAAAGGGTATTTCTTTCTTTGTTTCTTTTCCTGAATTCTCTTTGTTACTGTAGAGGAATCCCACTGATTTTTGGATAATAATTTTACATCCTGCCACTTTACTAAATTGGCCTACTATCTCTAACAGTTTGTGTTGGGTATTTTTGTTGCTGTTGTTGAATCCTTGGGGTTTTCTATGTACACTATGATATGATATATATAGTGATAGTTTGACCATTTCTCTGATGATCTGGATGCCTTTTATTTCCTTCTCTTGTCATATTGCCCTAGCAAGCACTTCCAGTACAATATTGAATAGAAGTGGCGACAGTTGATGCACCTAGTTTTCCTTTGCATTTACATATGCTTGAACATCTTCTTGAACTTATTGTTAGATGTGGTCTAATTGGTAATAACCCTATATAAAGCAGAGAACTCTTCTGGCTTAGTGGTAGGAAAGGAGTTGTGCTGCCAACCTGAATGCAGGTAGTTTGAATCCACCAGGTGATCTGTCAGAGGAAGATGGGCGACCTCCTTCCATGCGATTCATAACCTTTGAAAATGCACTAGATGATTAGACAGCACACAACAATGTAACAGTCATGTGCAACAGATTAAAAAACCCTGCTGCCTGTGTTATCCACATGACTTGTGTTGTATCTGAATCCAATATTGGTATAAATCAATCTTCTTCAGGATCTTCCACTTTCTTGCAGACTCTGTAACTTGTTTGCTTACTTATTAGTGAAGATTTTTCCCCAAATATTCACTTAGAGTTTTTTATTCCAGATTAAAACTTTCAAAATGTATTTTAAGGACTACTTGCATTAGAATTACATCAGATGCTTATGAAACTTGTGGGTCTCCAACCTCTACACTAGAGACAGTGTATCAGGATTGTTTGAAATTTACCTGGGAATCTCAACTTTTAGAAGGTTTTCTAAATTTTCACATTGAAATATTGGGAACTACTGAAATAATAACGGAAGTATAGCCTGAAGTTGCAATAGCTAAGGATTCTACGGGCAAAATATGGAATGACACAGGAAGCATCAAAAGAAGATGGAATGAATATACAGAATCACTGTACTGAAAATAATTGGTTAACACATCCAGTGCAATCCCAGTACAAATACCAATTCCATTCTTCAGTGAGATGGAAAAGGCAATCTCCAGTTTCATTTGGAATGGAAAGAAGCCCCGAATAAGCAAAGCACTCCTTCAAAAGAGAAAAAAAGTAGGAGGCAACTCTCTCCCTGATTTCAAATCCTACTACACTGCGTGATGGTTGAGACAGTGTGGTACTGGTACAATGACAGACAAGTAGATCAATGGTACAGAATTGAGAACCCGGAAATCAGCCCATCTACCTATGGTCAACTGATTTTTGACAAGGAGGTGAAATCAGTTAAGTGGGGAAATGACAGACTTTTTAACAAATGGTTTTGGGAAAATTGGAAAACTATCTACAGAAAACTCAAACAAGATCCACACTTCACTCCGTACACAAAAACCAATTCAAGGTGGATCATGGACCTAGGACTAAAACCAAGGACTATACTTCATTAAAGAAAAGCTTGAAAGAACTCTAGACATCCTAATCCACAATATCAACAGTCTTCCAAGTATCCTGGAAAATCTACAACCAGGAGAGGATAAAATAGTTGAATGGGACCTTCTAAGAATCAATTAGCTATGCACACCCCAAAACTTCTCCAACAGGGTAAAAAGGGAAGACACAGACTGGGAAAAAGTATTTGGGAATGACATGTCAGATAAGGAACTTATATCTAGAATTCATAAAATACTCAAGCACCACAACAAGCTAAAGATAAACAACCCGATTGAGAAACGGGCACAGGATATGAACAGACACTTCACCAAAGAAGACATTCAGATGGCCAAGAAGTGTTTAAAATCGCTAGCTCTAAGAGAGATGCAAATCAAAACAACTGTGAGATATCATCTCACCCCAGTCAGAATAGCAAAATTTAACAGAACAGCAAATGACAAATGCTGGCAAGGTTGTGGAGAAACTGGAACCCTTATTCACTGTTCGTGGGAGTGTAAAATGGTGCAGCCACTGTGGAAGGAAGTATGATGCTTTCTCAAAAAGTTGCAAATAGAAATACCATTTGACCCAGCAATTCCACTACTGGGAATATATCCCAAAGAGACCATAACTGACATCCGAGCAGATATATGCACACCCATGTTTATTGCGTCTTAGTTCACAATAGCAAAGAGTTGGAAACAAACACTTAAGTGCCCATCAACAGACGAATGGATAGAAAAGCTGTGGTATATTCACACAATGGAATACTACATTGCTTTGAAAAACAAGGAACTCATGAAATATTATTCAAAATGGATGACCCTGGAGGACATTGTGCAATGTGAAATATCTCAGTCACAGAAGGATAAATACTGCATGGTAGCACTGTTGTAAAATGGGACTGACATAGGGGTGGGGGGAGACTGAAAAAGATGGGATAAATAATGTATACTGCATTGAAACAGATGAGAGAGAGAGAGAACTGTTTAAAAGTTATATAAGATTAGGTATTACTGTCATGACAAGAGTTCAGAACTGAGGCTGCATAGTGAAGTGGACTTGTAGGGAGGGATTGTATAACAATGAAAGAATTTTACTTTTCAAAGAGAAGAATGAACTGGAGGGGAGGGGTGTGGCGGGGAGAAAAGTGCAACAATGAATGAATGGATTATCCAAAATCTGTAAATTTTCATTAAAATGAATAATAA
>NW_006399770.1:0-3669 GCF_000299155.1 Elephantulus edwardii
AATATAGGCGAGGAAGACACTCAACAAGAGGAACTGACATGATGATTTTTAACAATGGGCTTAAGTGTATTGAAAATGAAAGAGGAAAAATGGTTTTCACTGCTGTTCACAGGGTTGCTATAAGTTGCAGTCAACTCTACATCACATAACGACAACAGCAATTAGTGGTATGGTTTGTTGTAAGTACTAGTACTAACTAAAAGGATATCTGTCTCTAGAGTTTTTAATACTCAAACAACCTTATTGCCAACCAGATGGAACCATCTGAAAGGTGAACCTCCTATGGGTTTCTGGAGACTGTAAATCACATCAAGGAGATTGCCCAAATTTTCCACTGTAAACACTGGTAGATTTTAATCACCTGAGGCATCACTTTAGATTAGTAAATCTCTCCCTAGGGACTGTGCTGCCAGGGAACCCTTCTTAGAGCTGGAGAATCAATCAGGGTGTTTCCTGGCGTATAAAATGCCAGGGAGGTGGCCCCTTTGAGTTAGCAGCACAATTCCCTCTCGACTATGCCAACAGTCCTCCCTGAAGAAAGCCAGGGGTCACTTAAGAGACAAAGAAAAGACCAAAATGAACGTCAGAAGAAATCTTAAAACATGCTCGCTTGAATGATTTCCCCTGAAAAATTGCAGTGTTACAGTTAAGGTTGTGTGATAAGTTGGCTTCCTGCAGGCTATGTGTAGTTTCGTGACGTAGTTGTTTTCTTGATGAAGTTTTAGGTGACATAATCTCTTGAAGGGACGATCGGTACATCCTATCAGTGGGAAGGGAATTAGCTGGGGGTGTGGCCCACCTCGCACTATATTAAGAAGCCTGGTGGAGTTCTTTGTCACTCAGTCTGGATTCTCTCAGTCTGGACGCCGCCTGTCTCTAGATACCTCTGTGATTCTTCAATCAGCAACCTGCTTTGCTTGAGCACTAGCTTCCACTCGTAAGAAGTTCTTTATGATTTATCTCTCTTATTACACGTTAGACACTGTTCTCTGCATGCTTTCACAAACCCACTACAGCGCAAAGCCTGAATGTTCCCCCAAAGTTCAAAGCAATGACCAGCACCTTGGAATACTCGCCGTTCTTCTGGAGCAGCTGGTGGGGATCTGTGTCTTAATTTGTGTCCCCACAGCGTTCTCATTGTGCTCAGTGAGGACCAAGTTGTGGGGGTCAAACGTGGGGGTCATTCGGGCACCAGGCATGCGATGCCCCACAATGAGGGCCTTTTTTCTTCTGTCCGGTGATGGCCAGCAATATCCGGTCACCCATTTTGCCAACCCCATACTTGGTATAGATGTGGACGCAGCGAGAAGGTCGGTGGTATTTGGTGCTCCCCAAAGCGCTGATGTCCACCACACGCACTCGGGTCATCTTCTGAATGGCGCTGACGCTCCCAGTGGTGCTGAAGCAGCATGGGCTGAGAGTTCTGCCGCCATGGGCAAGGGGGCTCTAGGTCCCATAGTAGAATGCCATGGATATCCGGAGATGGCAAATCTGCTCTTGCCACCAAGCACGTCCCGCCGGGGCCCCCAGGCCTGATGTAGTTATTTTCTTGATAAAGCTTTAGGTGACATAATCGCTTGAAGGGATGATCTGTACGTCCAATCAGTGGAAAGTTAATTAGCTGGGGGCGTGGCCCACCTCGCACTATATTAAACCCTGGTGGAGTTCATTCTCACTCAGTCTGGATTCTCTCAGTCAGGAGGCGGCCTGTCTCTAGACACCTCTGTGATTCTTCAATCAGGAGCCTGCTTTGCTTGAGGACCAGCTTCCACTAGTAAGAAGTTCTTTATGATTTACCTCTCTTTTTACACATTAGGCACTGTTCTGTCAGTTCTGACTGTTAGTGACCTGGTGTAAAATAGAACCAAACTGTACCAATCCTATCACAATTTCTGCTCTGTTTAAGCTTGTGGTTGCATTCACTGGGTCCAACCGACCTTCTTAGAGCAGGAGAATCAATGAGGGGGTTTCCTGGGCCTATAAATTGCCAGGGAGGTGGCCCGTTTGAGTTAGCAGCACAATTCCCTATGGGCTATGCTAACAGTCTTCCCTGAAGAAAGCCAGGGATCATTAATAAAAAGACAAATCAAAGATCAAAATGAACGTCAGAAGAAAGCATCAAACTTGGTCGTTCGAATGACTTCCATTGAAAAATAAGGGTGTGATGATTAAGTTTGTGTGTTAAGTTGGTTTCCTGCAAGCTATGTATCATTAGGTGATGTACTTATTTTCTCTTTATTTATATTAAGAAGCCTGGTGGAGTTCATTCTCACTCAGTCTGGATTCTGTCATTCTGGGCCCTGCCTGTCTCTAGATACCTCTGTGATTCTTCAATCAGGAGCCTGCTTTGCTTGAGGACCAGCTTCCACTAGTAAGAAGTTCTTTATGATTTACCTCTCTTTTTACACATTAGGCACTGTTCTGTCAGTTCTGACTGTTAGTGTCCCGTGTAAGATAGAACAAAACTTTACCAATCAAGGAGGGTAGAAGTAGAATTGAGGCCTTTGAGCTGTGGTGCTGGAGAAGAGTATTGAGAGTACCATGGACTGCTAGGAAAAGAAACAGATTCATCCTGGAAAGGATGAATAAACTGGGTGACTCCTTGGAGGCACGCATTCTGATGTTCCATCTAACATATTTTGGACATGTTGTAAAGAGGGACCTGTCCTTGGAGAAGGATACCATGCTTGGTATGATGGAGGGACAGCGCAGGAGGGGAAGGCCCTCTATGAGGTCGATTGATTTATACTTGTTAAAGTTGGTTCTTTTTTGTGACTTGACTTTATCACTTTAAATTATGATAGCTTTAAAATACCCTATCTGTTACTGTTAAAAAACACTTGTAGTTTCTACTTTTATAGAAATATTTTTTAAAGTGTTTCTTGGTTAACTCAATTTTGTAATACTATTTTTTTTCCCGTGTATTTGTAGGCAACATTAAAACAGCATTTTTAGAAGCAGTGACAAATGGCCCTGACAAGTCAACGGACGTCTATTGTTAACCCTCCTCCACCAGAGTATATAAATCCTAAGAAAAATGGGCGGTTGACTAATCAACTGCAATATCTTCAGAAAGTTGTCCTGACGGCCTTATGGAAGCATAAATTTTCTTGGCCTTTTCAACAGCCTGTGGATGCAGTGAAACTCAAATTGCCTGTAAGAATGTCTTGTAATTGTGTTCATTTCAAAAAAGAAAAGCCTTATAAATCTCTATAAGAAATAAACTAATCGTTAATAATATGTATTTTAATTTATTTAATAGAAACATGATTTATTCAGCACTGTCATAGAATATCCTAATGAGTATTTCTCCAAATTAACCGTAAAGTTTTTTTCTGAGTATTGAAATTCTTATTTTAATAATTTGTGATCATTGTAATCCTGTATTTTCCTCAAATAATGTACTGTTCTGAAGAAAGAAAGGGGAAAAAATGACGTGGCACATGCACAGAGCCGCAGGTGTTTGTAAACAAAAGTAGAATGCACACATTATTTGTAAAAACACGAGATTATGACAATCAGAAACTATTAAAATAAGAATTTTTTATCTATCATTTGCTAGGTAACCTTTCTGAGTATTCATTCATGCGCTCAGCTGTTATTGTGCTCTGAGGTTGTTAATGGTATTTTATCTATCATAAATAATCTACCCACATCTGTGTAGTCATT
>NW_006399770.1:4894-6766 GCF_000299155.1 Elephantulus edwardii
GAAGCTAGAATATATTTTCTCTCTTCTGTGCATTTTCACCCCATTTTGAATTGATCTGTGTTTTAGCAATTAATGTATTATATTTTGGTTACTCATTTATACAAAAATTCTCAAATTCAGTAAGATAAGAAACTATTGTTTAATAATTTGTCCTGTATTCACAGCCTAGAGTTCGAAGTCTAAAGTCTTTTAAACACTACTGCAGCCTACAGTCTTCACAGTGACAATGTATTTTTCATCCATGATACTGCGCTTTAGAAAAAAATGAACATATATTGCTTTCCAAACAGGCCATAATTTTTCATACTCTTGTTTGCTTGTTGCAGTTTTCTCATTATCTTCACTCAGCCTAATAAATAACCTCTGCTTACTCATAAAGAGGTGGCTTAAATATCTCTTTCTCCAGCAAGTCTTTCCTTATAGGCAAATACAGGTACCTAACACACAGAATTCAACATTAGGTTTTATATTAGGAATTTTTAACCTGATAATACCAATTCTTCACAGAATGGTTACATAATTTGTGATCTATCTAGTAAACTAAGGAGCTTGAGTGGTAGTTTGATTTTTGTGTTATGCCTTTCACTTTTTATTTCCTAGGGTAGTTCTACTCTTAAGTTCTTACCTTTGCTATTAATTATTTAATGGCATTTATTATTTATTTTGCCTATGAATAGGAATCTCATGGAATTCAGCTTTATTTCTCATTATTAATAGTTTTGGTTTCTCAAATGGGACTTTCTATAGATAATCAATTGCTCTTTGGAGCTACTAGTGTGTATGTAGGTTCTCAAATTTCTTTGCATCCCAGTAATTTTTTGAATTTGTTTTTACTTTATCCTTTCCCCCCCTTCAAAACCATAGGATTATTATACCATTATAAAAAACCCAATGGATTTAAGCACAATTAAGAAACGCTTGGAACATAAATACTATACGAAAGCTTCAGAATGCATAGAGGACTTCAAGACAATGTTTTCAAACTGCTTTTTATATAACAAGGTATGTAAACTGTTTTATATTCTTATTAATTCTTTGCTATTATCTATAGGAAATAGGTAAAAATAAGTTAATTTTTCCAATTTTAAGTCTTAATTTAGTATATTTTACATATGTTTAAGGAGAGTGTATTTTACCCTTGGTTTTATTTTCACATTTCAATTTGACCCATCTATTTGCTGTGACATATTTACCTGACACTTGTAACAACTTACATTTTAAACAAATGCAATAGCTGGTTCCCATGAGTCGAGCATTGTTTCTGTATTCCCTTTATTCCAGTTAAAAGAGGAATGACAAACTTATCTGTACACAAACAAATTAAGCTCTGCTCTGTTACATGGAGTTGACATGAGTCTGAATCAACAACAACTGTATTGGTGGTAGTTTTGTTCCCGCTGTTTGTTTTTAAAAACTTGACAAAATAACTTAAAGATCAGGTAAATTCTTTGTTATATTCTGTCACAGGATTTACAATCATGATATTAATTACCCTAAATGATAATGTATATGGACACTCTGACTTATTCTTTATATTTACCTCATCCAAATAATTTTATTTGTATCTTCCCCCTCCCCCATATATTTTATTAATATTTACTGGAGTATAGTATCATTTTTAATCTGTGCCTGATACCTAAACATTTTAGAGTACGTATTCCATTTAAAACATTACGCTATTATAATGTATTTAAAATGAGAAATCCAAGTATTTGCCATAGCTAATGGATAGGGAGTTGCCCTGCAAACCCAAAGGCAGAAAGTTCCAATCCACCAGTTGCTTTGTGGAAGATGAGCAGTCTCCTCCCATTTAATTTGCAGCCTGTGAAAACCCACCATAGAGTCAGTTATGTGTTGATTTAACTCATAACT
>NW_006399770.1:7646-8829 GCF_000299155.1 Elephantulus edwardii
GAAACTAAGAGAGGATACAGAATATATACTATATTGAAACAGATGAGGGAGAATACTGTTTAGGAGGAATATATGATTAGGTATTATTGTCATTACAAGAGTCCAGAATGAAACCTGCATAGTGGGGTGGACTAGGGGAGGGGATTGTGTAACATTGAAAGATTTATATTTTTTTTAACTTATCAACAATAAAAGCGAACTAGGGTGGAGGGGTGGACAGGGAGGAAATTGTGTAACAATGAATGAATGGAAGTTAAAAAAAATCCTATTTCAGGGGGAAAAAAGAATAGAAAACCTTGATGAAAGAATGGAATCTGATTAGGACTTTTTTTTTTTTACCTTTAAGCATTTATTTGGTTGAACATATTATTATTATTATTATTTTTAGGATTTCCATTCATTCAGTGTTACACATTTTCCTACCTGACCCCCCTACCCCCGATTTCTCATTTTTCTTTGGGGAAAAAATTATTTCATTGTTATACAGTCCCTTCTCCCATCTTGGACCACTTTACTATGCAACTATTATTCTGGATTCTTGTCATGCCAATAATATGTAATCATAAGTTCCTTTTATACAGTTCTCTCCCACGTCTGTTTCATGTACATTATTTATCCCTTCTTTTTTTTCATTTCCTCTCAACACCCCTGTCATACCTGTTTTATAATGGTTTCATTATATTTGTTTTTTTGTGACTGAGATATTTCACTCAGCATAATGTCCTCCATGGTCACCCTTTTTGTATAATATTTCATGAGTTCTTTGTTTTTCACTGCTGTATAATATTCCATTGTGTGAATATACCACAGCGTCTCTATCCATTCATTTGTTGATGGGCACTTGGGCTATCTCCAACTCTTTGCTATTGTGAACATTGCAGCAGTAAGCATGGTTGTACACAACCATTGATTAGGACTTTTAAAGTGATGTTTCAGAATGATATTACTCATATTCTCTGAAAAAATACACAGTGGTACATTCTCAATTGTTCCATTGACAGATTGTCTGAAGGATAGAAATGAATAATGTTAACATCATGTTAACATTCCTATCAGTCGTTTGGAACAATTTGAAGTCCATTTTGTCTAGACGTATGCAGAGCATTCTGAGAACATCACATAGTACTATATCATTTAAGATATCTGAAATGTTTGGTAGGGTCCAAAGGTATCTGATGCTAAC
>NW_006399770.1:30644-31184 GCF_000299155.1 Elephantulus edwardii
TGGGTTTAGAAGAGGTTGTGGCACTGGGACTAACTGGGGTCTTTGGCCCAGAGGTTGCCAGTATTTGGGCATCCCAGGATGGTAAAATACAGAAATATTGGGCCATGCCTACAGGGTAATGACATGTGTCTTGTGAGTCCTAGTGTCAGCTGGAGGGGCCTCTGGCTTCTGGAAGAAAGGCCAGGGTGGAACACTCAGGCGTTTGTGGCTTTCTTTTTGCCAGAAGTGGGTGTCCTCAGAGGGGACTGGCCAGATGAACTGAGGGTCTCTGGCCCAGAGGTTGCCAGCATTTGGGCATGCCCACGGCCATTGGGTCTGTTTTTCATAGTTTTCAAACATTCTTCTAGGTGTTATAGCCCTGGTGTGTCCACTTGCCATAGAGAGGTAACTTGTGTTTGCTGTGAAGCTGAACACTTTGACACTGATGTGTCAAATGTGTTAATGTTTACCCATGGCAGACAGTGTTTAGTGGAGCTCCCCAAATAAAACAAGCTTGGAAGCAGGAGTGGCATCCACTTCCAAAATAGCTTGCCTCTGGAA
>NW_006399770.1:31749-35266 GCF_000299155.1 Elephantulus edwardii
TACCTAACTTGGGAGGGACTGGAAAGCATTATGCTGAGTAAACTAACTCAGTTCCATAAGGGTAAATATTGTATAAAACTGTTATTGTAGAATGAGTGTAAGGATCCCAGAGTGGTGGGAGAGGCTGGAAGCAGAGAGATGTGGATGTGCAGGGGTAAGGGGTGATTAATCATGGGGTTGTACAATTTGATGGGGGACTGAGGGAAATTAAAAGAATTTGTTCAAATTTGTATTCGAATTTTGTAAGTACACTAGTAGGGAAAGGACAGGGAAAAATTATCTTTGTTGCTAGGTGATACTGAGTCAAGTACAACTCATAGTGACCCTATGAACAAAAGATCTGAACCCTGTTTTATCCTGCACCATCCTCACACTTCCTGACATATAACAGCCCATTTAGGCAGTTGACATGTCAATCTACCCAGCAGAGGGTCTTCCTCTCCTTTGCCGACCCAACACCCTTCCTAGCTTCCAAGTAATAGGCCCTCCTTAGCAAGATGCCTAAAGTTTTTGAGGCAAAGCCTTATTATTCTTATCTCCAAAGAGCATTCCAGCTGCACCCTCTCCAGGACATGGCTGTTCTTTTGGCCATGCATGGGATTTGTGTGTATCGTAGAGTAAACAGATCAAAATTACCAAATTTTCTCATCCATAAGCAAACACACTGAGAAAATGAGCTGTTGGTCCTGGGAGCTCAGAATGATAGTAATGGGCAACATCAAGGTCAATTGTTATATAATAAAGTCTGCAAAGAGAATGTTTCACATCCTGCTTTGGTGAGTATTGATAGGGATCTTTTTTAGAGAGCTCTGGTGACCTAGTGTTAAAGAGCTGTGGTGCAATCCCAAAGACACATAGTTCAAATCCACCAAGTTTTTTGTAAAAGAAAAATGGGCAATATCTCATGATTAAACTGCCTCTGAAAACCAACTAGAGGGTCAGCTATGACTTTTTACTCAATAGAACACAGGAAGAAGGGGAAGCTACTGCTCTTTTCCTGTCTGGAGCACAGAAGTGAAGAACATAAAACTATCAATTTTAGGGGCTAATGGACCACATGAATTTATTGTGCTCCTCTTAAATAATCATCTATCTGAAATTAAATTATTAGTATTTACCCTAGATCAAAGATAAGAAAATAAAGGTATAGACAAGCTGGATTAATGGAAAGAGAATAAGCAAAATGGAGAGGAAGAATGCTGTGACACACTGTTAAATATGTAACTAATGTCACTGAACAATGTTTTTGGTTTGGGGGTTTTTTTAATTTTAATTGATATTTTAAGAAAAGTTCACAGAAATTTGGATTTCCATTCATTCAATGTTGCACATTTTCCTCCCCATCCACAGTTCACTTTCCTCTTTAAAAAGATTCTTTCTATCATAGTATAAAGGTTAGGGATCACAAGATGTAGAGATTCAACTATGTCATTTATTATTCTTAAGTCCTGGAGCAAATCCCATCTACCACTGTTGGTTTTACTACTCAGAAGTCCGCATGCAAGGCAGAGGTGAAGTAAGGAACAGCTTATGAGGTTTTCCATCCATTCCAACAACTAAGAAATAACAAGAAGAGTTGGGACCTTAGAAGGATTTTAGGACAAATTAGTAGGCTCTGTGTCCAGGAGAAAATGAATATACTTACCAGTAATGTTAATGCTCACCCACAGCTCTTCTGGGAGGATCTAAATGGTTGAAGTGTCCTCCTTTGTTTCCATCTGGGAGCTGGGGCCTGTCAGTCCTGTCAGCCACGAGGACCTGATGTGGTTCACCCTTGGACAAGTGTCCTTCAGATCCACAGTTAAAGCAAGTGAGTGGGAGCTTCCTCTCTACTCCCTTTCCTATCTGTGGCTCTTGTCTGTGACACTGTCTACTGAAGTGGCTCAGCTTTCCACAGTGGAAACAATTCTGACCTCCTTTATTACCTTTGGGTGGCACTGTATATAAGTAAGACTTCCTTTTTCTGACACAGGCCCTAAACTGGCAGCAATAACTCCCCCAATAATATTGGCCATTCTCTGGTATTTTCTCTTCCCTCTAGATCCAAGTTGTTAAAAGATGAAAAGATTTAAACAAATGTATAACAAATAATTTTGAACATTATAATCTTTTAAGCTTAAGGCTAGAAATATTAACAATATCATCATTTCCAGTCCAGAGATACATGTTCCAATGCAGTTCCTATTTTCCATAAATGGTTTTGGTAAGAGGAATGTTGTAAATGTGGATACATTTCCACTATTCCTCCTCCATGCCATGATATAGTGTTATTAGCATGAACAGTTATAAATCCATTGCCATCTTTACTCTAACTTAATTTTTTTAATTTAAATTTGGTATTAATTTCAGTAAAAATTTACAAATGCTTTGGATTTTCATTCATTCATTGTTGTACATTTGTCCCCTCCCAAGGCTCTCCTCCCGCCATCCAGAACACTACCCTATTGGAGAAGTAAAAGAAAAATTCTTTCATTGTTTTATGAAAACTCCCCCAGGACCACTCCACCATGTAGCCATCGCTCTAGACTCCTGTGATGACAGAAATACCTAATCACATATCTCTTTTAAACAGTTTTCTCCCTCCTCTATTTCAGTGCAGTATACCTTATTGAACCCATCTTACTCAGTCTGTCCCAAAACCCAAGGTCAGTCCTGTTTTACAACAGTGGCCCTTTTGTGACTGAGCTATTTCACTCAGCATAATGTTCTTCAGAGTCAACCATTTTGAATAATATTGCATGAGTTCCTTTTTTTCAATGCAGCATAGTATTCCATTGTGCGAATGGAAGTTCCACAACTTCTCTATCCATTCGTTTGTTGATGGGAACTTAGGTTGTTTCCAACTCCTTGCTGTTGTGAACAAAGCTGCAATAAACATGGGTGTGCATGCATGTCAACAGCAGTTTTGGTGAGGTCTTAGGAGGAACGAGAATTTTAGCTTTGGAGACGGCCCAGATTATATAAAACTAATAAGAGCAATGCAACTAGGAGATGCAAACAAAGACAGAAATCAACAAAAAATGGTTTAGGAGCCAAGCTATGAGCAAGAGGGTTGAGTGCCTTCAGGTAGGAGGCTTCTTGGCTAAACAAGTGTGCCTTTAAGCACTTGGTGGAGTTGGACTGACTGGTCTCCAGAACTAGTGAGCTTGGTGTCTCTGTTGAGGTTTGCTATCAGTGTAGCATGCCACTGGGCATTTCTTAGTAGAGGAAAAAACTTCACTGGAGCAGGGCAGAGGTGAGTTTGCCTCTTCTTGTGGAACCAGGAAGCAGAAGAAGAGAAAAGAAGGAGCACAGGAAGCAGAGCTGCCTCATCGCGCAAAATCTAACGTCCCCATATGGGGAGGTCATGGCTTCTTGGATTCCAAAAGATGGGAGGTACAGCTTGCTATATAGTTCAAAGAGTTAGATAGCTGCCAACTAGATTCCTGAGTGTGCTGCTTTCATTAAGATGGTGTTGTTCCCCAGTGCTGAAGGAATGGGACTGCCATGTTTGTGGAAGTGGGCTCACCACTCAATT
>NW_006399770.1:36381-37636 GCF_000299155.1 Elephantulus edwardii
TGTTGCTAGGAGAGGCTATTCTTTGGAAAGGAACATAATGCTTGGAAAGGTGGAGGGTTGGTGAAAGAGAGGAAGAGCTTTAATAAGATGGATTGATGCAGTGAGAGAAACAAAAGGCTCACATGTGCCACAGATGATGAGAATGGCACAGGATAAAGATCTCCTGTCTATAGGGCCACTGAAGTACTGCTCTGAGTTGTACTTGAGCAGCCCTTTTAAAAACACTGTAAAATAGAATATAACCTTGCCTATCCTATCACAATCTCTGCTATGGTTAAGCCGATTGTTGAAGTCATTGTGTCGATCCATTTTATTGAGGGTCTTCTACTCTATGACCAGCCCTCTACAGTCCCCAGCATAATGTCCTGTTCCAGAAATTGACACCTCTCCTGACAAAATGCCCAAATTCTGTCAGAGAATGTCTGTTCTTCTAAGACAGATTTGCTCTTTTGGTAGTCCATAAAGCAAAACAAGAGAGTCCCCATTGCCATCAAGTCATTACTGACTCAAATTGACCCTCATCAATGACTCTTCAGTGGGTTTTCAGAGGTTGCAAATCACACAGCAAAGATTTTGAAGCTCTGTATCACGTATTTTGGACGTATTGCTAGGAGAGGCTCTTCTTTGGAGAGGAACATCATGCATGGAAAGGTCTCAGAGAATTGGTGAAGGAGAAGATCCCAGTGAGATGAATTGATACAGTCACTACAGCAATAGGCTCACATGTGTCAAAGATGATGAGAATGGCACATGATAGGAAACGGTTTAGACTTGTTTATATGGCTGCTCTGAGCTGTACTTGATTCAATGGCACATAACAACACCTGCTGGTCACTTCTATCATTCAAAAGCCTTTCTTTGGGGATATTGTGAAGAGTGATGAGTCCTTCAACAAGGACATAATATTGTGAAAGTTGTTGTTGTTGTTTTTATGTGCCATCGAGTCGCTTGCGACTCATAGCCACCCTGTGTACAACAGCCGTAAACTCTGCTCTGTCCTGTGCCAATCGCTCTATCTCTGACATTCCCATCCTGATTATCCCAGTCACTGAATCAATCCAACTCGTAGAGGGGCTTCCCCCCCTGCGCTGTCCCTCCACCCTTCAAAGCATGATGTCCTTCTCCAAGGACCGGTCTCTCCTCACAACATGTCCAAAGTATGTTAGACGGAGCCTCAGAATCTTTGCCTCCAAGGAGACACCCGGTTTAACCCTTTCCAGGACAAATCTGTTTGTTTTCCTAGCAGTCCATGGTA
>NW_006399770.1:39183-43393 GCF_000299155.1 Elephantulus edwardii
CTTCCTCTTCTGTCTTTGCAATGACCGTTTGCACTCTTCCTGGATGATACCCTTGATATCTTCCCACAACTCATTTGAAAGTAGGAGTCAATATAGGAGAGGAAGACACTCAACAAGAGGGACTGACATGATGATTTTTAACAATGGGCTTAAGTGTATTGACAATGGAAGAGGAAAAATGATTCTCACTGCTGTTCACAAGGTTGCTATAAGTTGCAACTTGAATGTCCAATTCCTGTGCGAAAGGTAAGAGTAATTTTATTCCCTTGTGCTCCATACAAATCTTGATGAGATTTTAAATTGTACATTTACAAACTCTTTTCTTTCCTCTCAAATTCAGACTCTTTAAAAAAATGCATCTACTCAAAGTAGAACATACATTTTCAGCATTGGCTTCTTTTGAAGCATATAAAATCCCACATTGTTAAATCATGTTGTCATTTATTTAAAGTTATTTGCTTGGTCAAACTATTCTATGTTAGAAAAATTAAGAAAACTAAGCCATGTAATGAAGTGAATTATTTTAGTCCCAAGTTGAATAAGATTTGGGCTTCTAAGCTTAACTTTTCCCATAAAAAAATACTATGAACAGTAACTTTTCTCCATCCTACATCCACTCCTTGGAGAGGAACGTTATCGTCTGCAACGTGGAGGGACAGTGCAGAAGATTCTCAGTGATATGGATTGATTCGGTGACTGGGGTAATAGGTGTACGTGTGTCAGAGACACTATGATTGGCAAAGGATAAAGGAGGGTTTAGGGCTGTTGAACATAAGGTCACTATGAGTTACAGGTGTCTCAGTGGCACATAACAGCAACAAAATCCACCCCTTGGCTGTGTATATTTGCAAGTCCTTATAAGATAAAAATAACTAACTCATAACTGCCTTTTGAAATGTTTCAGGTAGTAATTTAAAGTGCAGTTTTATGTATTATGTCTCAAATCATAACCAATTATCATTCTTAAAAGAAGCATTCTAGATGATTAGGATACATAGAGTAGTATTATAGGCATGAATCTAGTTTTCAAAAAGTGATTGAGGGAGATATTCACATACCACATCTTTTTTTCTTTTTCATCTTTCCCCCAATAAATACCTCTGAGAAGAAATCTTGTCCTGGTTATTATGTGCTGTTGAGTCAGAACTGTGTTAAAGCTAACACTGTAGCAGATTTTCAGTGACTGTAAATCACATGGAAGAAAGTTGCCCATCTTCCTCCATGAAGCAGGTGGTGAATTTGAACGCCTGGCATTTGGGTTGGCAGCACAACTCCTGTCCTACTAGGCACCAGAGCTCTGTTAACCTTGTCATACTCTCATTATTTATAGCTGGCCTTCCAATGGGTTTTTAGAGGCAGTTGATCACACAGAAAGAGATTTCCTTTCTCCTGTGGAGAAGCTAGCAGATTTGAACTGCATGCCTTCAGATTGGCAGCACAATTTCTTACCACAAGGCCACCAAAGCTTCTTAACTTATCTTTGTTGTTATTATATGCCATCAAGTCAACTATGATTCATAGCAACCCTATGAACAAAGCTCTGAATTTTCCCCTGCTCTACTCTAGAGTCATCCTCTACTCGATGGCACCTACCAACAGCAATAACAGTATAACTGGCAAAATGGGCAACAATTATCTGGATGGTACAGGATTGGGCACTGTTTCAGTCTATTGTGTATCGAGTCACTGTGCGTCTGAACTGACTCCATGGCACCTAGTAACAGCAGGAGGTGTGAAGTGGTATCTCATAAGGTTTTAATTTAAATTTTCCTGATGGTAATGATGTTGAGTATCTTTGCATGTGCTTAACCAAACCCACTGCCACTGAGCCGGTTCTAGCTTAAGGTCAGCCTCCACTGGGTTTCCCAAGCTGTAAATCTTTACAGAAGGAGGCTGCTTCTCTTTCACCCATGGAGTTTCTGTCTAGTGGGTTCAGTTCTTTGGATTAGCAGTGCAACTCACGACAGAGTATGCCACCTCAATAGTCTAGATCAAGTTACTTATAAAATTTACTTTTTCAAAATTTCTTCTACTTTGTGTATAGACATCCCCTCCCACTTTACTAAGGGTGCTATTTGAAGTATAAAGATATATTTTGGGTTTTGATACCCACTTTGTCCTGTGTAATGATTTTTTCTTTTGTTAATTACCGTTTTGGTTTCATATTTAAGAAACCATTGCCTAGGCTTGGCTGCTGTAATCTGATGGCTCGCTCTGGACTGGATGTTGCTTATGGATGCAGACACTTAAAGTTTCCAGGTGGACAGAAGATCCATCAGCAAGAGGCTGTGATTGTTACCTTCGAGTACTGGTTTCATAGGGATGTGCAAATCAGCAATTGGCTATCTGAGAGCGGATATTATGAAATGTGACGTCAAAGAGCTAGCTTACACACTTTCATGAAAGTAGTTGTTGGGAGGATGATTGTAAGGGAGGGGGAAAACCCACAATATAAATGAACAAAATATAATGTAAATGAAGGACTACATGGAATGTAATGTACATGTATCAACCACAATATATATTAATAATAATAAAAATAAACCATTGCCAACTCTAAGGTCAAGAAAATTTGCCCAGTGGGTTTTCCCCCCAAGATTTTTATTGTTTTTTTTTCTTGTACAAGTGAGATCTTTATTAATTGCATGGAAAATATCAATCACTAACTGAAAATTGATAAATAGTATTTTCCCATTTCTATTTTCTGCATCGTTCTGGGTAAGAGGCAAAGACATTATCCCTTTAACAAAGTAAAAGTTTACCTTGCAAAAAAGAAAACAATAAATATTGAGTGCAAAAGCCCACATTGGCAGATACAATGATCAATTTGTTACAATGGTGCAAAAACATACCCAGCTTTCACCATCACTGAAGGACTCCCACACACGTAACGGAAAAAAAAATCGTAAAACCTCTGCAACTATCTCACTTTGCAAGACAGAACAACAGTTCTCCTATAGGACATGATCAGGAAGACTCAATCACTCCTAATTGTCTTCTTCATCTGTCTATCTAGTCTAAGTTCTCGGGTGTCCAGTGAGGGTGGAGGATCCTGCAGGGTGAGTATAAATATGTCCAGGCAGGACAGACGAATCATCTATGTCCTACGTTGCTCATATGAGTATTGTGCTGTGTGAATGCTTGCATGTCCTGATGCCATCTGATTGTGGAAAGGTGGTCCCACATTCCTTATATGCAGATGGTCTATCTGGGGGAACTCTTTGGGGATAGTTTGTGTACCAGGTTCACAAAAGGATTCCCTCCATTCCTAAGTTCTCTCTCTTGTGTGAATTTTTCTATGTACTGAAGTGATTCAATTGTGAAAAGGTGTTCCCACATTTGTAACAGTCCTAAGATCTCTCTCTCTCCAGGGTGAATTCTTCCATGAGGGGCACTGATTGTCAAACTCCTTTCCCACATTCCTTACATTCAGAAGGTCTCCCCCCTGTGGGAATTTGTGTAAGGACAGTTAGGCTGAAGGTGACAAACTGATATCTCTATTCCTAAGGTCTGTCGCCTCTGTGAATCTTAATGTTTGGTGAGGTAACCTGCCACTGAAATGGTTTTCACATACTCCTTATATTCATAAGGTCTTGCTCCTGGGTGAATTCTACGTACAGTGAGACGCCTTGAATGTCAAAATGTTTTCCCACATTCCTGACATTCATAAGTGTAGGAAGCAGAATATAAAATTTAATGTTCATAATAAGCCTAGTGTTGTATCAGGAGATGAGAGAGGCTTAACAGAAGCTAGAATTTACCCTGTGACACTATGCCATTCCTTAAGAGCCACCATTGTTCTTAGTTTGTAGTGACTGAATCCCTCCCTCCTGAGATGAGCATAAAGTAAACAATAGAGAGCCTCATCTGCAAAAGACTTCCCCATGAGCCCTTGTTTTTGTTTTACCCTTCCTTATGATTTTACTTTGTTCACCTTCCTTATGATTCTCCATAAATACTCAGGAAGCATGACTTGGGGGGCTTCAGTGGAGAACTGTTGGCCCCCTGCTTTTCACACTCTCTGTTCTAAATCATTCCTGGTAGCCTGTCTCATTATTAATAATTATAAAAATACTTTACCCTCTGCCTGCAACACCTATGGTCTCTCTCCTGAATGAATCCTTCTATGTTCAGTGAGGTGACTTGATTGTGTAAATGTTTTCCCACATTCCTGACATTGGAAAGGTCTCTCTCCTGTGTGGACTCTTCT
>NW_006399770.1:43493-47463 GCF_000299155.1 Elephantulus edwardii
TGTAATCTGATGGCTCGCTCTGGACTGGATGTTGCTTATGGATGCAGACACTTAAAGTTTCCAGGTGGACAGAAGATCCATCAGCAAGAGGCTGTGATTGTTACCTTCGAGTACTGGTTTCATAGGGATGTGCAAATCAGCAATTGGCTATCTGAGAGCGGATATTATGAAATGTGACGTCAAAGAGCTAGCTTACACACTTTCATGAAAGTAGTTGTTGGGAGGATGATTGTAAGGGAGGGGGAAAACCCACAATATAAATGAACAAAATATAATGTAAATGAAGGACTACATGGAATGTAATGTACATGTATCAACCACAATATATATTAATAATAATAAAAATAAACCATTGCCAACTCTAAGGTCAAGAAAATTTGCCCAGTGGGTTTTCCCCCCAAGATTTTTATTGTTTTTTTTTCTTGTACAAGTGAGATCTTTATTAATTGCATGGAAAATATCAATCACTAACTGAAAATTGATAAATAGTATTTTCCCATTTCTATTTTCTGCATCGTTCTGGGTAAGAGGCAAAGACATTATCCCTTTAACAAAGTAAAAGTTTACCTTGCAAAAAAGAAAACAATAAATATTGAGTGCAAAAGCCCACATTGGCAGATACAATGATCAATTTGTTACAATGGTGCAAAAACATACCCAGCTTTCACCATCACTGAAGGACTCCCACACACGTAACGGAAAAAAAAATCGTAAAACCTCTGCAACTATCTCACTTTGCAAGACAGAACAACAGTTCTCCTATAGGACATGATCAGGAAGACTCAATCACTCCTAATTGTCTTCTTCATCTGTCTATCTAGTCTAAGTTCTCGGGTGTCCAGTGAGGGTGGAGGATCCTGCAGGGTGAGTATAAATATGTCCAGGCAGGACAGACGAATCATCTATGTCCTACGTTGCTCATATGAGTATTGTGCTGTGTGAATGCTTGCATGTCCTGATGCCATCTGATTGTGGAAAGGTGGTCCCACATTCCTTATATGCAGATGGTCTATCTGGGGGAACTCTTTGGGGATAGTTTGTGTACCAGGTTCACAAAAGGATTCCCTCCATTCCTAAGTTCTCTCTCTTGTGTGAATTTTTCTATGTACTGAAGTGATTCAATTGTGAAAAGGTGTTCCCACATTTGTAACAGTCCTAAGATCTCTCTCTCTCCAGGGTGAATTCTTCCATGAGGGGCACTGATTGTCAAACTCCTTTCCCACATTCCTTACATTCAGAAGGTCTCCCCCCTGTG
The DNA here is from genome assembly GCF_000299155.1 of Elephantulus edwardii. NCBI lineage: Eukaryota > Metazoa > Chordata > Mammalia > Macroscelidea > Macroscelididae > Elephantulus > Elephantulus edwardii. Next base: position 44,749 of record NW_006399770.1, read on the forward strand.
GGAATTTGTGTAAGGACAGTTAGGCTGAAGGTGACAAACTGATATCTCTATTCCTAAGGTCTGTCGCCTCTGTGAATCTTAATGTTTGGTGAGGTAACCTGCCACTGAAATGGTTTTCACATACTCCTTATATTCATAAGGTCTTGCTCCTGGGTGAATTCTACGTACAGTGAGACGCCTTGAATGTCAAAATGTTTTCCCACATTCCTGACATTCATAAGTGTAGGAAGCAGAATATAAAATTTAATGTTCATAATAAGCCTAGTGTTGTATCAGGAGATGAGAGAGGCTTAACAGAAGCTAGAATTTACCCTGTGACACTATGCCATTCCTTAAGAGCCACCATTGTTCTTAGTTTGTAGTGACTGAATCCCTCCCTCCTGAGATGAGCATAAAGTAAACAATAGAGAGCCTCATCTGCAAAAGACTTCCCCATGAGCCCTTGTTTTTGTTTTACCCTTCCTTATGATTTTACTTTGTTCACCTTCCTTATGATTCTCCATAAATACTCAGGAAGCATGACTTGGGGGGCTTCAGTGGAGAACTGTTGGCCCCCTGCTTTTCACACTCTCTGTTCTAAATCATTCCTGGTAGCCTGTCTCATTATTAATAATTATAAAAATACTTTACCCTCTGCCTGCAACACCTATGGTCTCTCTCCTGAATGAATCCTTCTATGTTCAGTGAGGTGACTTGATTGTGTAAATGTTTTCCCACATTCCTGACATTGGAAAGGTCTCTCTCCTGTGTGGACTCTTCTATGTACAGTGAGGGTACCTGAATCTGAAAACGCTTTCCCACAGTCCTGACATGCGTAAGGTCTTTCTCCTGTGTGAACTCTTTTATGTTGAGTGAGCCTATCTGATAGTGAAAATGTTTTCCCACAGTCCTGACATTTGTAAGGTCTCTCTCCTGTGTGAATTCTTCTGTGTACGGTGAGCTTCCTTGAATGTGAAAATGTTTTCCCACAGTCTTGGCACTTAAAAGGTCTCTCTCCTGTGTGAACTCTTCTATGTAAAGTGAGATGACCTGACTGTGAAAATGCTTTCCCACAGTCCTGACATTCATAAGGTCTCTCTCCTGTGTGAATTCTTCTATGCTGAGTGAGCTGATGTGACTGGGTAAATGTTTTCCCACATTCCTGACATTCGTAAGGTCTCTCTCCCATGTGAATTCTTCTATGTTCAGAGAGGTGACCGGATCGGAGAAAGGTTTTCCCACATTCCTGATATTCATAAGGTCTCTCTCCTGTGTGAAATCTTCTATGTCCAGTTACATCCTGTGATCATGAAAATGTTTTCTCATGGTCCTGACATTCAAAAGGTCTCTCCCCTGTGTGAACTGCTCGATGTGACGTGAGGCTACCTGATTCAGAAAATGTTTTGCCACATTCTGTACATTTATAAGGTGTCTCCCCTGTGTGAACTGTTCTGTGTTCCTTGAGATCACCTAACCGTGGGAATGGTGTCCCACATTTTTTACATTCAAAAGGCTTCTCTCTTGTGTGTGTTCTTCCATGTCTTCTAAGATGAGACAAGTGACAAAAGGTCTTCAAACATTGCTTGCATTTATAAGGTCTCTGTCTTCCGTGAATTCTTCTATGTCTAAAGAGGTCCCCGGATTTTAAAAATCCTTTCCCACATTCCTTATATTCATATTTTCCCTCACTTGTGTGAATTCCTCTTTGTTTAACGAGGTGATCCAACCATGAAAATGTTTTCTCACCTTCCATACATTGAAAAGGTCTCTCTCCTGAGTGAAATTTGGAATGGAGAGTTAAAAGAGAAAGCACATGAAAGGTTTTCCCACACTGGTGACACTCATAAGGTTTCTCATCTGTATGTGTTCTTACATGTCTCCTAAGGCATGACAAAGAAGGAAAACATTTTCCACATACCTTACAATTATACGGCTTCTCTACACGATCAATGTTTCTCTTTCCTGTGCTGTCTAATGTACTAGTAAGCAGGGCAGAAGAAGAAAAGGGTTTCCCCTTTTCAATACACTCATAAAACTTTTCTAAAAACTTAAATGCTTCTTTGGAAACTAAAGGGAAAGGATTCCTGCAGGTCTCAGCACATTCTGTAAGTTCATGTTCATCTACCACATGGATCCAAAATGAAGAGAAGGTACAAAAATCTTTGCCACATTTCTTACATTCATGGTCGGTGTCACCAAGGTCATTCCTCAACAGGTTTATGTCGACACGGTTGCAGGAATAACTTGGAAATCTGATGCGCATTTTCCCAGGGTAAGGGTCTTCAATCCCTTCAGACAGCTCCTGGACTGTTTTACTTCTCCAACAGTTCTCTTTGAGTTTATGTAGATGTTCTTTGCCACAGAGTTTTACCACTTTCCATAACATGGAAGACCAAGGGTGGGTAGTCCTTAAGAATGCCAGCTGAGTACATTCAGGGGATAATGCTTCTCCATCATTCATGTGTTCACGGCCTATGAAATCCAGGTTGTCTAAGATTTCCATCATCACCTCCCTGTAGAGTCTCTTTTGAGCAACAGTCAGCAAAGTCCACTCTCGCTGGCTGAAGAAGATGACCACGTAGTCAAGCAACAATGGTGCCATTTCTGTGCTCTGTCTTCTGGAGTTCAAAGGGAACCGTGTTTGTTAATATGAAGAAATCCCTTCAGGATGAGAATTTGAGTGTGAGAACACAGGATAAATGGAAGCAGATGAATGATGTCTGATCCACACTCCCT
>NW_006399770.1:48525-49044 GCF_000299155.1 Elephantulus edwardii
TGTTTGTAACTGGAAGGAGGATGGATAGATATATGCAGACGTTACACATTTTAAAGTGAGCTCTGGTGGCCAAGTGGCAAGAAGCAGTGCTGCAATCCAGAAAGTACGTGGTTTGAGGGCACTACCCATTGTGCGGGAGAAGGATGGGCAGTCTCATCCCATGCAATTAATTGTGTCCGAAAACCTGCCCGAGGGTCAGCTATGGGTTTTTTCTGACTCTAGGGTACACAACAACATACCTTTTAAAGTTTAGGAGAAAGTTCCTACATCCCATAGCATCTCTTTTTCTCTATGAAAAGGAAGTTAAGATTGTTAGCTAGGGAAGATGGAGGATATGACAGGATAAAGATTTCAGAAGAGTAAGGATGGAAGATATGGCTATATCCTCCTCCTCTGCTCTCCTTAACCTCCTGGCCCTTACACGTTAATGCAGGGTTCTGTCTACCAATCTTGGAGCTCTAGTGGTCTAGTGGGTAAGAAATTTTGCTGCCAAACCAAAAGACAAATTATTTTAATCCA
>NW_006399770.1:50984-52396 GCF_000299155.1 Elephantulus edwardii
TTTTGCCCTTTAGAGCTCAGATCAGCCTTAGGGAATTGTTCCTAGTGGCGCCCTGCTGTCTCAAGAGGCTGTCCTTGCTCAAATTTTAGCAATTGCAACAGTAAACCGAGTTAAGTCATTGGAAACTGAGGTTATTCAGCAGAATGGAGCCATCATAGATAACCTAGGCAGCAAAAAACCAACCAAACAAAATTAACAACAACAAAAAAACCAAACCCAAAGCATAACTAAATAGAAACAGACTTATAAAGTCAGAAACGAAAGGAATGGAATAAAAAGGTCAGTGGTGTTTACAGGCTTTAATCGTCCATGCCAGTCCATACTACCTCACAGACCAGAGGTTGTGAGGGATTCAGGTGGTGAAGCATGCACCATACAGTCTCATTAGCAGGCCTTTCAAAACTGGCTTGCGGGAGGGGATATTTACTTTTCCAAGCCTTAATCCCCATTTGGAGGTAAGTTTCCTGGAAGAGTTCAGAAAGACATGGGACATTTCTTTCTTGTCCTCATTAGACCTGATGTGTGAAAATTAAATAAGTCAACAATTTTAAAAGAATTTAGGTTAACTAAATTCAATCATGTTCCTACAGCACTCAACCCTCCAAGCCTCACTGAACTGCCAAGAATAGAATTTCTTAAATTTCTAAGAAGATATTCTACAGTTGAGGGCCAATGCATATTTGTTATCTTGGGTCAACCCAAAGAACAAATGTGATGTAAGAATCACCTGGAGTTCCTCATAATGCTTGTCTTCTGCCTCTGGCCACATACGAAGTTTCATCCAGAGACCACGGAATTGGCTGTTAGACCTGTGGGAGTTCTTGTCCCTGCCATACTCCAAACCCCCTTTATGACTTGTTAACTACTTTGGGTCCCACCCTCTCAATCTATAAAATGATAGGTTAAATTAGATGATCTTTAAACATTCTTTCAGAGTCTATAAAAGAGACTACTAACTGGAAGATAGGAGTCCACCCTGGGTTGCCTTCTAATGAATTCACCACCAAATACTCTATAGAGCATAGCTCTTTAGCTCTACTCTGAGGCGTGGCATCACTTTCTTTAAGTTACCTTGTATGTCAATCTGCTGTGAAAATTCTCTTTAAAGAGCTAGAACAACGATGTCAGTTTAAACTCTAAGATGTGCCTGAGTTAAGCCACGGAATTGTTAATTGTTTTATATGCATCTGAAAGTTGGATAATGAATAATGAAGATGACAAAGAAGTGATGCCTTTGAATGGTGGTCTTGGTTAAAATATTGGAATGCCTTGGACTTCCTAAAGAACAAATGAATCTGTCTTGGAAGTCGTGTCACCAAGGTGCTCCTTAGAGACAAGGATGATGTAACTTTGTCTCATACATATTGAGCATGTTGTTAAGAGGAGCCAGTTCTTGGAAGAAGACTTCCTGC
>NW_006399770.1:52931-54437 GCF_000299155.1 Elephantulus edwardii
TAACGTATAACTTGACCTTGTAGGAGATCAAGAAGGGAATGTACACAAAAGTGATTCTGTCATGCTACCACATAATCACAGATTTCTTTCTTTTTAAAAATGACTAATGCTTTCCCCCCTCATTTTAAAAATAATGAAAGTTGGTTTTTTTTAATGAAAGTAGTAAATGTACTGTCTTGATAACCAACCAAACTATTTCTAAAATTCAATCACAATTATTTTCTATTGCAGGATTCAGGGTTAAGATTTCACTATGTTGCTGCTGGAGAAAGAGGCAAGCCACTTATGTTGCTGCTTCATGGATTTCCAGAATTCTGGTAACACTCATTAACTAAGTTCTCTTATATTAAACACTTATGTTTTCAACATTTTTAAACTCATGAGTTACATAGAAATGTTTAGGTTCTGAATGTTTTGAGATTTTCCGAATAATAATTTATAGTTTGATTCAATTATGTTTGGAAAACACACGCTGTATAATTTTAATTCTTCTAAGTATGCTAAGGTTTGTTTTAAGGTCCAGTGTCAGGACTCTCTGGAGAAACATAAGAAATGAGGCTTTCTATCTGTCCACTTTCCCTATGTGAATGTAGGACTGGAAAGTCCAAAATCCATAGGTCAGAGAGTAGGCGAGTAGACTAGTAGACTCACAGGGCTGGTAAATCCAAAATCTACACAGCAGGCAGGAGGCTGCAGGCTTCATAGGTCAGGCATGGATCCTGGGAAACAGGCATCCCAAGTCTCTCTAGTCATGATTATTGATAGACCATATCTTCTAATCATTTGCACAGAGTAATTCCTGAGCCACAGGAACATTCCTCCTAAAAACACCAAATGCTATCATGCTAATTTATATTCTTTTGGAATTTAAGAAGTTTCTTTCATGTTTGAAATTTCTGAAACAGTCGATTACTAAACAGTGTTCCTTAAGTTCCTTTTGAGGACAAAATAGAATTTTGGGTAGAGGAGGCTCAAACACAGGAGTGGTGTGCCTGCTCTCAGGAAACTTTCTGCAGGAATAGGAATGGTGAAAAGGCAAGGGGTTAAGAGGATGCATTCAGATTGAAAGATGAACTGTTTTTACACGCACACGAAACAGGCTTATATGAGTTCAGAACAAAAAAAGAACCTAAATATATTTCATATTAAGAAAACACATAGTCAAAAATAGAGTTGCTGGAGGAAAACGTTTTCTCTTTTGAATCCTATCCAAGGTCAAATAAGTTCAGGTAAAACTAATCCCTCCTGATGAGGGATCCAAAGCAAGCAAGTTAGACAAGTGTTTTGTTTGGATTCACAAGGTTTTTCACTGGTGAAGGATTGGCCATCCACTTCTGAAATAGCAGGCCTCTGAAAACCCTATGTACAACAGAACAATTTAGATAACAGAAATGGCAAAGGAGGTTGAGTTTTCAAGTATGGAAATACAAAGGAAGAGGAACAGTTGTAAGCAGACACTGGTGATTGGGACATGGAATGTGAGAACCATGAATGTAGGAAAATTAG
>NW_006399770.1:72508-102763 GCF_000299155.1 Elephantulus edwardii
AAAAAAAAAAAAGAAGAATTCTGATCAAAGAGGGGAGGATAGAGAACAGAATTTCAGATTATCATGGGCTTGTGTTGTGGTGGAGAAGAGTACTGAATATCCCATGGACTGCCAAATGAATGAACAAATATGTCTTGAAAAGAGCACATCTAGAGTGCTCCTAGTAGGCAAATGTGGCAAAATCTTCATCTTTCATACTTGGGACATGTAGCTAGGCAAGGCTATTCCTCGGAAAAGAACATTATGCTTGGAAAGATGAAGGGTCTGTGAAGGAGAGGAAGAACTCTAATGAGACAGAATGACATGGTGACTTCAGCAATAAGCTCTAGTGTGTCAGAGATGATGAGGATGGTACAGGATGCAGGTTGGCTGTTCAAAGAGTCACTAGGGGTTGTACTTGACTCAGTGGCACCTAACAGCAAAAACTAGACTTTCTGGGGTCATGCAGAGTGGATAAATATCTAAAACTACTGGTATGAGGTCGTCTTTAAAATTTATATTCAAAAGATCCCTCGAAGTAATCTTTAAACCAAGCAGTAGTTTAGCTTAACTAGTTTTAAAAAACCCTGTGTGAGTCATAACAAATTATGTTAAGAAGAATGGGAATCTCAGAACACTCAATTGTACTCATAAGAAACCTACATATAAACCAAGAAAGAGTGGCTTGAACAGAACAAGGGAACGTCACATAGTTTGAAATCACAAAAGGTGAGCATTAGGGTTGTATCTTTACTCCTTACCTATTCAGTCTGTATGCTGAGTAAATCATTAGAGAAGATGAATTACATAAAGAAGAATATGGCTACAGGATAGGTGGAAAACTCACCAACAGTCTGAGTTATTCAGGTGGCATAACGTGGTCACAGAAAATAAAGACGATTTGAAATACTTATTGCTGAAGTTCAAAGTATGGGTTATATCTCCATATCAAGAAAAGAAAAACTCTCACCACTGGACCAATAGGAAATGCTATGACAGATGGGGGAAAGATTGACATTGTCAACGATTCATTTTACTTAGATCCACAGTTAACACCCATAGTAGCATCAATCGAGAAATCAAAAGATGTATGGCAGTGGCAAAATGTTGCTGTTTAGGACCTCTCTGAAGTTCTAAGGAGCAAGGATGCCAGTTTAAAGACGGGGGTGCACCTGATTCAAGCCTTAATATTTTCATTTGCTTGTTATGCATCTGAAAGTTGGACAATTAATAAGTATGACAGAAGAAGAATTGATGCCTTTGAATTGAGGTGTTGGCAAAGAGTATTGACTATCCCACAGACTGTTCAAAGAGCAAATAAATCTACCTTGAATAAAATGCAACCAGAGTGCTCCTTAGAGGCAAGGATAGTGGAACTTCATCTCACTTACTTTGGGCATATTTTCAGGAGGAACAAGTCCTTGGAGAGAGAGAGATCATGCTGGGAAACAGAAGATAAGCAAAATTCTCTACAAGATGGATTTTGACACAGTACCAACCACAAGGGACTGGAGCATGACAGAGATCATAAGAAGGCACAACATAGGGCATGGTTCAGATCTCTTGTTCCTGAAGTCAACTTGATGGCACCTAATAATACCACTTTAGGCCTCCCTGGAATATTATGCTATTTCAAAAACTGTCTCGTATCAAATTGACAAACGCATTTCCAAAGAATAGATATGAACCTAAGAATGCATTTAGTTTTTTTAAATGAAAGAGGACAATTCAGAAAGGGAGAGTGAGAATAGTTGCACAAATTAAATATTCTCAATTCCATGAAATTATGCATATAGAAACTAGCATGCATATAAAATTAATGTATATTTTACTGTGTATATTCTCAACAACAAAGTGAAAACAATTTAAAGAAGAAAAATTCAAGGAGAGGATTTGAGCAGGGAAATTATGAATGTGTGAATGTGTGTTTTTGCCACATCACTCTGGTTTATTGAAGCCAGAGCTGCAGAAAATGGACTAGACAAAGACCAAACAATAGACTGCTGTATTAGTGGAAGCCTAAGATAATGATAGTAATGTTTGTCAGGAGGAATGATTACATAAATATTTAAGAGGTTAAATCTGCAGAACTTTATTGATTCAGTATTAGACATTATAAAGAGAGAAGAGTTGGATTGAGTTAAGAAGAGATTATAAGTAAAAATAATGAGAAAATAATAAAATCATATGGGTCGACACATGAGCATCTCTCAAGAAACCAACTGCTTCACTTGTTACAACTCCAAGACAAGATGAACAAGATTCCTATGGCCTAACCAAGAAGATGAACAAGATTCCTATGGCCTAACCAAGAAAGATACTGTTTATTAACATTTTTAAATCCATGGTAATTGGAAATGATTTTGCAAATTTTCATACATCATAGATATCCTAGCAACAGATCTGAAGTTTTGTTTCCATTTATAATTCTAAATATGTGTCTGACGCCCTTTCTAATAATGTGCTGATATAAAGTGGTTGACTTGTTTCACTGATCATTTTGCTTTGGGTCCCTTAGGACTGCAGCCCCTGTTTATAGTTGTATATCACTGTTTGATTACCTACTGCCCTTCAAAAGTATTTTCAGATCATGATCTCCAGTTTAGTTTTTATCTGATAATTCACACTGTGCCTTCATGAGCAGATGTGTGTGCAGATGCCTTTTTAAAGAAAGGCATATTTTGAGTTCTGTAACACAGTGAGTCACTTAGAAAATCGTGTCTTTTTAAATGTTTCTCATCCAAAATTATTTTTCTTGTTTGAAGAAGAAAACGCCTTGGCTCTTTATGTATTTCAATTAAACTCTGCAGTTCCAAATCAGGTCCACGGAGTGGGTGAGGGGATGCCTGGCCTAGCAGAGACCTCCAGATCCAGTTCCAGCACTACCCTTGTCATTGCTCATGCCATTTTGGCTGTTAAATATTTTTAATAACACTTTTGCTTATACACATGGCTTAAGAGCTTCTCTACTTAATAATTTTGCTTTAGCAAGCAAAAGTTTATCTTAAACCACTGTGTTGCTGAATCATTTCAGTGATAACGTTGTTGTTTTTTGGTTGGGTTTTTTTTTAAATTTTTAAAATTTTATTATTTTGAGTGTGTGTACCGTCAAATCAGATCTGACTGGTACAGGAGGAGATTGCCCCTCCTTCTCCAGCAGAGCATCTGGTGGATTTGAACCACCTACTTCTGGGATTGCAGTATAGCTTCTTGCCACTAGGCCACCAGCGCTCCCTGATAATCAAGGTTTTTTTAAGAAAAATCTACAGATATTTTCAACCAAAATAAGGTGTTATTACTAAATCATTGACCATTAATTGAAAGTAGAATAAGGTGAGTGAAATTATTTTCTTTTTTTAAGAAAAGGAAATAAATTTTAGCCAGTACAATTTTAAATCAGAGAACCAAATGGTTCTATAATGACGAAAGATTTTACTCATGTTTCTCCACCAACATCCTGAGTATGAGAAAAATTCAGATGTTTTGGTAAAGCTCTCAAGCTCATCTTTCTTCTCACTTTCTTTTTAAACTTTATACTGTATTTATTGTGTCTAGAAATCAAGCTCTGGTATAACAAATGAAACATAGTATAAATCTCTAATAAAAGCATCATTTAAGAAAAGCTTAGAAAATGGACTTAAAATGAACTCATTAAAGACATGATTATAAGCATTTTGGTTTTAGTATGTAGTGTTTTGCAGTTTCTAGAAATATCAAGCCTTTGTCGCACCTCCTAGAAAATGGTTAAAAAGGGGGGGAAAAAGAAATCTAATACAGAAAAGTCAGTGTGTTTTCTTTCTAAACAGGTCTCCTCTTCCGTACTTACATGCAGATATCGACATTTTCTTAAAATAAGGAGTTCCCTACAATTTTCTGTTTAGAAAACTTACAGTATTACCCTTTGTGCTAGCTACTGTGGTATTTTTAATATTTATCCCCTCGTCCCCACAGGTATTCTTGGCGTCACCAACTGAGGGAATTTAAAAGTGAATACCGTGTTGTAGCACTGGATTTGAGAGGCTATGGAGAAACAGATGCTCCCATTCATCAAGAGAATTATAAATTGGACTGTCTTATTACAGATATAAAGGATATTTTAGACTCTTTAGGTAGGTTTATTTATTTTTTTTAAAGTATTCTTTTTAAGGGGTTGACTTTTAACAAATTATAAATTGTCAACTTCATTTTTTGTTTTTGAGGATACGTTTTTCATAACTTCATTTTTCGTTTTTGAGGATACGTTTTTCATCTTCCTTAACTGGTGCCTGGATCCTGTCACCATGGTTTCGGGTATATAGCCAGAAATATTTCTATAGGAAGTTAAAAATAATGCTTTCAGAATCACTAGTTAGTCCATCAGCTAAGAATAAGAATGATTTTCAACACTTGTTTGTAAAAAAAAAAAAAAAGACCATCTAATAGAATAGATGGTTTATTCTTTCCAGAGTTAATTCTTGAAAATGTTATTTTGCACTCAGAAAATGGAACCCACCAGCAGCTTAATGAGAAGCAAATGGGTGCCATCCCCTCCTGTGCGATTTACAGTCTCAGAAACCCAGTGGAGGGTCGGCTGAGTCAGTTCAATCAATGCCACAGCAATGAGTTTCATGATTACATGCACTGAAACATATGTAACTGATGTGATAATTAGGACTTTAACTAATTCAGTCTAATGTCACAGTTCCACAGTCATTAAGGTTTGTTGAATTGTAGCATTGGGTTTACAAAGTTAGGGAGAAAATGGATTCTTTCTCAGAATAAAGATTTACAAGTCAGCCATAAGTGGGGCATTTATACCTTTACTGTAACCACAAAATCATCAAAATCATCTTGCTTATGACAATTATTTATACAATCCTTATTATGGTTTTCAAGCTCTAATCCTTGTCTTTTCCAAAATTTACGGGTGAAATATTCCTGAAAGATATTCTGTATGTCTAAAATGGAGCCTGAGCATATACATTTTCTAAAAAGTCCTTAGGGGAGCTCTGGTGGCCTAGTGGCAAGAAGCTGCAACTACAATCCCAGAGATGCACGGTTCGAATTCACCAGATGCTCTGCCGGGGAAGGAGGGGCAATCTCCTCCTGTACCAGTCAGAGCTGATTTGACGGTACACGCACACAAAAATAATAAAATAAAATAAAATTTTTTAAAGTCCCTTGATACTTCAGAGACAGATTTTTGAATCACTAAACTCCATCTCTGTTCAATAGGAGATGATAGTGGAAAGATACATTAGGTACAGAAGTTTAACTATTTTATGTGAAGTAATGATGCACCGACCTGTTTTCTTCCACGAATGTTAACATTTATTTCTCAATTACAGGGTATAGCAAATGTGTTCTTATTGGCCATGACTGGGGAGGCATGATTGCGTGGCTAATTGCCATCTGTTATCCAGAAATGGTGATGAAGCTTATTGTTATCAACTTTCCTCACCCAAATGTATTTACAGGTGCGTTTTCAAGTTTGCATTAAAATAACAATACTAAAGCTACAGTTGAAACCTGACACTCAACGTTTTAAAAAGAAAATTTTATTAACATAATCTTTTAAGAATTAAATTACTTGCATATTAGAGCATGACAAAGTCAGACTTCATGACTTTAAATCATCTTGAAGAGGCTAAGAATATTTGGGTGTATGTTGGCTTACAAAATTTAATCCCTTTTCAGAAACTATTTTACTTTTAAATTGAGGAGGGACAAAAGGGGGCAATGCAGTGACATTTCTCTGACATTAAACAGTCTTGAGGCTAGAAATAAATTCTCCTGCCTAACTACTTTTGTTATCAAGAATGGCAGATTATTTAACGCACCTGTTCTCAGCTATTTTGGTTTCAGAATTCCATTATGCTTTAAAAAATATTAGCTATCTCATTGTTTATATGTCTGTTGTCAATATACATTTCATTGGGCACTAAAATGGCAACATTTAAAATATATTTGTATTAAAATTGTTAATAAAATTATATCTAACAGTACTTGTTTTGGTTTTAACATGAATGATGTTTATTAAAAGAAAAAAATGTATATATAAATTCATTTAAAAAGAGTTGGAATAAATCATTACATGTTAACATAAATAACATTTTTATAAAAAGTTATGTATTCCAAAAGAAAATCTAAATTATTTTGTTTTGTATTTTAAAAATTTCTTTTAAAAAAAAGGATTTTTTAGTTAATAAAAGACAGTTGCATTCTTAACATTCAATCTGTTACAATATGTTGTTTGGCTTGAAGTGTAAGTAGTTCCCATTACAATATATTCAAGCTACAATGCAATATATTTATGACTCCATTTTTTCCTTATTTGTATATTTTTTTACTTATGTGTTAAAATGTATCTGTACGTTTATATCTACTATTTCTAATTCCCAGTTATTTACATATAAATACTTTTTATATGTAATATTTTCTAACTTTCCAAATACTCAAATCTGATTTATAAAGATACTGATAACAAAAGACAAAAATACTTAAAGCTTGGGGTGAGGGAAATTGGAAAGATCTGGTCTGAAAAACAATGTATTTTAATTTTGTCAATAAACTAGTATAAATTTTAAAAAAGTAGTTAACAACAAAAGTTTTTGACCTATGTGAGAAATGACTTAAAATGGAGCTATCAGAATGGAATCTAGTGATAAGTCTGGGCTTCCTGCATGTATTTTACCTCACTCAGATGCATATAGTTTGGAAGAGAGGGGAGTGTTTTTAATATCATTTTTAGATAACTGTGGATTTTCTAATTCTATGCTAAATTCAAATATTGGTGATTTTGTAAAGATTACATTGTGGGCTCTGAAGTTATAAAAAGGAATCTTTCATATTCTGCTACATTAAAATCTCTTGCTCTCTCTAGTGCTTAAATTTCCTTTTACTATGCATTATTTTATTTCACCCTGCACTATAAGATATTGGTTTACCATTTTATGCATATCTTTCATATAGTAACATGTTGTTATGCCGTCGAGTTGCAGGTGACTCAATAGCGACCCTATGAAGGAGAGTCCTCGACGCTTGGGTGCCTTTCATCCTCTCTCCAGGTTTATAGGGCTTCCAGAGGCAAGCTATTACGGAAGTGGGTGCCACTCCTCCTTCCAAGCTTGTTTAATCGGGGAGCTCCACCCCACTCTCAGTCCGCATTGGGTAGCCAACCATTAACGCATTTGACACATCCGTGTCACAGTGTTCAGCCTCACAGCAACCACAAGTGACCACTGTACGGCAACTTGTACACCAGGACTATACGGCCTAGAGGAATGTCTGAACAAAAACAATGAAAGACAGGCCTAAAGGCCACGGATTAAAAGTCACCCACCTTCAGCTTGGTAACATCGCTTTCTGTCCACTGGGCCAGCTGATCTCTCTCTGTGTTGTTATTATTGTTGTTAAGTGCCGTCGAGTTGCAGGCGACTCAGCGACCCTATGAAGGAGAGTCTTCAATGCTTGGGTGCCTTTCATCCTCTCTCCAGGTTCATAGGGTTTCCGGAGGCAAGCTATTATGGAAGTGGATGACACTCCCTATATAGTAACATACTTCATTTTTTTTATTTAAAAAAAATTGTAACTTGAGTGAGTTTAGTAGATTGATATTCCATTCAGCCAACCATTAATACACTTTCTATTTTATGTCATTGATTACAATCCCCACATTGTAACAGCACCCTTCCTACTTCCTCCCTGTAGATTACCCTCCCCCATTTGGTTTTTCTTTCTATTCAACCTTCTTATATTTCTTCCTTCTTGCCTTTTGACCTTTCCCCTTGACAAATTTTGTTCATTTCAGTTGGTATGGTTGATTGGCCTAAGGACTAAATACCTCATTTTCACCTTATAAACTTGTCTATTGTTGACCAGGAAGTTGTGTCTCACAGGTGAGTTCAGTCACAGGCTCAAAGAGGCAGTAAAGTTTGTTCATTTACCTCTTGATGAGAATTTAGGTTGTTTCCATTTCATTTCTTTGCAAATAACACTACCATGAACATACGTGTGCATTTTTGTTATTGTTATTGTTAGTTGCTGCTGAGTGTATAGTGACCCTATGAACAATGGATCTGAACCCCGTCCTATCCTGTGCCGTCTTCACACTTTCTGACACACTAGAGCCCACTGTGACAGTCACTGTGTCAGTCCACCTGGTTGAAGGTCTTCCTCTCCTCCACTGATCCTCGACTCTTCAAAGCCTCATGCCCCTCTCCAAGGAAGAGACTTCCTAGCAACATGCCCAAAGTATGTAAGGCAAAGCCTCATCATCCTTGCCTATTAAGACCACTCCAGCTACACTCTCTCCAAGAAATATTTATTTGTTCTTTTGGCAGTCCATGGGACATTCAGCGCTCTTTTCCAATACTTACACTCAAAGGCATCAATTCTTCTGTCATCCCTAATTCATTGTCCAGCAATGACCAGAAAGTCATTGCATAGCAAGTGATCAGAAAAACCATGACTTGAATCAGATGCACCTTAGTCCTCAAACTGACATTATTCTTCAATAATTTGGAGAGGTTCCTAACTGCAGAATTTCCCAATGTAACACATATCCTGATTTTTTTTTTCAGGTAGTGTTTTGGTTTATTATCTTAGTGTCACAGTGACAAGAATCCTCAGAGTGAGAAAAAAACCTGCTAGAAACTCTTTGCCAAACACTCTTCTTGGGATGCAGAGCCTCTGGGCCTTCTCCTACTATTTCTAGGCCTTTCTTTGGTCCTTTGCATGCTAGAATGTGGTTGGGGATTCAGGACTGACCCTTTTCCACCACTAGCTTTATGCTGCATTCATGGAAGATAAGGGCTGTCTGTATACAGATAACCAACTTGGTTACCAACATTACCAGTTTCCACAGGGTTCTACCTCACAGCTATCTGGTAAATCAGTGGTACTTCACTGCTCCAGAGTGGCTGGCCACACTTCAGGATTTCTGACCAAATGCAACATGACGGCCATCGTTCGGGAGGTTACCTACATCTGGTACGGCCACCATGACTTTTGTAAACCAATAGGGCTTCCTTTTCAGAACAATGCCCGGGCAATCTTTCTCCCTGTAGCCTTGATCCTGGGAAAGGAACCCCCGCACCCCTCACTCGGGGGAGTTCCTGAGGCAGAAGGGCCACTGGCAAGTCCCACTGTGGCAGCAGAGGGTCTTCGCCGCTGTCGTAGGAGGAAATCATGTGATACTCCATCCATAGCATAGAAGACGTTAGCCGAGGGTGGAATGGTCAGCTCTCTCTCCCCTGGTAGCAGCTGCACAAGCTCATACTCTGAAGCCACTGCAGAATCTCGATTGTTTTTCTTAAGGACACGACTGATCACACTTGGAGCCTTGTCTTGGCTGGTGACCTAGCAGCACCAGAGACCAAAAGAACAATAAATAACTCCATGAAGACCTCCATTCCCCAATCTTCCAACCCCAACCAAAAAGCGCTCCCTCTAATTATTTAAAAGGGAAAAGGCCATCCAGTAGGGTGGCTCATGTGCTCCACTAACCAGCCTGCCCAGTACCCAGCTGAACAGGGCTGCTTTCCTGTGGGGAAACTGTTTTAGGGTTCTCTAAGTCTAATATGGTCACCAAAAGTTCAAGGTGCAAAAAAAACCCTATCAAAATAAAACATAGTTTCCAGAGTCAGGATGATTCCTGTTTCGATATCCTGATTTCTTGACTGCTAGTACCAAAGGTGTTAATTTTGGATTTAAGTAAGATGAAGTTGTTGACAGTTTCAGCCTCTTCTCCATCCATCATGATATTGTCTATCAGTCCAGTGGTAAGAATCTTTATTTTTTTGACACTGAGATGCAATCCATAATGAAAGCTGCATTCTTTGATATTCTGCAACAAGTGCTTCAACTCTTCTTCACTTTCAGAAATATCATTAATATCACATGCAAGAAAAATACTGCTGAAGATCATTCCAAAAGGCTCATAGATAGGAAATTGCTAGAAGTTCAAGCAGGATTTAGAAGAGGCCATAGTACCTAGGATATCATTGCTGATGTCAGATGGATCCTGACTGAAAGAAAAGAATACCAGAGGAATGTCTGTTTGTGCATTATTGACTATGCAAAGGCATTTGACTGTGTGGATCATCACAAGTTGTGGCTGACATTGAGAAGAATAGGAATCCCAGAGTAGTTAATTGTGCTCATACAAAACCTATACCTGGACCAGGAGTCTGTTATGCAACCAGAGCAGGGAAATAGCAGGTTTAAAATTGAGAAGGGAATGTGTCAGGGTTGCATTCTCTTTCTGAACATATTCAATCTGTATGCTGAGCAAATTATTTGAGAAGCTGGAGTCTCTGAAGAGAAATGTGGCATCAGGAGCAGAGGGAGACTCATCAATAACATGCATTATGCAAATGGGTGTGTATACGTCTATTTATGTCCCAGCTCTTACTTTTTTGAGGTATATATCTAGTCATGATATTGCTGGGCCAAAAAGAATTTATAGTTCTAATTTATTAAAGAGGTACTGTGCTCTTTTTCTACAGTTGTTGCACCATTTTATCATCCATCCAACAGGTATAAGAGTTCTAGTCTCTCTCCACCCTCAGCAGTGTCTGTTGTCTTCTGTCTTGCTTTGCTATTAACGCTGGGGTAAAGGGATATATCTAATTTGGAGCTGGGCTGTAGTCCCCAAAGCACACAATTCAAATCCACCAGCTGCTCCGTGGGAGAAAGATGGGCAACCTCCTCCTGTGATATTAAACAGCCTATGAAAACTTGCTGAAGGGTCAGCTGTGGATCAGTTCCAACTTGACAGTACACAATAATAACAACAGTGGTTAATGTGGGAGTTTTCTAGTCTGTAGAGAGTTTCGCTGCTAACCTAAAAGTAGCATCCACCAGTGACTTTGTAGGAGAAAGATAGGCAATCACCTCCTCTATTTACAGCCTTGAAAATCCATAGGAGGGTCAGCTGCTTAGGTAATGGCAACGGAGAGAGAGAATGGCTAATGATTAAGAGCATTTCTTCATGGTTTTTCTGCCATATGAATGTCTTCTTTGCTGGCACATTTAATTTTAAAATATTCACATGCATTTGTTTCAACTCAGTCTCATAAGAAAAGCATCAAGCTCATAGTAACCAATGCAACTTTTCTAGAATTCTAATTCTTACTTGAAAGCTTGTATTTTTATCTTTGGCAAATACTACTAGTTGTTTTCTTTTAGGTGACAAGCTCACTAAGTTCATTTTCAAGAGAATATCTGCCAAATACCCAAGTCTGAATGACAATAGTTTGTAAGTGATACCTTCAAATAACAATGATGTTCCATAAAATAGGGAAGCTCACTAACTCATATACTTGCAGAAGTGCTTTCTCTAAGATAACCATTATATTTAGATATGCAAAAGAATTATTTTATGTGTATTTGATACTTTATTTTTTTTTAACTGTGCTCAAAAGGAGAGATTTCTAAAAGGAATCATTTTTGCTGCTTCAATAAGAACCTTCAGAAATCAGGTTGGCACTTTAAGCAATCATTTAGTCTATTTTTTTTTATTTTAAATGTGTGGTCATGAAAAAGACAATGACAGCTAGTATTGTTTGCTAGCACCTTGGTTGTGTTAACAGACTAGTTGGATAAAACATCCACCATTGCTTTGGTACTATTAGGGCAAATTTGAACATGGTGAATAAGGCAAACAATATCAGTATTGTTATGAAGTAATTTTATTTCCTGTTATTATTGTTACTAGGTGCCATCAAGTTGACTAACAGATTGGAACCTTGCCCTATCCCATGCCATCCTGATCTCTGCTTGCTCGAGCCCATTGTTACAATCACTGTATTCATCCATCTTGTTGATGTTCTTCCCATATCCCTTGAAAGGGTGTTGGGGATTCCAGAGATCTTCATAGGCTATACTTTGAGAATCTCTTTTTTAAAGAGAACCTCAAAAACCTTAGGAGTGATGAAAGATTTGTGACAAGAGCAGAACACATCTTTATTTGGTTTATTGTTGTTGTTTGCCATCAAATCAAGTATGACTCATAGCGACTCCATGAACAAAAGACCTAATGCCTTTCCATAACTATCGTCGTTTCTCCAAGTTCATAGAGTTTCCAAAGGCATGTGGTTTAGGAAGTGGATGCCACTTCTGCTTCCAGATCTTTTTTACAACTGGGAGCTCCACCAAACACTGTTCACATTGGGAGAACATTATGGTATTTGATACCCTAATGGCACAAGGTTCAGCATCACAGCAAACCCAGATTACCTCAGTACAGTAAGTTGACAAAGAGTGATGTACAAAGTAGAAGAGTGTTCCTCAAAATATAACACTAGTCTCACTTAGCAGTGGTTAAGTGTTGTCAAGTTGAATATGACTCACAGCGACCCTATGAATACCTAAGCTCTGTTCTCTAATTAATATTCATTTCTGTATGATTATAGAGTTTGTAGAGTTTCCAGAGGCATAGACAAAAATTAAACTCGTGCACCTCTTTACCTTTATCAGGGCGCTTTGATGGTGTAGTCCATAAGGAGCTATACTATTATTAGCCCAAAGGCCATGCTTCTCTAGCATTGAAAATCCACCAGCAGAAATTCAGAAGAATTACAATATATGCAGTCTCCTCCCAGTCATTTTACAGCCTCAGAAACTACTGGAGGCTTAGCTATGAGGGCATTCTTACCAGGATGCAATGAGTTGAGTTGTTGTTATGTGCCATCAAGTTGTTTGTGACTCATAGCAACCCTAAGCACAATAGCTCGGAACCTGCCCGAGTCAATCTCACTGTCCCTGGCACTCCTGCCCCCATCTCATGTCAATCTGTCTCATCCAGGGTCTTCCTCTCCTGTGCTGCCCCTCCATACTCTCAAAGATGAAGTATTTCTCCAAGAACCGGTCCATCTGGGCAATATGCCCAAAGTATATTACACAGAACCTTTATTTATCAAGTTTTCTGAGCCCGTTGCTGCTCTAGGCCATGTACACACAAAATTAGAGCAATATATTTAACTTGTTCCTTCAAATTAAGTAGATTAGGGAGAAAGGGATCAAGAGTGCATAAATACTGTGCATTATAATATCACATCAAAAACTCCAATTCATTGCTGTGGTCATTCCTCATGGTCATTCCTACTCGTCATGACCCTCCATTGGGTTTCTGGAGCTGTAAATTTAACTCCTTGGAGGACCTGATGGATTTCAGCCACCACAAGTCTTTTGAATAGTGGTGCAACACAAGACCATTAGAACACCTTATTATACTGTAAGATTTAACATTTTAGGTACATAATCAGCTAATCAATCTCTATTGAAGTATAGTAGGATAATTACATAGGACTTAAATGCCAAACTGACATTTACTGTATTTTTTTTTTAGCTGAATTAAGCAGCACATATCATGTTAGGGGCTCATTAAATTGATCAGAACTCTAACAGTAGATGCTTGGAGGTTTTTTTATCCCCTTATTGTATATTTTAGGGAGCTCTCCTCTCATGGCCTAGTGGTAAGAAGCTGTGCTGCAACCTCAGACACACATGGTTCAAATACAACTGCTCCTCAGAAGGATAAGCAGTCTCCACCCATGAAATTACTTGCCTCTGAAAACTCACTGGAGGGTCGGCTGTGGGACAGTTCTGACTCAATGACACACAACAACAACATTGTATATTGGCTTTACCTTTACCCAACATAATGTTGTTGTAGTTGGATGCCACTGAGTTTATTACAAATCATAACAACCCTATGGACAATAAATCTGAACTTTGCCTTATCCTGCAATATCTTCACAATCTCTGTCATGCACAAGATCATTGTGGCAGTCACTGCATCAGTCCATCTCATTGAGGGTTGGTCATCTTCTGTTTTTCCAGCCCTCCACCATGCCTAGCATGATGTCTCTCTCCAAGAACTGGTTCCTCCTTAAAACAGCCCAAAGTAAGAAAGACAAAGTTTCACCATCTTTATCGCTAAGGAGTATTCTGATTTTGCTTCCCTAAAGATAGATTTATTTGGTCTTTTTGAAGCCTATTGTGATATACAATATCTTCTATCCAACACTACAATTTAGATATCACTTCTTCCTTGGTCTTTCTTATTCATTGTTTAACTTTCAGGTACATAAGAAGCAACTGAAAATACTAAGACTTAGATCAGGTGAGTCTCAGACTTTAGACCTTTATTAAGGTCTTCCAACAAATTTCCCAAATGGAATATAAAATTTTATTTCTTGACTCCTGCTAAAGTTGACTGTGGATCCAAGTAAAATTAAATCATTGACAACTTAAGTCTTTATCTATCATGATATGGCTTAATTGGTCCAATGGTGATGATTTGGGGAGTTTTTATGTTTGAGATGTAACCTATATTGAAGGCTGTAGCCTTTGCTCATCTGCTTCAAGTAAGTGCTTCATGTTTTCTTTGCTTTCTGCAAGGAAGGTGATGTCATCTGCATAACACAAGTTGCTAATGAGTCTTCCTTCAGTCCTGTGCCACATTCTTCTTCATATAGTCCAGCTTCTTGAATGATAGGCTCATCATGCAGACTTAATAGGTATAGAGGAAGGATACAGCCTTAATACAAACCTTTCCAGAATTAAACCATGTAGTGTTCCCTTGTTCTATTCAGACAACTGTTTCTTGGTCTATGTATAGGTTTCACATGACTACTAATAAGAATTCTAGGATTCCCATTCTTCTTAATTCCCAACTTAATATATGCACTTATATTCTAATGCCTATTAACTATTACGAAGGGTATTATGAGAAAAATCTTGAACAATCTTGAACTGTGTGTCAAGTATGTATCCTTACTCCATACTTACCCATCTGTATGCTGAGCAAATCATTTGACAAGCTGGACTTTATGAAAAGATTGTGACATAGGATTGGGGGAAGACTCATCAATACCTGTGTTACACAGATGACACAGCTTTCCTTGCTGAAAGTGAGGAGAACCTACAATGCTTACTGCAGAAGATCAAAGGCTACAGACTATAATTTGGATTGTATCTCAAGAAGCTGTTGACAGTTTCAATCTCCTCTCCATCCATCATGATGCTGCCTATTGGAAGAGTGGTAAGAATCTTTGTTTTCTTGATATTGGAATGCAATCCATACTGAAGGCTGTGTTCCTTGATCTTTTGCAATAAGTGTTTCCAGTCCTCTTCACTTTCAGCAAGCCAGGTTATGTCACCTGCATAATGCAGGTTATTGATGAGTATCCCTCCAATCCAATCCTCTTTACAGAGTCCAGGTTCTCAGATAATTTGATCAGCATATAGATTGAATATGTATGGAGAGAGAATACAACTCTGACACATCCTTCTCAATTTTAAACGATATAGTGTTCCTCAGCTCTGTTCTCAAAACAGCCTGCTGGTCTAGGTATAGGTTTTGCATGAGCACAACCCATTCTTAATGTCAGCCACAACTTGTTATGGTCCACACAGTCAAATGCCTTTGCATAATCAATAAAGCATAAATAGACATTCTTCTTGGTGTTCTTTCCTTTCAGCCAGGATCCATCTGACAATAGCAATGTCTGGTGTCACGGCCTCTTCTAAATCCTGTTTGAACTTCTGGCAGTTCCCTATCTATGAACTGTTCTAGCTTTTTTGAATGATCTTCAGCAATATTTTGCTTGTATGTGATATTAATGATTTTGTTCAGTAGTTTCCACATTCAGTTGGATCACCTTTCTTGGGAATAGGAACAAAATAGACCTCTTCCAGTATGTTAGCCAGACAGCAGTCCTCTAAATTTTTTGGCATAGAATGGTGAGCACATCCAAGGCTGCATCTGTTAATTGAAATAAGTCAATTGGTATCTTATCAATTCCTGCTCCCCCCAACTTTTTTTCCAATGCCTTCAATGCAGCTTCTACTTCTTCCTTCATTACCATTGGCTCCTGTTTATATGGCGCTTCCTGAAATTTTTCAGTGTCTATTTTTTCTGGTACAGTGATTCCGTGTATTCTCTTCATCTTCTTTCATGCTTTCTGGGCCATTCAATATATTGCCCATAGCATCTTTCAATATTGTGACATGAGGTTTAAATTTGGTTTTCAGTTCTTTCAGCTTAGCCAAAACAAAAGAAAAATATGTGAAAGAACTGAACAGATTTCAAAGGGAAGCTTGGGAGGACAAAGCAAAGTATTATGATGGAATGTGCAGAGAGCTGGATTTGGAGAACACAAAGGGAAGAACTCGCTCTGCATTTCAATACAGGCTCTTTGTCTATAACTTCCGTGTGTGATGACATTGACTGGTTTAGGCACCAGGGTGATTCTACCTTCATACAGAGTTCAGTACTGATCTTTTCTCCTTTATATTTTTAAGGAAATTAAGTATGATTTGTGTTAAGTCTTCACTTAATATTTGGTAGAATTTCCAGCAAATACACATTTTTAATATTTATTTCAGATCATCTTACTCTCCTGTATAAAACCTTCTTGCCCTAAATGATCAGGCTTCTGTTTTTATTTCTGACTTGTTTCACAGAAACTCGTTTTATCCCCTTATTCACTACACATCAGCCACGACAGCCTTCCTTCTAATACTTGAATGTGCCAAGTTTCTGTAATTTCTACTTCCTGTGTCTTTACATAGCTCACTCCTCCTCACCATTTAAGACTCAGCTCAAACATCACTTCCCAGAGAGGGCTTCTTTGAACACCTCTACTAAATAATTTATTTTCCCACTCAACAAAATTATCATTGACCATCAGATTACTTTGTTATATGTTATTTATTCTACTAGTACTATCTAAAATTATATTTCCGGTATTTGTTACTTATTCGTTGGGTTAGTTCCTTGTGAATGACTACTATTGATGTCTTGTTTACTGCTAAATCTCTTGGCATGGCATAGATATGCAAATATTCATGGAATGAATGTATTTTCTATATAAGTAAGTGAACTAATAGTAAACAGTTTTGTTCCCATTAAGGCCAACTGAGTAAGATGCTCCACCCAAATCAATCTGTAACTCTTGGGAAAGTGTTACCACACCAGTTACCATGTGATTCAGCCAGTTACTAGTCAATTCAAACTCACAGTGAAATCATATATCAGAGTTGAATTATATACCATAGGGTTTTAAGATTGAGTTTGTGCAAGAAAATCTTCAGACCTTTCTCTGTAGTACCTCAGGGTGAATTTGAACCTCCAGCCTTTTAGTTAGCAACCTACATTACTGGCTGGTTTTCCCACTGAAACAGCCTTATAGAAGGATGACAATGTTAGTTGTGTGTCCTATTTCCTCCTGAATCAAGACTTTACAAAATGGAACTTATAAAAAAATCTAAAGAGCTATAAATTTTTATGACTACCAGAAATACCCATATCTAAATATAAGAACACAGAAATTGTGTCAAAGAGAAATATACAAAAACCTTTCTTTTTAGATTCTTTTATGTGATCATCTTAAAGGTGAAATTGCCTTTAAAGAAGATCTTTCAATGAGTAATTTATATCCTTTATATGGATAAAGTCTAACACAGCATTTTAATTTCAGAATATATTTTACGACACCCTGCCCAGCTGTTCAAGTCCAGCTATTACTACTTCTTCCAAATACCATGGTTCCCAGAATTTATGTTTTCAATAAATGATTTCAAGGTAAGTCAAATAAGTACAGTATTACTAATGAAAAATATTTTAAGTTCATCCTTGAGAAAGAACTACTTTCAAATGTTAAAACTTTAACGCCACACCTACAGTGTGTACTGAGGGCCTCACTGAAGTTCCAGTTCTTGTAGGAGCCTACACCCTGGCAGGGAGCTCTGGTGGCCTAGTGGTTAAGAGTTGAGTTGTTAACCTAACGGCAAGGAGTTGGAATCCACCAGCTGCTCTGCGGGAGAAAGATGGGCAGTCTCCTCCCATTCAATTAGCTATCTGAAAATTTGCCAGAGGTTGAGTTATGTATGGGTCATTTCAATTCTACAGCAAATCTTTGAGCATGCCTTGACAGGCTTATCTAGATGAGATGATTAAATGTGAATGCCAGATAAGAGACTCAGACATCAGCAGAGGTGAAAAGGCATGAAGGCAAACAAAATCCCCAAAATGAACATGCAGGTAGGGATGTCTTCTGTCTACTGACACCAAGCACCACATGCATGTACTTATTTCTTTGGAACTTACTGAATTGTTCTTCTTTGTCCAAAATTGTCTTAGCTATTTGTTGTTATTAGTTATCATGGAGTTTGCTCCCAACCCTACACAAGAGACCAGAACACTGCCTAATCCTGATTCCCATGAAGACCTTTGTGATCCAGAGGCTTTTCATGGGCTCACTTCCAGAAGTAGATTGCCAGACCCTTCTCCCTAGTCTGCCTTAGTCTAGAAGCTCTGCTAAAACCTGTCCCACATCATAGCAATACACAAGGTGGCAGTTGCACATGAGCTGCTGTGACCAGGAGGCCCTCCACAGCCTCATGGAAAGTCAGAGAATTCTATCGGTGAGCCATACTGCCTTCTTAAGTACTGGGATGGTAATTTTTTAAAAAAGTAATGGTGGTGGTTGTTGCCAAGCATCGAGCCAGAACTGACCCACAGCTGATCCTCTGGTGGGTTTCCAAGGCTGTAAATAGCGCGGGAGGAGATTGCTCATCATTCTCCAGTGGAGCAGCTGGTGGATTCAAACCTCCAGAGAGGTGCTACCTTTGAGTTAGCAGTGCAACTCCCTGTGGACTATGCCACCAGGGTTCCCTACTGAGGCTACTAGAAGGTTACAATCTTGAGGGGGAGGTAATACTTCAAAACATCGTGATTAGGGGGAAGGAAATGGGCAAAAAGACAGGGTAATGCTGGGCAAGATCCAGTGGTGATTAGTTTTATAAAACATAATGAATGAGAATGATTGTATGAAACACAAAGTGAATAAAAAAATAGTGTGAAACAAAATATGTATGAGTTTTGTAAACAAATCAATTTTAAAAAAAAACAAATCAATTTTTAAAAGCAACACTCAGCATGATTAGTTAAAAATAACCAAGAGCTCCAATGTATGATAGAATGTATAATATCTTTTAGCATATACAAAAATCACCTGTATTCTTTTTTTTTTTTAATTGATATGGCATTCTGATCTCTAAGAGGATTGGGTTGGGGTCCAAGCATTTGTATTTCCTTTTTAAAAATTTTATTGTGGGAAACCTAAAACACAGATCAAATTGAATAATTATTTTCCACACAACCCACTGTCTATGAAATAGTGAGCTTTGATGGCCCCCGTGACTCTGGGAAAGTGTGCTGCTAACCCAAAGATGGCACCACTCTAGTGGCTCAGAGTCACCAGCAGCTCCACGGGAAAAAGAGGGAGAACTCCTGTGCTGTTTACAGTGTCCAGAGCGGGCTGGACGCTCAGCTGTCAGTCAGTGCTGACTCAACAGAAATGAGTTGGCATCACCTAGCTTCAATAGTATTCAGCATTTTTCTGATCTTGTTTCATGGCACCTTCTGTTTCACTTATTTACTGCTGTCTCACAAACTACCTAAAACAGCCACTTCGTTATCTTCTTTCTGTGTTGACTAAGCTCAGCAGGTGGTTCTTCTTAGCCATATCATATCTACCGAGACTTTAATTTCCTAGGGGCTCATTTGGTTCTGAGACGATGAGCATAGCTGGAACTGTTAGACTTCTTTTTGCTTCCATATGGTCTCAGAGCTGTTCCCTCCCCATGATTTCTGCACCAGGGTAACCTAATTTCTTACTTGGCGGTGGTTACAAAAACAAAAAGACAAAACCAAAACAAAACAAAAAAACCAAACTCTTTTCTCTGAATGTATCCTGGTTCATGGAGGTCCTATAGGACAGAGTAGAACTGCCCTATAGGGTTTCCAAGGAGGGAGCTCTGGTGCCCTGGTGTTAAGAAGCTGTGCTCTAATCTCAGTGGCACATGTTCAAATCCACCAGCTCTTCTGTGGGAGAAGAAGGATGGGCACTCTCCATCCATGTCATTTACTGCCTCTGAAAACTCAAGGAAGGGTAAGCTGTGGATCTTGATGGCACATAACAACAACAGCAACCTTTATAGCAGCACATTGTCACATCTTTCTTCTGCAAAGTTCCTGGCAGACAAGCTTTGAGCACTGTCACCAAGACTCTTTCCTGACAGTTCCGAACTCCTAATTAATCAACTAGGAATAAGTATAGTATCATGACGACTGCTTTTCTGTTGTTGATTTATGGCACATAAGGTTGCTCTGAGTCAGAATCAACTCAACAGGGTCTAACATTAATAGCAACATATGGTTTCAGGTGATAACTCTAAAGTCATAGACATTCCAAGAAATCTTGCCAGATTCTCTGTCTTTCTGCTCTTTTCCCAACTTGTTCCACAGTAATCTACTTTGATTAGTTTGGGGTTTTTTTAATAGAAATATATTTTTTTTAATAATTTTAATGAACATTTACAGAGAATTTGGATTTCCATTCATTCATTGCTGCACTTCTCTACCCGCCCAGCCCTCTCCCCCCGCCCCCCAGTTCGCTCCTCTCTTTCAAAAGTAAAAGAAAGACTCTCTCCCTGGGACACAATCCCCCCGCACCCCTCCCACTGCCCCAAGTACATTCCACTATGCATAGTGGAATGTACTTTGATTAGTTTTTAATGGATCTTTCTTAAAATTTAATGTGTATGTATTTGCTCCCCATTCCCTTTTTACACAGAAGGTAACATGAAACATTGTTTTCTACTCTTGCTTCCCCCTCCTCCAACTCAACTTTGTCTCACATAGTTTGGGAATCTTATTAGAAAGGGCCCATTCCTAGAGAAAGAGAGTTAAAATTAATATTCCTGGAAAAGTAGAGGATCAGCAAAAAAGAGGCAGGCCCTCAAAGAGCTGGATTGACACAGTAACTGCAACAATGTGCTTAAGCACAACAGAGATTGGGATGTTACAGGATTGAGTAAGGTTTAGTCCTATGTGCACAAGACTGCTAAGAGTTGGAGTTGATTCAGTGGCATCTAATAACAACATTAATTATGGAGGTCACTCCATATAAGCATATAGCGATTGTATTCATTTCTTTATGTATATAAAAATATTAGAGGGCACAGTATAATTGAAATAGAAGTGGGTTTAGATACACACACACACACACACATATGAGTATGAATTAGAGCATCATGTAAAATTTATTTCTTACTCTAGATAAAGCTCAAAAAAGTTTGAGCAATACTGATACTAAGAAAGTTCTATGTGGGAGCGAGGATTGGTTGTGAGAAAATAAGATGCATTAATAATAATGGGTGACTGGAATGTAAACATGGGAAACAGGTAAGAAGGCTTACTAGTTGGAAAATATGGACTTGGTGACAAAAAATAAAGCTGGAGATAGGATAATAGAATACTAGACAATCAAGAAGTTAGCCATTAAATACTTTTTTAGCAGAAACTTAAATGCAGACTATACACAAGGATTTCACCTGATGATTTGAACAGGAATCAGATCGATTACATCTGTGGAAAGGATCATTGAAGAAGTTCAGTATCAGCTATAAAAACTAGGCCAGGTGTTGACTGTGGAACAGACCATTAACTACTGATACGCAAGTTCAAACTAAAGCTAAAAAAGGTTAAATCAAATCCACAGGAATCAAAATTTGACTTTGAGTCTATCCCATCTGAATTTCAAAACCATCTCAGGAACAGGCTTGAGGTCTTGGACAAAGACCAGATGAGCTGTGGGACGATATGAAGAATATCATCCAGTGTACAACAGAATGAAACATTGCCCAACCTTACATCACCTGCGTAGAGAGTCATAATGGCTGAACATATCATAGCAACCACAGTATCAATCCATCTACTTGAGGATTTTTTTTCTTGACCTTCAGCTTTGCCAAGTGTGTCCTTCAGAGACTGTTTGCACCTGATAAAGTGTCCAAAGTATGTCATACAAAGTTTGCCACCTTTGATTCTAAGGAACATCTGCCTGTATTTTGGGAGTACATCTTTTAAGGCTTATGCATTCTGACATGCCAATAAAAATTTTTGTGTTCCATGTTCCTCATGAGAGTATGCATATGTAACATTATAAAATGTTAGCTAATTAGAACTTTAATTTCCTAGAGATGACATGGTAGCAAAATGCAAATTTCTGTTAAAATTACAGAGAATCTTTAAAAAAAAAAAGAATATTACTCAGGAAGAATGCAAAAGGTCACTACAAAGATGGAGTAGGAAGAAAAGACCAAGACAGTTATCAGAAGAGACTCTGAATATTGCACTTGAGCACCAAGAAACCAAAGCAAAGGGAAGAAATTAAGGAGCTGAACAGAAGATTTCAAAGAAGATTTCACAAGAAGACAGCAAAGTGTTACAATGAATGTGCAAAGAGCTGGAGTCAGAAAATCAAAAGGGCTGAACTCGCTTGGCATTTCTTAAGCTGAAGGAACTGAAGAACAAATTCAAGCCTTGAGTTGGCATACTTAAGGATGGTTTGGGCAGAATGTTAAATGATACAGGAAGCATTAAAAGACGAAAAGAATACACACACACTGTGTCAAAAAGAATTGGCTGGCACAAAAGAATTTCATGAAACAACATATGATCAAGAGGCAATGGTGATAAAGGAGGAAGTTCAAGCTTCTCTAGAAGGAATTGGCAAAGGCCCCAGAAATTGATGAAATACAAACTGACATATTTCAACTGATGCTGCCCTGGGTTTGCTCACTAGATTGTTCCAAGAAACTTGGAGAACAACCACCTGTCAACTGACTGGAAGAGATCCATATTTATTCCTTTTCCAAAAATAGGTGACCCAACAGAGTGTGGAAATTATTGAACAATATCACTAATATCACACGCAAGCAAAATCCTGCTGAAGATTATGGAAAAAAACAACTGGAACAGTATATTGACAGAGAACTTCCAGAAATACAAGCTAGGTTTAGAAGAGGCTGTAGCACTGGAGATATTATTGCCAATGTCAGGTGGATTTTGCCTGAAACCAAAAAGTACCAGAGGAATGTCTATCTGTGTTCCTTGGACTATGGAAAGGCATTTGACTGTGCAGATCATAACAAATTGTGGCACTTGATTGTGCTCATGCAAAACCTATACTTGGACCAGGAGTCAGTTGTTAGAAAGAGGAATGAAACAATGCCTGTTTCAATTAGGAAAGGAGTGCATCAGGGATGCTTCGTCTCCATAACCGAAAATCTGTATGCGGAACAGATTATTTGGGAGGCTGGACTTTATGAAGAGGAATGTGGCACCAGGACTGGAGGAAGACTCATCAATAACCTGCATTATGCAGATGATACAATCTTGCTTGCTGAAACTGAGAAGGACCTGAAGCATTTGCTGCAGAAGGTCAAGGACTATAGTTTTCAAGGTGGATTGAAACTTAATATCAAGAAGACTAAGATCTCACCACTGGACTAATTGGCAGCATCGATGATGGATGGAGAAAAGATCAAGGTTGTTAACAGTTTCAGCTTGCCCAGCACTCTTGGCACCAGCAGTCAGGAAATAAAAACACAAATTTCACTGGTGAAGTCTGCTGTCAGGGACCTCTCCAAAATGCTAAGGAGCGATGACATCAGTCTAGAGACTAAGGTGCACCTGATCCAGGCCATAGTTTTCACAATTACTTACTATGCTTCTGAGAGCTAGACAATGACTAAGGATGGCAGAAAAATTGATACCTTTGAGTTGTGCTGGAGAAGAGTAGAAAACAAATAGGTCTGTGTTAGGGAACGTGAATGAAGTTCCTCCTTGGAGGTAAGGATTTTGAAGCTCCATTTCACATATTTTGGGCATGAGCTATTGTACATAGGGTCACTCTGAGTCACAGGCAACTCGATAGCACATACCAACACCAACACCAACACCAACACCACGTTGTTAGGTTGGAATATTAGGGAAGACTTCATGGTGGAAGAGCCCTAGTGACACAGTGGCTTCAAGCTCAGGTGCCTAGTCAAAAGGCAAGCATCTGGAACCCACTAGCTGCTGTGCACAAGATAGTGTTAGCAGCCTGCTTCTAGGAGTGCAGCTTAAAAACCCTACAGGGCAGGTCTTCTACGGATCTCTGTAAGTCAGAATGGACTTAACAGCAACAGGTTTGGGTTTTTTGTTTGGGCAGATGTGGGCAGCATTGGAGATGGTCCTGCCTGACGAAGACAGTGTTTTCCACACAGGAGAAAGTGCATGGGGACTAGAAGGGGAAATTAGAAATATAAATCCAGGAAAGTAGAAATGCACAAATTGTGTTGGTAAATAACGAGATTCCCCAACCTGGCTTGGGCAGAAACTGGGAGTTTTCCCTGCACACTGTCCCTTGTATGCTTTCAAAAGCCAAAGAGTTGGTTTATTGATAGATTCCTAGAAAGTATTAATTATTCTTTTTTCCTTTAAATTAGGCTTTGAAACATCTCTTTACGAGTCACAGGACTGGCATTGGAAGAAAAGGATGTCGACTAACAACAGAAGATCTTGAAGCTTATATTTATGTTTTTTCTCAGCCTGGAGCATTAAGTGGTCCAATTAACTATTACAGAAATATCTTCAGGTCAGTATATTTTAAAAAAAATTGAATAATTCCATTTTATCCTGAATAGCAAATACTTTCTTTTTAAGATTACATTTACCTGTTATTCAAAGAGGGAGCTCTGGTGTAGTCCATAGAGAGCTGTGCTACTAACCTAAAGGAAACAAGTTCAAATCCACCAGCAGCTTTGCAGGAGACTCTTTTCCCATGCAATTTATAGCCTCAGGAAAGTTGGTGGAAGGTCACCTATGAGTTGGCTCTGAATTAAAGGAAATGAGTGAGTTGAGAGCTTATTCCAAAGCTCAAAAAGAATTGTAGTTGTTTTGAATAGTAGAGTCAGAACAGACCCATGGCTGACCCTCCAGCCAGTTTTCAAAGGCAGTAAATTGCACAGGAGTTGATTGCCTATTCTTCCATGGAGCAGATGGTGGTGATTTGAACTGCGTACTTTGCATTGGCTGCACAGCTGCCTACTGCTAACTCACTAGAGCTTCCTTCAAGAGTACTCTATTTTAATAAGTCGCTCAATAATTTTTTGATATTTCACACACAAACATAGTAGTATAGTTAATTACCCATATTGCCATCATTTCTTTTATTCTTCATTTTTTCTACTTCTTCACTCCCTTTGGATTATTATTTACATCATTTTAGTGATTTATTATAAGGTAGTTTATTCAATCAACAAACATTTAAGTGTTTTCTATGTCCTAGATTATGATGGCACTCAAGATACGATAAAAAACAAAACTAGACAAGTCCCTGATTTCACAAAGCTTGTTGAGCTGTGGAACAGACACTGATTTTAAAAATCACGGTTGTTAGGTGCCGTCGAGTGGACTTTATGAACAATTACTCTATCCTGTACCAACCTCACCATCTCTGACACACTCAAGCCCTTTGCTGCAGTCACTGTGCCTATCCACTTGCTTGAGGGTCTTCTCCTTCACCTACTCTCCATCCTTTTCCAAATGATGTCTCTCTCCAAGGAATAGCCTCTCCTAGCAACATAGTCAAAGTATGTGAAATGAAGCTTTGCTGTCTTTGCCTCCAACGAGCACTCTAGCTGCACCTTCTCCAAGATATATTTGTTCTTTTGCCAGTCCATGGACTATTCGGTACTCTTCTCCAACCCCCACTTCAAAGACATCAAGCATAATTCTAAGCTAAAATAAAAGCCTTAATGGAGTTCTCAGAAAGTGTCTTGCAAAAAATACTTTGTCTAGATGCAGGGGTAAGACAAAAATTCTTCTCTGAGGAAATTATGTCTGAATAAAGAAGAATGGGTTAGGTGTTGACTAGATAAGCTTGGGAGTGGGACAGCTAGCATTCCAGAAAAATGAAACAGTATGCTCCAAACTATGTAGAAGGATGGTTGATTGTGGTCTCCTGTAACAGGGCGGAGGCACAAGAGTGAGGGCGGGAAGAAGGGCATGGGATGAGAGCAGGCTGGAGAGGTAGGGATGGAATAGCCAGGAGAGACAAGTCAAACATGCCAAGTATTGAAGAGCCATGAATGTGAAACCATTGAACAAGGGTGTCAAGCAGGAAAGAAGATCAATTCATTTGTGTTTGGTAAGTTCATGTGTGTCGTAATACAGATAAGATACTGAATGGGATGCAGAGTAAATATAGGGACACTGCAGTGACCCAAGTTGAAATGATAATAGTTTGACTAGTCTGAAAGCAGTGAAGATGGAGAGAAATGAGTCCATTTTGGGGATACTTAAGAGGCAAAATTGACGTAGCTTGGTGAACAAAAAGAAGATGGACATCAAGAATTTCTGGCTTGTACAACTGTCCTTATAGAGACAAAAAATATGAGAAGAGGACCAGATATGAAGGAAGGGCCAAGAATTGTATTGACCTTTGTAGACTAGTTGAATATGAGGTAGTGCCTTGGATATTTAAGTAGGCAGTTGTATAGTAGCGTTTGGAATTTTGAGGAGAGATCAAGAAGATATTTCCTGATATTTCCGGAATCAATGGCATAGAGATGATAACTGACACTTTGGTTCAGAAGCTCTTGTTTAGAGAGGAACTATAAAGTGAAATAATGGAGGCCTATCTATTTGAGTCTAAACTTTAAATAGGAAGAAACGATTTCTCTTGAGAATTAGCCACTATAGCATTCCAAAAAGAGAGGTATTTAAATTTATGCTACTTGCATGATAATGGAATTCTCAAGGCAGAAAATATATTTTAAAATAGGCGTAGGCTGGTAAAACTTTCTCAGAATCCTGACACAAAGAAAAACAAAACTTCTCTGGAAGATCTCAACTCAGAACTTTCCATTTCTGATCTCAGAGGTAAAGTCCCCAGAATATGAATTTATAATCCAGTCTGCTTACTAAAAATATTATTTCCCCATTAGTGTCAGCATACAAGTTCAATATGAATTTCCTATGAAATAGTAAAACTGAATAGTGCTGCTGCTGTTGTTATTTTTGTTGTGTACCATCGAGTTGGAACCAACCCACAGCTGACCCTCAAGCAGATTTTCAGAGGCAGTTAATCACACAGAAGATTGCCCATCCTTCTCTCATGGAGCATCTGGTGGACTCTAACAAGTATATTTTAACTTTTAAATATGTAACAGAAAAATAAAAATAAAACGGGAGAAAACATTAAGATAATATACAGAAAAACTATAAAGAGCTGAAAAAAACCAACCCCAAACCAACGTCTAGAAATGGAAAATATAAGTCATTTACATACACAATTCTATCTCTTTCTGTCACTGTCATCGCCAGTGAGTGATAACAGACTCTTAATGGACCCTCCAGCAGGTTTTCAAAGACTGTAAATGCACAGGAAATTGCCCAACTTTCTCCTTTGGAGCAGCTGATGGATTAGAATTGCTTGCCTTTGAGTTGGGCAGCACAATTCCTTACCCACTAGGCTACTAGAGCTCCATAAAATCTCATGTCATTGTACTGGGTGCCATCAAGTTGACTATGACTTATAATGTCCCTGTGAACAACAAATCTGAAATTTGTGCTATCCTGCACCATCCTCAAAACCAGAAATGCTGGAGGCCATTGTTATAGTCATTTATCTTTTGGGGAGGGAGTTAAAAAGCAGAGACAAACTCCACAGGCAAGTTAAAGAGTAAGACAAATAAAAGAATGTGTGTAGCATCAAATTGGATCTGACAAGTACAGGAGAAGATTGCCCCTCCTTCTCCAGCACAGCATCTGGTGGATTTGAACCATGTACCTCTGGGATTGCAGTGCAGCTTCTTGCCACTAGGCCACTAGAGCTCCCTACAAATAAGATAATTCTTAGAAAATTACCCATAATGTAGTTATGAGAGAGTAATAAATAGAAAAGATGGGTTGGAAGATAAATATAAAAATGCCAACATATATAAAATAGAAAGGGAATGCTAGTAACCTAATGGCAAGAAACTATGCTGCAATTCTGAAGACATATGGTTTGAGGCCACCAGCTGCTCTGTGGGAGAATGATAGGCAATCTCCTCCCGTGCGATTAATTGCTTCTGAAAACCTGCCAGAGGGTCAGTTATGAGTCAGTTCCAACTCAACAGTACATAATAAAAAACATATAGAATAGAATAGAAAAAAAGCAAAGGATTGGGGAGGGATATTACACACAATGCATGATTCTAAACCAGTTGAAGTGCAAACAAAACTATCAGTTTGAAAGAAACAGCAAAGGTGAAAAAGCAAAGCGGGATAATTATAATGCACAGAATAAGATGACAGAAACTAGTTCAGTGGGCCAACAATCGCAATAAATATGACTGTCTTAAACTTGTCTGCTAAAAGAGTATCAGATGGGATGTTTTCAAATCCAGCTATAATGCACAGTCAGGATGAAAATCCTAGCTATCTTGTGTTTCTAATAGTCACAATGAAAACATAACAGTACCAAATTGTTAAAAGTAAGGGGAGGGGGAAAGTAGGTGTTAGTTTAAATGAGATAAAAAAAAAATCTCTCAAACCCCTTCTTGAATATAGACCCAAGGGGAACATGGAGTTATACAAATAAAGGAAGTCAAATTCTATGCATCTTTTGGCTAACAACAAAACTTACAAATACTTTTATCTTCAGAAAATAGAAATACTAATTTAAAATGTATTTGTAGGTGGCAGTTTATCAAGCAACACAATGATTGCAAACTAAAAAACTCAATTCTTTGTTGATATTCCAGCAGGTTTCCAAGGATTTAAATGTCATGGGGGAGACTGTCCTTTTCCTCATGCTAAACCATAGGTGAATTTGAACCACCAGAAAGGTGCAGCCTCTGGGTTAGCAGCACAACTCCCCACAGAGCAGGCTACCAAAGCTCTTCAGTGATTGCATAGGCAGGTGGGGATGCTGGAGGCTACAGGTTACAGGATAGAACGGCGTTTAGGGCTCTTGTACATAGGGTCGCTGAGTCACAAATGACTCAATGGCACATAACAACAACAACAACAACAACATAATAATATCTGAAGTATAAACACTTGTTGCTGATATATTTGATGTTTTGTGTTTTTAAAAAATATATCATTTGCAAGAATAGTTGTTAAAAATAGAGAATTGCACATGTCATTAAAGTTTTCATTTTAGACAAAGCACAAGGATGACAGTTTTTATAATATTCTCAATCTGTACCTCTTTCATGAGCTAGCTTAATGATACAGAATAGTACATTTTAAGTAGTTTCTAAGGAAAGGGGGAAATATTCTATCTTTCTGTAGTACATTTCCTAACAGCTGTTCATTAGAAGGACCTTATGCCCAAGTACGAGCACATAGGATTCTGTTACTTGGCATAGAAAGGGGGAGGGGGAAAGCAGGCCTGTGAAGTTAAAAATGCTGAGATGTAGATCAGATCTAAGTTTTCCTTGCAAAATAACGGATGTCCAGAAGCTCAAATGATCCCCTCTGAGCACATCTTTGCATAGGGCA
This sequence comes from Elephantulus edwardii, assembly GCF_000299155.1. Taxonomy (NCBI): domain Eukaryota; kingdom Metazoa; phylum Chordata; class Mammalia; order Macroscelidea; family Macroscelididae; genus Elephantulus; species Elephantulus edwardii. Next base: position 101,868 of record NW_006399770.1, read on the forward strand.
ACCATAGCTAAGAATGTCATTGTCAATAATAATCTTAGACAATACGTGTTAAATGTGGAGCATATCAGAGATCATGAGGATGGCAATGGGTAGCAAGGATCCTATCTATTGTTCACAGGGTCACTGTGTGTCATAGTCAACTCAATAGCACCAAACAACTGATTATAGTCAGGAGAGGAGTCAGCCCTTAATCTTTCTGAACCCTGGTGGTGGTGGTTGTTTACAACACCACCACCACAACACCACCACCACCATAGAAAGAGCTCTGTGGGCCTGGTGGGTAGAAAGTTATGCTACCAAGCCAAAGGTGGGTGATTTTAATCTGTGGCCCCCAGGCCTGGTTTTAATTATTTTTGGTCAAACATTCTTCTAGGTCATATAGCCTTGGTGTGTCCACTTGCTGTACAGAGGTAACTCGTGGTTTCTGTGAAGCTGAACACTGTGACACTGATGCATCAAATGCAATAATGGTTACCCATGGTGGACAATGTTTGGTGGAGCTCCTCAATTAAACAAGCTTGGAAGCAGGAGTGGCATCCACTTCCAAAACAGCTTGCCCTCCAGAAACTCTGTGAACTTGGAGAAACGATGAAAGTTATACAGTTGTTCAGATCTTTTGTTCTTAGGGTCGCTATGAATTGTCTACAACTTGACAGTACTTAAAAACAAAAACAACAACAAAACCCTGGTGGTATTATAATTAAAGTGCCTTGCTACTAACTGAAAGGTGTTTCCAACTTATCAACTGCTCCATGGGAGAGAGATATGGCAGCCAATTCCAATAAAGATTGAAACCTTGGAAATTCTATGGGAAACTGTGCCCTGTAGGATCATTTGAAGTCAGAGCAATTTTGGTTCTTCTTATACCATAAATAGTATCTTTTTAGAGTTTTTTT